>NC_071549.1:1105000-1405000 GCF_026979565.1 Vidua chalybeata | reverse complement strand
TGATTAAAGCTACACGTACAAGAAAAGCTGGAAGCTCTGCCAGTAAACCTTCCTCCTGCTAATGCTGCTGAAAGACCCTTCATTATCCCACCCAAGGCAGAGCTGAAAAACAGATCCTTTCCAGCATCCCTGCATCAAAAAGGAGAGATTCAGGCAGTGGCAGCAGAATCAAATACACAGCAATGTTTTACCCTTTCTGCAGTGATTTGCAGATGCCCCTGAGACCCCTCTTCCATGTACAGAGACTGTGCTTCTCATGAGTGGCCATTTGATTGCTCACTCAGTTTTTTTCCAGAAAGCTGTTTTGTATTAGGAGTATATTTTAATATGAAATCTAGTAGCTGGATAATTGATAAATCATGGCCATGAATAGCTTAAATATAATTAGTTATTATGAGGTAGAGAACTGTCATTTTTATAAGGAGGACTATCAAGTTATTATTGTAGGATTTGAATAGCCATTTATTAAACATTAACATAATTAAAATTAACCCTTTTTGGGTCATTGCATGTATCTGTCAGAATTTATTTTGTTCCCTAGTAGACTTGTAGTCCAAATTGATGTTGAGACCTTGTAGTTGTTGATCACAAATGATCTCCTAAGCCAAGATGGAACTGAATAAACAGCAAGGCAGCTCAAAGGTTTGTACTGGTCACTGATGTCATCCAGTTCAGGGAGCTACTGCAGTGAAATTAAAAATATGGGGCTTAAATGGGTTTGAGTCAGAGGCAGGTATTGCCCTGGCCATTTGCACAAGGATGGGTAAGAGGCTCTAATGTGCCTTCAGGTTCCCAGTGCACTACTGAGATTCTCCACACTAAAGAAATAAAATGTAAGATGTGAATGTGATAATTTAATCCAGTAAATTATGTTTTATTCATTGAATTGCTCCATCTGAGTAACTTGCCCCAACCCTGGTCCAAAGCTTTATTCCAAAATCCAAGTCTTGAGATCCCAGTTCTCCCAGCATTTCCTGGTGGGGCACATTTTATCTAAATGAGCAGCATCATTGACTTCCCCAGGGCTGTCCTGGGCACTGCCCAGGCTGCCCAGGGAATGGGCACAGCCCCGAGGCTGCCAGAGCTCCAGGAGCTCCAGGGATGCCCAGGCTGGGATTGTTGGGGTGTCTGTGCAGGGCCAGGGGCTGGACTGGATGATCCCTGGGGGTCCCTTTTCTCTCAGAATATTGTGATTTCAACTGGTAGCTGTAACTGGGAAGCTTCAGGCCTGAAGTCCTTAATTTCAATTATTTCAAGAGGTGCTCCAGTCAGACTGCAAAATAGTTTCTGTGTGGCCCCTGAGTGGCTGCTAATCCCGAGCAGTGTGCTGGGCACAGTCCTGAGCCCATTGAGGGGCTCCTTGTGATCCCAGCCCTGATTCCTCCTCTACCACAGGCAGTTTAGTGGCTAAACTGAGCTCAGGGGTTTTCTCTTTGATTTTTTTTTGTTTGTTTGTCTTGGTTTTTTTTTTTTTTTGTTTTTTAATGTATAAGCATATATATAATTTCTAAGTGACCTACTCAGTTTTTACTTCATTTTACTTCATTTGCAGTTTAGGTACAGGAAGAAAAGAATCCATCTGTGGAATTTCCCTGTGCAAGATGCCAAATGCTCAGTTGGAAAGGAGGCTTCTTCCCCCAGTCAGGTGAGTGTGAGTGCTCAGAGCTGTGCCATGTTCACCTCGCTTTCCAGGGGCTTTTTCCTGCCTTCATCCACCTTTTCCCTCTCCAGCTGCTGCAGCAGAGGATGCACAGTGTCAGAGGTGGAGATGGCCAAAATGAAGCCAAAGAATCCTTGGTGCTGTCCTGTGTCTGAACACCAGAGCACTGAATACTGAGCAGGTAGAACAGACACCCTCGGTGAGCTGTGCTGGTGGAGCTGCTGGGATTTGCCCTGGAGGAGTTGTGAACAGGATCTCCAAGCCCTGTGACTTTCCAGGGTGATTTCTGGAAATGGGGAAGTGTTTCCCAGGGAGAGCAAAGCAGTTTGGAAAGCTGCTGCTGGAATATGTTCAGCCTTTCAGACCCAGGGGTTTTGTGCCTATTTATTTCCTATCACCTCTGTGGGTCATAATAACCTTTTTTTTTCCCTTTTTTTTTTTTTTTTTCCCAGAACTGTCTCCTCTGTACCTCAAGAACTTCCTGTAGGAAATTTTTAGACTGCTGGTGGCAGCCCCATGGAATGAGTCAGCTCCGTGCTGCTTTCAGTCTGGTGAATGAGAGGATTCTGGAGGCATAATTTCTTTATTACTGAAGCCTGGGTTTGACAAAATTGTAGAATTCACTGCTTTCTCATAGATATGTGTGTCTAATTGACAGAAAGAAAACACCAAAGCCTTGTGTGAATCAGAATTCCAGAATCATTAAGGATGGAGAAAAAACTCCAGGTGATCCTGGAGGTCAAACCTGTGACTGACCCAGCCCAGAGCACTGAGTGCCACATCCATTCATTCCTTGGTCACTTCCAGGGATGGGCACTCCAAACCTCTTGGGGCAGCCCCTTCCAGTGCCTGAGCACCCTTTCCATGGGGAAGTTCCTGCTGCTGCCCACCCTGAGCCTGCCCTGGCCCAGCCTGAGGCCGTTCCCTCTCCTCCTGTCCCTGTTCCCTGGCAGCAGAGCCCGACCCCCCCGGCTGTCCCCTCCTGTCAGGAGCTGTGCAGAGCCACAAGGTCCCCCCTGAGCCTCCTTTTCTCCAGGCTGAGCCCCTTCCCAGCTGCCTCAGCTGCTCCTGGGGCTCCAGCCCCTCCCCAGCTCCGTTCCCTTTTCTCAGCCTGAATGTGTGCCAGTCAGAGGCACCACTGTGCCGATAAGTTATTGTGTGCCCCAGCTTTTGCCAAAGCAGGAACACAAGAGCAGCAAAGCTCTGGTTAATTATTCTGATACCTCCCTTCCTTAAGAGGCTCTGAGATGAGTATATCTTTTAAAGGAAAAAAATTGTCTTGCATCCTGTAGGTTATTTTCCAGAGAAATACAAAAAATACCTTTCTGCTGAGAATTAGCCTTTCTGCATAAAATGCAAATCCACTGTCCAGGCCCCAGATAAACACATACTGGAATGGCATCACTGCTTGTGCAGAGTCCTGGCTGTGCTTCTGGGATTCTTCAACCATTTCCAGCTCCAGCACTCAGCCGCAAGCCTGAAACTCCTCACCTTAGTGCTGCTCATGTTTTCCCTTTCTTTGAGGCTTTGAAGAGCTTAAAGATCACCTCTCTCAAAGTACTTGACAAAAGTATCTCTTACCTGCAGAAGGTAACTCCTGCACTCTTCATCTGAAGCATTTTACTATCTACCTGATCTTTTCATGTATTTCTATTTTTCCCAGAAAATTCACCTTCGTCCTCTTTTTTGTTTCATGACCTGCATCTCACTCATTTGTGGCCTACTCAGCCAGGGAGGCACCTCTGGGGTGCTGTGTCCAGCCCTGGATCCTCAGCACAGCAGGGACAGGAGCTCCTGGAGCGGGGCCAGCTCAGGCTGTGAGGATGAGGAGGGCCTGGAGCATCTCTGTGCCCAGGAAAGGCTGAGGGAGCTGGGGCTGCTCAGCCTGGAGAGGAGCCCCAGCTGAGAGGGGCCCTCAGGCCTGGCTGTCCCTGTGTGCAGGGAGGGCAGAGCAGGGCCCAGGCTCTGCTCCGGGGCCCAGCAGTGGCACCAGAGCCACGGGCAGGGCCTGAGCCCAGGAACTGCCCCTGCCCAGGAGGCAGAACTGCTGCCCTGGGCAGTGCCCAGCCCTGAACAGACTGCCCAGGGAGGGGCTGGAGTCTCCCTGGGCGGGGATACTCCAGAGCCCTGTGCACACAGTGCTGTGCCCTGTGCTCTGGGATGGCCCTGCCTGAGCAGGGAGGTGGCACCAGTGACCCTCGGGGCTCCCTTCCAGCCTGGCCCAGCCTGGCATTCTGTGAATCACTGGCAAGACAAAAGACAAGACCAGGTATTAAAAAGACCAGGGGAAGAACCAAGGTGTGAAACACATTTAGGCTTTGGCTTTCCATGTGGCAATCTCAAACTCTTATTTCCCCACTGCATTCCTCAAATGTTTCCTCCCTGTCCCACCGTCCTTAGACATCTTGGCCATCCTTGTCTCAAAGCCCTTCAGAACTGACCAAGACATTTAGGATTAATGGCTGAGCTTTAGTGTTTCCATCCACAAAATGGATATTGCTCATCTGAACGTTATGGTCAGAGCTGATGGCTCTAAAGCTCCTTAAAGATATGATGCTGTAAAAATTGTAAAGTCTATTGATAGTTTATTATTTTTTATCTGTAATATTTACAGCCTTTCACTTCCTTCTTGCATAACATAGCAAATGTTGTTCTGCTTCCTGAAAATGTGTGGTAAATCAACTGATCCACTGTTGTTTTCAAGTATCCTTACTTAGTGTTAGTTTTCATGCACATGTTTTGAATCTATGTAAAATATGCCTTAAATAGCTGAATAAAATAAATGCCAGGGCTCTTACAGCTTTTTCCACCTGCTTTCAATGCAGAGCTGCCAAACAATTTCAGTGGTTTATAGCCTGTTGCCCAAAATCAAATTCCATGTTACTTTTGGTTTAAGGGCTAATAGCTTTTTGAAATATATTAGTGTTTTCTGGTGACAGATCCAAGATTAGCTTTTATCCATTGTTCCAAGAGGTATTCCATAATCCTGTGGCACAGTCAACTTTATGAGGAATTTTACAACCTTTCATGAGCGCACTGTGTTTTAAAATGCTAAAAAAGCAGTTAAGGAGAGAGGAAAACAAAGCACTGCAGTGTGTCCCTCTGATGTTCCATTGGCCTTTGAAGTGCTGGGGAGTGAGGAGGGATGACTGCAGGAATGACTGCAGGAATGACTGCAAGAGGAATCACTTTGCCCAGACAGACTGAGGAGCCAGCCAGCCAAAGTTTTTAAGTGCTGCAGAACTGCTTTACTGGAGGAGTATTTGCCTTAAGACAATGAACAGCCAGAGTGGGGGAGCCCAAGTCACTGCCAGACCTTGAGCACGTCCTTGGGAGCAGCAGCAGTGAAGAATGACATCCATTGGAGTGATGTCAGTCAGTCCTGATTTTTTCATGTGATGAGATCAAAACTAGTGTGGGCAGCAGATTGAGGAGGGGGGTTCTGCCCCTGTGCCCCTGTGCTCAGGTGAGCCCCTGCCTGCAGGGTGCCTCACCCCTGGGCCCAGCACAGGCAGGAGCTAGAGCTGCTGGAGGAGCCCAGAGGAGGCACCAGGATGAGTAGAGGGATGGAGCAGCTCTGCTGGGAGGAAAGGCTGGGAGAGCTGGGAATGTTCACCTGGACAGGAGAAGCTTCGGGGTCACCTAACTGTGGCCTCACAGGACTTGAAGGAGCTACAGGAAAGATGGAGAGAGACTTTGGACAGGGGATGGAGGGACAGGACACAGGGAATGGCTCCCACTGCCATTCCATCACTGCCATTGGGAAGGAATTGTTCCCTGGCAGGGTGGGCAGGCCCTGGCACAGGGTGCCCAGAGCAGCTGTGGCTGCCCCTGGATCCCTGGCAGTGCCCAAGGCCAGGCTGGACAGGGCTTGGAGCAGCCTGGCAAAGTGGGAGGTGTCCCTGCCATGGCAGGGCTGGCACTGGATGGGCTTTGAGGTTCTTTCCAACACAAACCATTTTGGGATTCTCTTCTATGATTCTGGGGTTCGAGGCAATGCAAAAGCAGGACTTTGGGAGTGCATCCATTGCTCCCAGGTGGTTTCTGCAGGGCAAGGCAAAGGCAGAGCACTACTAGGGGAGAGGAGGCTCAAGACACCCCTGCTTTGTGCACCGTTGCAAACTGTGGGTATGACTGGGATGAATCTCTCCATAATACTTTATTCCTCTTTTGCATGGGGAAAAAGGGAAACACCCAAGTGCTGTGATGAGATAGACCAGAGAATGGAGAATTGGATGGGCTCAGCACAGCTTTTTCCCTTTAAAAGCTACTCTATGAGACCTTCAGCCCTAGATGGAAATGTATATCCTTCCAGGAGAAGTATTTCAGAAGCAGGGTCCAGCACATCATTTTCTCTCCCTGCCTCCTTAAAGATGTTATATCCTTCCCCCACAGCAAATGCTATTGTTGGAAAGAAAATGGAAAATCTTTCAGGCCATTCTTTTGAAATGAAAGCAGCAATCTTCAAAGCTAAGAACAATCCCTTCAGGGTAGCTGAGTAACTGCTCAGGCTATACAAAAACAGCCAATTTGTACTTGTGAGGTATCAAGGCTCAGCTGTTCAATGGGGCTGGAGATGTTTGCACCTGGCAATGGCTGGAGTCATCTGTCACTGGGACATGGTGGGCTGGGCCTGGTCACTGAATGGTGCTTGAAGCCTGTTTTTGTACTGGGGGAGAAATCACAGTCTATTTTGTGCACCAGTTTTCATTTGATGAGGAAGTCACAAGTCTGACTGAGCCTTGGGATCTGCCTTCCTTTGCAGCTCCACCATCCAGTGCCTGGTGGGAGTGGAGCAGGCTCAGCCTCCCCTGGTTTGTCATCCCAGCCAAAACTCTGCTTTGTTTTGTCCCTAATCTCCTACTGCAGTTCCACCTAAACATTAATCAAGAGGGGGAGACAGAGTTTTCTGTGAATAACTCCCCAGCTGAGAACATTTGCAGTAAAAAGGAGACTCCTACCTCAAAAGAGCTTCTTCTGGGGGCTTCCCCAGTGGGATTGGCAGTTCTGTGGACCCCAGCTCCCAAACCAGCCACTTGCCTGTGGCTGGTGCTGTTTCTGCACCAGTGCTGAGCTGAGGAGTTCAGGCTGTTCAGCCACTCTGGAGCTGCAGCCTTCAGTTGAGTGTCTGCATATTTGACCCATGAGAAGATGGACAAAATGATCAGAGGGATGGAGGGTTGAAGCTCGTCTCAGAGGAAAGGCTGAGAGAGCTGACAGGGAAGGTGGGCAGAGAGAGTTTACAAGGCCCTGGCACAGGGTGCCCAGAGCAGCTGTGGCTGCCCGTGGATCCCTGGCAGTGCCCAAGGCCGGGCTGCATGGGGCTGGGAGCAGCCTGGGACAGTGGAAGGTGTCCCTGCCCATGGCAGGGGTGGAATGAGAGCTTTAAGGTCCTCTCCAACCCAGTCCATGCTATGACTCTATGACTACCCTGAAAACTCAGCTCTGGACATTTTGCCTGGAGACACCCAATGAATCAACAGCAAATCTGAGATAAAATCCAATTTGGTTTTGTTTTTCCCACTGTACCTTTCATTGAACTCCGCACGGATACACAGCACCTGTGAGGTTTTACTAAGACAGGCACTTGGTGTGTTTTAGGAACTGGGAAGACAGTTCGTATACAGATTCCCAAAATAAAACAAAAGGCTGCCTGAGAGGGAAGTTCAGTTGTTTAACTCAGAGTGTAAACACATATATGTCTGTTTCTTGACCTGCTTGATTTTCTAAATATTAAGAACTGATTTGAATTATTGTTTTTGCTGGGATGCAGACCTCTTGAAATTTTTATGAGAAGCATCTTCTAAATTCTGCAGCAAGAATTTATTGATGTCAATCAATGATGTTTAATCAGTGTGATGCAGTTCACACTGGCATCTGTCAAAGAGTTGTTGCCATCTGTGGTTCCTCTTTATTGGGAAGTTTAAATTTTTTGGGTTAAAGCAGTGTATTATTTGCAGATGGCCAGCCCACCATTCAGAACCACAGCAGGATAAACACTGCCCTGGCATGGCTGGGATACAGTTTAAGCACAGTGCAAGAGACATCCGAGTACTACAAAAGAAGAATTACATGAAAAGACATAAGCAGGCAAGGATTTGTGCACAGTGGCTTGTAAAAGTTACAGGGTTGTTTTTTTTTTTTTAATTTGCTTTCTTTAATACAACACTGTCTGTATTTTGAGATTGACACACAGAGGTTTCTCATGGATAAGGAATAAAAGAACGGGGTCAGTTTTCCATTGGCATCTCTGGCTGCACCATTGCCAAGCCTTGGATTTGTACCTTCAGTGCAGTCTCCGTGACTTTGGACTCTCATCCTGCCCAGCATGGTCCTGCTGGGGGGAGCAGGAGCATGGGCAGAGCCATGGAGGGTTCAGGAAAGGCTTTGAGCCTTGACCCTAAGCTGAGTACTTGGTGTAATTCAGGGGATAAGTTGTCCCTCTTGAGCATGAGCTATAGCATCCAGCAGGTCCTCAGAGCCAGGCTCAAGCAGCAGCCAAGAGGGAATACTCCATTTGTGGGCTCTCCTCTGAGGTGGGAGAGGCCAGATTGCTACAGGAAGCAAGAGCAGGCTTTTGGGGAGACAGCTGAGCCCTGACAGGTTCCTCCATGCAAACAAACTGACTTCTGGGCTTTGTCTGGATGTTGAGTTCTGGGCTTTGTCTTGGCTGCAGTGTCAGACCTGCACTTGTGACAGTCATGGGAAAGGCAGTCAGGATGTTAATAGGAACAGGGATGGTGCAATTTGGCTTTGGGATCTTTCAGCATTCCCCTGCTCCCCACAGGCATGGCCATACTGTGGTGCTGCTCAGGGCCCAGCAGCTGAGTGTGTCAGCCTGGGACTCAGGGGTCTGGTGACAAACTGACCTCTTGTCCTGAAGGCTCCTAAAGGCTTCCGTCCTGGCTGGGTCCTTTGTGTCACCTCTTGGTTTCCTTGGGAATTTAAACCCCAGGGAATGGCTCCCCGCTACCAGAGGGCAGGGATAGGTGGGATACTGGGAAGGAATTGTTCCCTGGCAGGGTGGGCAGGCCCTGGCACAGGGTGCCCAGAGCAGCTGTGGCTGCCCCTGGATCCCTGGCAGTGCCCAAGGCCAGGCTGGACAGGGCTTGGAGCAGCCTGGAACAGTGGGAGGTGTCCCTGCCATGGCAGGGCTGGCACTGGATGGGCTTTGAGGTCCTTTGCAATTCTGGGATTCCGTGTTTTTTTTCCAAAGGTCTACAGGTATCTTTTTGTTTGCTGGTGTAACAAACCAGCAAATGGTTTTCCCTGGCTCAAGAACTATTGGGGGATGATTAGGTGCTGAAATAACTTAGGCCATGTAAGTATCTTCTGTAATAAAAAAGAAATAAGTGAGAATGCATTTTCTAATGATATGAGTCAATATTTAAAATGGATTTTCTGATTTTTTGATGATTTATCAAAACTCCAATGAATTTGCTCCTCTTGCTATCCTCCCTTCCCCCCTGGTTTTTAAGAAATAAGCTGAAGCTTTTCAAACCAGCTCTAATAATAAAATTACTTAAGAATTAGGTTCTGGTCATCAAGATGAATATTGAAGTTCAAAGTAGGAAAACTGAAGAGTAGTTGACTTTAAGCTATGATTTTGCTTTTTGCGAGTAAGTTCCTTAATTTCTGAAGTCAGTCAAGAGCTGAAGCCATTCTAGAAGCTTTATAAATGCTGATCCTGAAAGATATTTATTGATAACCGTAGCACAGATCTTTTTAATATCCTTGAGGGAACCATGCAGCAATCTCATATGCTAAAACCACAATAAATTTCTTGTTTTTTCACAGCATTTCCCTGATGTATCAGTCATGAGCTGTCCATGCTCACAGGCTGAACTTAAAAATTCATGAAATATGAATGGAGTTATTGTAATGTGCAACTAAATATGTTCCCAACTTTGAAGATAACACTGAGGAAAGTTACTTTTGTGCATTAGCTGTTCCCATAGTGGAGAAAAATGTTAAGGTTGGGGATAAAGGGTTCACTCCTTGATGTTAAATATGTGCCTGAAGTATGTCAGAAATGACTCTGAGAGAGCAGGGTGAACCATTTATTTCAGAATATCAGCTTCTGAAAATAATAAAACATCTTTCTATACAAGTTTTACTCCTTTCACCAGCCCAGGCCTCACAGTGATGTTGGTGAGCAGGGAGCAGATTCCACATGGAGAAAACTCCAGTGGGAAAATCAAAGAATTCGTAGGCAACATTTAGCTTAAATTCATCTACCTGATTAACATGTGGCTTTCTCAGAGGTGGTTTTGGTGGCAAAGCAACAAAATTGAGGCCGAATAATCAGGAATTCTTGAGAGCCTGAGAGAAAAAAGGGAAGATACAACTCCTGAGCACCACCTGAAAGAAATAATGCAGTTGCACTCACAGCACTCCAGCCAGAACTCTTAGACTTTGAGGAAACAAAAATGGCTTTAAATTGAACCTTTTCTGCAGGTTTTTGTTTGGCTGTTTGGTTTTTTTTTTGGTGTTTTTTTTTGGTTTTTTGTTTGTTTGTTTGTTTGTTTGTTTGTTTTTTGCAGATCACTGTTTTCATATAGGAATTTGGTTATAGAAAGGCTCATTTATGCAATTCAAAGAAATTTAGCTAACAGACCCAAACTTTTTATTTTTTTTTTTTTCCCCTTTGAGCTGGTGTTACAGGGCTGGAAATGTAACTGGGTACACCCAGGGATCATCTGGGTGAGGACCCAGCTGGTGCTGAGGGAAGACACCTTTGCCCTGGAGAACCCCCAGCACTGGCAGAAGCACCACTGAGTAACAGAAATTATTTTTTCCTGCCTGTTTTACATCTCCCAGATTGTGAAGACAGTCTGCCCCAGATCTGTCATGGTATCATGCTACCATCACACACTCCTGAAGCAATCGGGGAGTGATAGCTTCTGCAGATCAAGTTATTTTTGTATTTTTAATTCTTCTTCTAACTGGCAGCTCGTGTTGGCTGTATTTTAAGGAGCAAGGATTTCAGCTAAAGCATTACTATGTCATTAACCAATCCATTGAATATTCATGATTTAGTGGATTTTTTCCCCCCACAGAAGGAGAGAAGTAATTATTTTGGCTGGCACTTGAAAAGTGTGTGTGTGTGCTGTTCACATAACTCTACTGGAATGGGCAAAAATAGAATTTTTCTATTAGACATGCAAACTGATCTCCTCTGCCCGATACTGATACATATCCTTTAGTTCTTCTCCTCCATTTAGTAACAATGTTTCAATCTATTTTTTTTTTCTTGATAGGAATGTAATGAAACTGGAAAAAAAAAGGTAAAAAATAGAAGGAAAAAACCTTCAACCACTCCAGTGGAGGCTGAGCTATGCCTCGGTTGAACCGTGATTTAGAGAGTTGAGTCTTGACAGACTTTTTCAAGGGACCATTTCGTATTTGCTGTTGAAATTTAGTTCAGTGTTCTGGGGGTGCAAAGCCCAAAGGAAATATGGATGGGGAAGCTGCTCTCAGGCCTTGGAATTCCACAGAGCATAACTTTTCCTGGTCCCCTAGAACCATGTCCTGTTGGTGTCCATCTGCAGGGCAGGGTGACAGGAAAGAGCCCCAAGTTGTGCCAGGGGAAATTAAATGAGATATTAGGAAAATTTCATCACTGAGAGGGTGGTCAGGGCCTGGCACAGGCTGCCCACAGAAAGGTGGAGTCACCACCCCTGGAAGTGTTCCAAAAACATGTGGGTGAGGCACCTGGGGACAGAAGTTAGTGCTGAAAGGGGTGGTGGGGCTGGGTTGGTGTTTGCACTGGATGACCTTGGAGGTCTTTCCCAACCTTGGTGATTCCATGATTCTCTGATTCAGCTGACCCTTTGATGTTTGTTGTTGTTATCTGAAGCATTCTGCTCTCCCTTGTCACTGCAGGGGAGGTACAGAGGGATGTGTTTGTGGACAATTCTGCAGGTCTGGTGACACAGGTGGCACTTGGCTCCTTGGCAGTCCCAGAGAGCTGAGCCTCGTTCAGAACGTGCTGAGGGTGGTTTCAGGACACACTGAAGGGAATGTGATGCTTGGTCTGAATACTCTGGGGTTTGCTTGGTTTCCTCAGGCCAGAAGTGACTGCAGTAAAACTGAACAAAACTGAAATAACTTCTCCCAAGTGAAAGGAATGAAGGGAAAGTTGTTGCTGCTGCTGAGAGCAGCACTGCAGAAGGAGCCTGTGCAACATGGAATGCTGCAAACCAGTTCAGGAAGCGGGATCAGCTTCTCCTCAGGCTGGTTCCCTTAGCCAGTTCTGCAAAGGGAAGCACTGCCCAGCTGCCCCTGAGGTCAGCAGCAGGGCCAGCTCTCCTGGAGGAGATGTAGCTGGGCTGGGGACAGTCCCAGGTGATGGGATCACTGTCAGCCAGGACAGCTTCAAAGTCTGCTGCTTGCCTCTCCCCAGAATAAAAGAACAGCAGCAGCAGCAACAGAAACCTGGGGAGCTTTTACAAGTGAATCTTCATGGACAGGACAGGGGAGCTCTTGGCTCATGTGTATTCTGACATTTTAGCTCTCATGTTATTTCCCACACAGAGATTTTTTTTTTCCTTGCATTTTTTGGACATCTTTATTTTCTCCTGCTGTGCTGTCCTCCCCAGGACCACACACTCATGGGTGTCAGGTGCCCTCTAGCCATGTGTCACCCTAAGGGGACTTGAGCCTTTCTCCCTCCCTCCTGTTTTTTGGAGACTTAATTCTGCTCCTTTTTAGGGGAAGTGGTGGCAAAAATGCTCACCTTCTCCTTCAGCAAAGAGCTGCTTCAAATTCTTGCATTCTCTTTTTTGAGATCCTAAGATTATTTTTTTCCATTGGGATCATCTGTAACAGCCATGTGCCAAAAGCCTGTAAATCTAGCTTTTTCCAAAGAGGTTTATAATTAAAAAAGATCTTGCTGCTTCTGTGTAATACACCAGCCTGACTTCAGTGGGAGCAGTGGTAATGAGGACAACGGGAATGGGTCTTTATCCCAGACTGCTTCAGAATAAGCAGCAGGTACTTTTCTGTTTGCACAAATATTTCTGCTCCTGACAATTAAAGCCATGTGGTTTCCCTTTTTGGTAAACTACTCTGCCAAGTTGGGTGGTGTTTGTTTATTTGTTTAATAAAAAGTGCTTTTATTTATAGAGAAGAAAAATCTCAGTTGTCAGCTTTGGAAACAAACCTTCTGTTTATCATGTGCCAAAACACCCCTACAGAAACCCTAAACCAGCTTCCCCTCTGTGCCTGCCAACTACTGGGTTTCAGCAATTCGTGAGGTATTTCTAGCTCTATGTCACACATATCATTCACATTTTCACCCTCTTATAATGAACCTGAGTGGATGATGGACTGACCAGGGTATTTTAGGGTCTGACTATGAGTTATGTGCTTGTCTCTTCTCCAGATCTGTAGCAGGATCCTGGGTCTGAACATGCAAGCCATGAAAGACTTCATGTGCAGCTAGGACTGAATTAAAACTCCAAATCCTCTGAGGCAATTTTAGGTTTGTTTCCATGGCACTGATTTTTTGTTGGTGTTTTTTTTTTTTTCCTTTTTTAATTATGGCTTTAGGATGAGAAGGGTTATTCTTACCCTTTGAAAAGTTGCCTTGTAGGATACAATGGCTCAAGGTTGTTTGAATTTCTCATGCCTGTTGGTGCCATCTTTCTGAAAAGCAGGGTGAACATAAAAAGCACATGGATAAAGCTCAGAAAACAGGGTTACTGGGGTTGTTCAGTAGTGGCTGTGCCATCATGAGAAGATTCAGCATTCTTGCATTAAAACGTTGGACGTGAACTGTAGTTTATGATGTCTATCACTTTACCTCATGGCAGGGTTTGAAGTACAGGCGATCCTTGCTAACGACAGCCGTGACAGCTCTGAAGTCATTCCCTTGCTCCGGCACGAGGAGCCTGGGGAAGCAGGATGCTTCCTTTGTCATTCCGTGCTGGGGCAGGGAAAGCCAGCGTTCCGAGGGAGACGACAAAGCTGCCATCCGGGAAAGCGGGGAAAAGAGCCCAGGAGAGGCCCACGCACCGCCCCGGGGACTCAAACTTTCTGTGACACCGAGCAGCCCGAGCGCGTTACCGCGACCGGCCCCATCTCCGCCCGCTACAGCCCCGCGCTCCCCATCCCCTCACAGCCCCGGCACCCAGCGCTCCCCATCCCCTCACGGCTTCAGCACCCAGCGCTCCCCATCCCCTCACAACCCCGGCACCCAGCGCTCCCCATCCCCTCACGGCCCCGGCACCCAGCGCTCCCCATCCCCTCACGGCTTCAGCACCCAGCGCTCCCCATCACGACCAAGAGCGTCGCTCCCCATCCCGCAGGCCCGGGGGTTCGATGCCCGGCCGCGCTGCCCGCTCGGCCCCACCGCAGCCCCCGGGCCCCCTCGCCGCGCTCGGGCCGCCATGCCGGGCTGTGGCGGCGGCGGGGCCGCTCTCCGCAGGCGCGGGCGCTGCGCGGGGGCTCTGCCGCAGCCGCCGGCCCCTGCGCGGGGCGGGGGCTCCGCCGCGGCTGCCGTGCCTCCCCCTCCCCGGGCGCCGTGAGGGGCGGGCGCCCCGCGCCCCCGCCCGCCCCCGGCCCCGCTCCGCTTGAGCAGGGGGCGCCAGCTCGGCCCGCGCCGCGCAGCAGCGGCCCCGCTCCCCCCGCGGGCCGGCGGAGGCGGGAGGCGGGCGGGGGCCGGGCGTTGATGCCGGCGTTGATGCCGGCGCTGCCGCCGCTGCTGCCGCAGGGCTCCTCGGCCCCGCGGCCGCTCCGCAGCCCCGGCGCGGCCGCCCTGCGCGGGGCATGAAGTTGCGGCGGCGGCAGCGCGGCGGGCGGAGCGGGGCGGGCGGCCCCGGCCGCGCCTCCTCTGCGGGGTCATAGTGCCGAGCGGGGCCGCCGCGCCTGGGCGAGCGGTGCCGCTACTCGCCAGCCCTCCCGCTCCGCTCGCCGCCGCGGTCGTGCGGCCAGCTCAGCCGGCCGGGGCGCGCCCCCCGCGATGTGCGCGCAGCGGCGGGCGGCCGCCGGCCCGCTCCCATAGCCCTGCCGGCAGCGCGGCGGCTGGCGGGGCCCCTCGGGAAGTTTGATGGCTTCTCTGAGGAGAGTCAAAGTCCTGCTGGTGTTAAACCTGATCGCCGTGGCTGGCTTCGTCCTCTTCCTGGCCAAGTGCAGACCCATCACGACCAAGAGCGGCGACTCCTACCATGACATCCATCCCAGGGCAGAAGTGGCCAACTTGACAGCCCACGGCGCCAGCTCCATCCAGGATGCAGTGCTGAAGAGGCTCTCGCTCCTAGAAGACATAGTCTACAGGCAGCTGAATGGTAGGAACAGTTCTCCTGCTCTTTAATGCCTTCGGGGTAGGGTCGGTGATGGTGAATCGAGGCTCGGAGCGGGTGCCCGCCTTGCCTGAAGTTTGCATGACGGACCCCTGCTCTCCCCTCTGCTGTTGTGCAAACGGAGTCTCAACAGACTGAATCGATTTAGCATCTGATTTCCAAGTTCTGTGTGCGTCTAAAGCTCGGGGTACCTTGCACAGGATGGAAGGAAATGGTAATAACAGAAAGCTGCCTTTCAGATTTATAGCAGCGGTCAGGAAACGACAGCGGCACGATTTCTGCATCAAACGAGCCGGGTGTGCGGCGGGTGAACACGGGTTGGAGCAGCGCAGGGTGTATTGATCGAGGGAATGGCTTTTACTCCCACAGAGCTGGGTTTGGAGAAGGAGTTTTCAAATGGCTCAAGTGTGTTGCATCATTTCAGTGCAGAAGGTCAGAAAGCAAAAGGCACTTTCTCTAAGAAGTTAAGCAAACTATTCAGTATTTCCTATGGCTCAGCACTGACAACTGCTAATTAAAATCTCAAGTAATGCTTCTCTTTATAGCACAGAAAAGGGATTTCTATTAAAATCTCACCAGGTTCAGTAGTTCAGAGGTGTAGAAAGGGAGTTTTAAAGATGCTGTGCAGGATAGAGAAACACATTGTAAAGATGTAAGAAATCTAGGTGAGGTATCTAATTAAAACACTCACGGTGGAAGCTGATTTTTTTAAAGTTGTTCCCCACAGATTCACAACTGGGGGTGTAATTTCAATTAAGGGTCTTGCTTATTGCTTCCAATCTCCGTAGCTTTAATCCCTGCAAGTTTCTGTGTGTTGGAGTGAACAGAGTTGGTGTTTCTGGCAGTGTCAGTGTGATTCCCTCTCCGAGTTTGGAATATGGTGCTGTGCTGAACCAGGAACTGGTGTGTGCTGTGTCTTGGTGCTGAGCCTGAGCTGTAGCTGGTGTCACTGTGCACCCAGGAGGAGAGGCAGGTGCAGGGAGGCAGCGTGGCTTTCCCGGAGCACTTGGCTCGGGCAGTGGCTTTGGGGACAGCACTGGAGCACTCAGCTGAGGAGGAAAGTGTTACTGATATTCCTACTTTATGCACTTGCATGAGAAACCTGTCCTTCCTGTGCCTGGCACCGTGAGATGCTGAAGCAGCACTGGTGAGCGATAAACAGAGGAGAAGCGTGAGGAATAAGGTAGGAAGTTGAATGTTATTTGCAGTCAAACTGTGAAATTGCCTGCTCCTGGATCCTGCCAGGGCAGAAGTTTCCAGGAGGATTTAGGCAGCTGCTTGGGCAATAACTGCAGCTCAGGATAAGAGCCCTTACTCCTGGACTGTGGACTAGGATAGGACAAGTGATCAGGCAGCAGTCTGCCATCCCTGCAGACACAGGGTGAGCTGGGGTTATCACTCACTGCCCTTCTGTGGAGGTTAACCTGGGGCTCCCCACTCTGCCCTGCCCCGGTGGTGGCTTGGGCTGGTGAGAGGAGCTGCAGGGGCACGGGCAGGTCAGTGCTGTCCCCAGGCTGCTGTGGGCACGGGCAGCGCTGTCTGGAGCCTGCTCAGTGCTGAGCAGCAGTCATGCACCTACACACCAGGGGAGGCAGAGAGGGAATAGATATGTTGGCATATCACAAACGTTTTCTCAGGGCAGGCAGAAAGCTGAGCACATAAATGTGACATCTTGTCTGGCCTCTGCATCCTGGGGTGATTTATAGCAGCGCTGATCAGTCTGGCTAAAAAATAGCTCTGGCACAGCGCTTATGTAACTTTGGGTCAAGTGTATATTTGGTACATGTGGTTTTGAGAGAAGCTCAGTTCTCTGAGGGGTGGCTGTGGGCTGTGCTTCAGCAGGGCTGGGCTTTACAGCAAGATGTGGGGGGGGCATTCCCACCCACCAGCACAGAAAGGAAACAGTCAGGGGCACTGGGACAGCCCCCGGGGCTGAGGATAAGGAGCAGATGGATTGGCTTTCCTGCCAGGAATTTTCGGTGCCTGGATAAGCGTTCATCCTGAGCACTTGAGGAACACCTAAAATCTCCTGCCTCCTGGAAGTGTGCAAATAGGAGCTCACCACTTCTCTTTGATTTTTGTGTGGGTAGTTTTGTGCTGGTGTCTCACAAACCCCACTTCAGCTCTGGGCCAAGCTCAGACACTGCACAACGACACACTGAGAGATGAGAATTCTCTCTTGGTTCTCAAAGGTCATGTTTCACTTAAAACCTGACCTGTGGTTAAGCAGCTACAAAATCATGGAATAAAGTTGTCTTGGTTGGAAAAGACAGGTGTCTGTTAAGGAAGGCAGGAGCCTCCCTTGAAATGGAAATTGTAAACCCCCTCCCTCTGAATTATTACAATTTTGAAATTAAGGCGCTCTCAGGCAAAGATATGGGAATAGAAATAACAGTTCATTAAGAGGAAAACTAAAACTACAAATGCAATAGTACAAACAACAAAAAAACCCCACTGCCAGAGTGAGCAGGCCCTGGCAGGCTGTGGGTCAGGGTGGTGGCAGCAGTGCCATTCCATGGGGGCTCAGCCCTCCTGCAGTGCCAGCTGTGCTTCTGCTGGAGCAGGGATCCTGGACAAGGCCGGAGTTTTCCTCTGAAGCTCCAGGGCTGCTGTGGATGGGCCTGGGCTCCCTCTGGGAATGCAGTGGAGAAGAAAGCTGCTCCTCTGGGAATGCAGTGGGCAAAGGCTGCTGTGCTGTTCCAAGGGCAGATTGGATCCAGGTAGGAATGCTTGGCTGCTCCCCTGGGCAGAGCCTCTCCCCATGGGATGCTGGAATTTTCTCAGCCATGCAGGGACACTCAGTGGCCATGAACAGAAGAGATCTCCTGGAGGGAGGATTGGTTGTGGGAGAGATAAAGAAAAGTGCCCCATGAACAGCAGAGAACTGCCCCAGCTCTGACAGATGGCAATAGAATGTACATCCCCAGCTGTATCTTCCAACCTAAGACAAAACTATTATATATGGGATTGCAAGTGGAAAGCCTGCACCTCACAGAGCACTGGGAGGTGTTTGGCCAAAGAGAGAAGCTACAACCATTCTGGGTGCAGCCAGCTATGGATTTCTCCTGCGTTATAGGACTTGGCTGGATTTCAGGGGGACTTGAAACCATCTTTAAAAACCTGAATGTCTTCAAAAGCTCAATTCTGTACAGATAAAATGAGCAATCTGATCATACCATTGCTGTGGGTTTGGTTTGTGACTCACACAGTGTAAAGCATATTTGAAATAACAGCTCTCGGTGGTACAGCAGCCCTCATGTTTTATGTGTGTGTATTTATTTATCTCTGTAAAGGTTGGCCATAAAAACAAGGTAAACAACACTGCTTTGGCTCTGGGAAAGGAGGGATTTGACACAATCCTTCTTTCTGAATGGTGCTTCTCTGCCATGCTGTTTTGGAAATAACAGCAAGCTCCCTCTTACTCCTCTCTGGGCAAGAAAAATGGTCCCAAAGGTGGCCCAATATGTACATTTGCTTTGTTCTTTCTAAAAGTTGGTTATTGCTCTTTAACTTGTTGGACAGGTTGTGTGGGGTTTGCTCTTTGCTCATCTCTAATTGATGGCTCCCACATGCAGAGGTCTGAGGGTGCCCTTTGGAATGGAGGGCTTTGTATGTGTAGGCACTGATCTGGGAGTTCAGAGGATTTCTAATTTCTGCAGTCTCTTTTATGGGTGGAATTCTCTTGTCCAGAGAAAGCTAATGAAGGTCAGAAAGGAATGTGTGCATTTTACTCTGGATGTTAACTACAACTTGTCTTTTTTATCTAAGCCTGTTTTTTTTATGTGCTGACATTTACATGAGTACAAATTGTGATCCAGCTTATTTCCAACTTTATGGAGATTTGCACAAATGAACTTTTCAGTTTGTGTTTACAAAGAGTGAGTTTCTGTGCTGTGTGACCAGGTGAGGAGCTGAAGGGAGCAGAGACTCAGAATGGAGCACTCAGCATTTTCAGGAACCATGTGCTGCTTCCTGGGAAGTACTGGGCAAAGTCTTCCCATCAGCTCATCCCATTCCTCTGGGGCTAACGTAGGAGCCCATTGATGACTATGAGGAATTTAAGATGTTGGGCATTTATAGGACCCAGAGACAGCAAAGGTGGTCCAAGCTTTGAACATCCCAGTGGCTGGAGGGTGAGTGACATGGCTTGAGGAAAGCTGGTGTTTGTGTCCAGTGTCCAAAGGTACTGTGAGACCCTCTCAGGGGGATGGGTCAGTAAATGGTGCTGCCATTGGAAAACAGGGATTGCAGGAGGGAGAGAGCTCTCAACAAACAGCCATCCCCTGTACCTGCCCTGTCTGAGCATCTGGAAAAGATGTGAGCAGGTCACCTGTGCTGCTCACTGGGGACCTGAGGAACCTCCCAGGCAGCCACCTTCCAGCCTCTGTGTCCAGCAGAGGTCTGGCTCTTGGATTAAAGCCTCCAAGCAGTGTGAAGGCTGGAAACTCCCTCTCTGGTGCTTTGGATACTGGTGGATAGGAGCAGATTCACAGCAGCAGCTGCCTCCAGTAAGTGCTCGGCTGCCTGGAAGCCAACGTGACAGGAATGATGTGGCATCTACCTGAGCAGTGTGGAAAAATAGTACAGAAAGTCTGAACTTCAAGCTAAATACTGGAAAGACAGGGAACAGAAGGGCATGGCTGATTCATCCAGAGCTCTTCTGTTAAATTTTATTTTGTGGTCTCTCAACAGGTCATAGAATCACAGAATGGTTTGGGTTGGAAGGGACCCCAAAGACCACCCAGTTCCAGCCCTCTGCCTGGGCAAGGACAACTTCCACTATCCCAAGGTGCTCCAAGCCCCATCCAGCTTGATGTATAAGATCAGGGAGAATTAAAGCTATCTGCAAATTGTTGTAAAAGAGAGAGCAGTGATGAAGGAGTGCTGAAGTGAAGCTGGCCAGAAGAGGGGCGAACAGAGAGGGTTTCTTCCCCTCTGCTAAAGAAATGCACAGATTAAACAGCTGCTTTTACCAAATGTTAATGTTGAAAAGGAACTTTACATTCCTTGGGGGTGAAATAAGCCTGTGTTCATTTTTTAAAGCAGCCTGCGTCTGTGCTTTTGCACATGGAATAATGTGAACATGTTGAGGTATGGCCAAGCGCGTGCCAGCAGCCTCCTGTGTTCTGGCTGTGCTCTCATCTGCTTATCCAATTAGGAAATTAACTTTGGGAGGGTTGCATATGGACATGGAGGCCGACACTGAAGCACAGCCCTCAGCACGGTGTTGCTATCCTTGTAAAGTGGCACTTAATTAACATAAAACACTTTGGAGATATGTGGATTTGTTTCCCATAAGGATAAGATAATGCTTATCTGCTCTAACACTTATCATCCTCCAAACACATTACAAACTTAGCTGACCACCGAGTATAGAAATTATATATGTAAATAAGGGAGACTAAAAGTGGTTTTATCAGCATTTAGGTGAATGTAAGAGCACTACACCCACAGACTGGTAATATTAAGGTTTTAACAGATAGGTAACATATTAACTTAAATGCTAAGAAATTCCCTGATTAAGATAAATAACTAAGTGTAAATAACTGAGAGGAGGGAAAAGCTGTTTTTAGGCAGAAGGGCCGAAACTTTAATGATGTGATTGAACTAAAATAGTTCTTTATATGAGCAGAGCCTTGGTGGGTGAAATCCTTTGCTATAAGAAATGATGCTGTGTAGATAAGGGATAACACGATGGGGATGTAGCTGCTGTGTTAACTGATCGTTGTCACACAGCAGCTGGGATGCTGCTTCCCTGTCTCTCTCACTGCCAGGATGTTTCTGAAGTAGAAAATAACTGTATTATGTAGGATGGCCTTTACATGTTATATAGCAACTTGATGAAAATTGCCACTTTAACATTTAGGATATACCAAACAGATTTGGTTTCCACATTCTTTATTAGGAATCATGAAAATTATGCATTCAGTACCTGCTTTTAGAAGTTCTCAGCCTAAGCTTTCTCACAGCAGGAGAGAGGTCTGCACAGGCTCAAGGCACCTGAGAGCTGCTGCCTGTAAATCATTCTTAGCAGGTTCCTGAGAATTTGGTTTGATACTGATCAAGGAATGAATAAAGGAAGTACTTCTTAGAGAAATAATAGAGTTAAAAAGTGAAGCTTAATACAGACATTTGGAAGCATCTGGAAGCTCAGACATTAATGTGACATTTAGTTTGCAACCCATCTGACAAGGAACTGATAGATAATTTTGGGGTTTGATGCTTGTTTGGCATCATGATCCAAATATTCCCTGACACTGACAATGAATGAGTAATAAGCCAGTAACAGATTTGTCGTGCAGAGACAACGCAGGATTCATGGGATGCAACAGCAGTGACCAGAATACAGTGACAACAGTGGTGTTTTAGTTTTGCATATTAATTCAGGCCTCCCTGAATGGAGAAACAACCTTCCTGGCTGGTAGAATTCACAAAGGTACATTGGATTTACACTGCCTATTTAGTTGTACAGCAAGAGAAATATCTCCCCAGGGATACAAAACACCCAGGAAGGTGCTTTAATACTGTGAATAATAGTCCTGCTTGCCAGCCTCAGTGTGGATCAGGAGTGTCCTATTGTGTCTCCAGAGAGAGACACATGGAGTTGGATTTATTTGGAGAATCATGGGCATCTAGAGATGTTTCAGTTCCTGGAGGCTTCCAGCTTCCACTCCAGAGGGCAGGACACTGCCCATGGTGTTCTCCCCTGCTGGGCTCCCAAAGCATTCTGGATACCCCAAGCCCTTTGGGATGGCAGCAGGAATTGCTGAGGAGCAGTCCTGTGCTTGCTGTCTTGGAGATCTCCCCTCTTGACCAGGCAGGACAGATGGATGAAGTTGGCTTCAGGCATGTGCTGTCCACGTGCTTGGATTTTGGGGAATCTTCTGGTCCATTCCAGGCCATCCTCCCTCCTTGTCCTCTCCTGGCAGAGAGCACGAGTGTTGCTGATCAGAAAATGCAGCCTGTGAGAAACCCACCTGTTAACAACAGCAAAGGGAAATGAGCCTGCTCAGGTAACCAAGGAGGTTTTAGTAATTTTGTGATTCACACCACTAATCTTTGCCTAAAATGGAACATCTGCTCCAGATGTTGCTGGCAGGCTGCCACTTCCCAGCTCCTCAGACACGCCTGAGCTGTGGGGTGTAGCTGAGGCCATTCTGCATGCTGATAGATTACATTTAAAAGAGAGGCCTATTTTTGGTAAGATGTCCTTATTAAAGTCTGCAAAGGGCTGTTCAAGCTGAATACTCAGAAGTATTGACCCTCCTGTGAGTCAACAGCAGTGATTCAACTCCAGAAATGTATCGGAGCAGCATGGAGATTATTTTTCCTAAACAGTTCTGAGAGTAAAAGCAACTGTATTTTCCAGCCCCCAATCCCCATGGTCAGATTTGTTATAGAAATTGTTGAATGCTTTACACCTTATAGCTACAAGCCTTGCTATTTCTGCCTATAAATCTAATAGCTATCGACCCACATTCTGACATCCCCTGACGGTTATCTAAAAATAATGCAGGAATGATGCAATGAGACGTAATACTGTGAGGAGAGGGCTGTGCTGAGCCATCACAGCCTGCTCTGGGTGCAGCTCAGGGCTCTGCTGCTCGAGTCCTTGGGGGGATAAAAAGTTGCCTGAAAAAGAAAGAAAATTCCTGGTGAGCTGGATAAAAATCACAGTTTGCATTTTCCTTTTTAAAATCTGATACTTGGCACTCGCACGGCACTCGCTGTGTAATGAATCCCAGTTCTGTGATCCCGTCCTCCCAGGGATTCCTCCCTGGGAGTCACTCTGATCCCTGATACCCCAGAGAGCGATGCCAAGGGCTGTCTGCCATGTCCCAGCACTTGTTCTGCCTTGGAACAGGAAACACCGACAGCATCACCGGGTCTCTACTGTCGGAGTAATCCGAGAACTCTGCTTTAATGGATTTGTTAAAAAAGGGATCTCCCTGGGCTCTGCGACCCAGGCTGCTGTGCAGGAGCACTGTTCTTCCTGCTGACAGGGAAAATGAGAGATCTCTGGAGCTCTGCGGCCGTGTCACACACAGTCAGTCAGCACATCTTCCCTCCCAGCTGATGGGCTGTGGTGCACAGGGGGATTTAATTCCAGAGCAGTAAAACCACCATGTCAGCATGGGATGATCAGCAAGGAAGGAGAGAGGGGGAATCCTTGGTCCCTCTCCCCTTTAGTACCCTTATTATGTGCAAGTGGAAATGACTTAGAATCACAGACTGGGTTGGACCATAAGCCCATCCTGCTCCACCCCTGCCATGGCAGGCACACCTTCCACTGTCCCAGGCTGCTCCAAGCCCCATCCAGCCTGGCCTTGGCCACTCCCAGAGATCCAGGGGCAGCCACAGCTTCTCTGGGTAACCTTTATTCTGGGTGAGAGTGAAGAATTCCTTGCCAATATCCCATGTAGCCCTGCCCTTTGTCAATTTAAAGCCCTTTGGTCTTGTGTCACCTCCCACGGTTTGAGGTGTGAGTGTCCCCAGAACCTCCGTGGCTCTGGAAGGGGAAGGCTCAGGCTGGGAAGAGCTGGGCTCTGCCATGTGCTGTGTCTGAGCATCCTTGATCCCTCTGACTGCATTCCCCAGCACCCAAAAGGAATACAGGGATTCCTTTGCTCCCATCTCTTTTGTGGAACAGCAGGGCCTTTCTGTGTTGCTGGGCCCTGGAAATCCAGATTGCTGTTCCTTGGTGTCTAAGTGCTGACACAGAAAGCAGAAAGCCATTACAAAAGAGAAATCAGCAGTGGATTAACAGACACCAGCAGAGCCCCAGCCGAGTTATTCTGGGTGTTTCCTCGAGCTGCAGAACCTCAGAGAGCCACGCAAGGTTTCTTACCTGCTGGTTGTCAGAATTTACATAACCTTAGTTTTAATCTTCATTAGCTTATGCAGTATTTTGGGCAGGGTAATGGCTTGCTGTGGTTGTGCCTGTTCTCAGAGCGTAAAGTGAGAAGGTTAATTTTTAAATAACAATTAGAATCTCTTCCTGGGTCTTTGCCTATATTACACTTGAAATGAAATCATGAGGGCACTCACGTTTGCACCAAATTACTGCTAATTCTTCCAAAGCAGTTGCTTGATCACACTTTACAAACACAAAGCAGAGGAGGAGAATAAAAAAGTGAAAAGCCATTTAATGAATTTTAAATCTCACTTATATTTCATATTGGATTTCAAAGTTTTGTTGACCTTTGTGTGTTTTTAGTATTTGCTGCCTTCAGAGAGGTGGGCTGTAACACTGAATGCTTTAAGTAGCTGGGAACATAAACCCCCTGTTCTGCTGGATTTTATTGCAGTATTTCCTCTTTGCACTGACAAGACAATAACAGTAATAACCATTATCCTGGTGTAAACCACGTTATACCTTACCCTTTGCTAAGTGTAGCCCAAACACCATAATGTGGGATTTCAGTTTGCTGGAAGTTGTTGCTCTTGTCATCAGGAGGGACTGGTGTCAGCACTGAGGGCAGCAGGATCCAGCAGGAAAGGCTTGGGGCTCCGTTTTAACTCCGATGTTTTGTGTGATGCTGCACCAGTCACACAGAATAATATTAGAAAAAAATGTAAGTTAGGTGATTTATGTTTCCTTATGTAGTACTGAAGGGATGTCTCAAGGACAGGAAGACATGAGGTTTTTATGTGGGGAATGATGTGAGAACAAAGAAAACCTTGCAGACGAGTTTTGCTTACTTGAAGACACTTGGAACTTGCATCAAAGAGGTGGGAACAGCAGAAGTGAGACAGGAGAGATGCTGGGCGTGCTTCCTCCTCCTTAGGGAATCCCATGGACTGGCTCAGGCTGGAAGGAAGCCCCGAGGGTCACTGGTGCCACCTCCCTGCTCAGGCAGGGCCATCCCAGAGCACAGGGCACAGCATTGTGTGCACAGGGCTCTGGAGTATCCCCGCCCAGGGAGACTCCAGCCCCTCCCTGGGCAGCCTGTTCAGGGCTGGGCACTGCCCAGGGCAGCAGTTCTGCCTCCTGGGCAGGGGCAGTTCCTGGGCATCCGTTCCAAGGGCTGGGCTGGAGCCTGGATGAAACGATTCCCCCTCCCTCAGGCTGTGACCTTGCCCAGTGGCCCTGACTGGTTCCTGTCCCTGATATTTGGTGCTATAAACCAGTGAGAAACAGGCTGTTCCCAAACCACTTATTAAAAATCATGCAGAATAGAGCAGAAGATGGGGTGGAGGGAGAATTAGACCTAATGTTGTGTTAATTCCCTGTCACTTTTGGATTTCAAACTCCTCTTGGTTTAAATCTTTATTAATTGCATGATGATTATGGTGAAGGGAAGATATGTTAGAAAATGAAATAATAGAATCATAGAATTCCTGAGCTGGAAGAGGCCCACAAGGATCATCCAGACCAGCCCAAGGCCCTGCACTGGACACCCCAACAATTAATTAAGCAATTATTAAAGGGACACACAGAGGGACCGTGGCTGTGGGAAGCTGGGGGAACTAGAAGTTTCAGTTTGGAGGAGCAGGTGCTGCTGATGTGACGGGGACTCTTTGGATGAAGGGACACAGTGGACCCTGCCAGTCTGGTTTTCAGGCCCCTCAGGTGAAAGTCAGGAACAAATGTTCACTCTCAGGAGAAATAAATGATTGATTTACCCTGTGGGGTGAGGGAGCTGCTCTCTCTGGCATGAAGGGGAATGGTTCACATGTGGGGCTGTTTGCTCAGTGCTGTTAGGAGGGGACAGTGAGTGAGGTGCATCATGCAGGTGATCTATGGAGGTGCTGACGCCCCTCAAACCTCCTGTCAGGAGTGTCTGGAGGTAGTTCCTGCCTCTTGCAGTGTCTGACGTGGGAGGAGTTGTGCGGTCAGGTCATATTGACTTGAGTTGCCTTTGGATCAAGCACTGAGTCAATACTGACTTTCTGGGGGAGTTCAATCGCTGTTCTGACAGACATGAAAGGGGCTAGGCAGTAAAATGGGATTTTACACTTTTATCAGTCTTTTCCTAGTAAGTTGCTCAACTTCCAAATACTAATTAATGCTGTGTCCCTTCCACAAATTTTCCTTCTTGCTGATGCTGTCTGTTTGATCTGAGAGCAGCGTCAGACCTTGCAAATTAGGGCTGCCAGCCAGGCTGCAGTGGGGACAGAGAACAGGAAGGAATAAAACTTAGACATCACACCCCCATTGGAGGTCTTCAGCATAATTTATGCTCTTTGTGCAGATGTTTGGAAAATCCTGGAATTCCCTTGAATGTCCAGCTCTGCATATCTAGAAACACCCAGCTCCAATTCCAGAAATTCCAAAGAAATTTGATTTGGATATCCGTATTTACTCCAAAGCTACGGACCTGGGTGGAGACATCTCTGGTAGAATTTCATTCTGAGGCTGCCCAGACTTTTCCAGCATGAGAAGCTGCTTTAATTTGTTTATAATTTTTCCAGTTAGACTGAGATGGTCAGATATTGTCAAGATCATGTTTGTCTAGAATGCCATCAAACTGGTCCACATGTTTCTGGGAAAGATGTGTGAGAAGAATCACAGAATGTCCTGAGCTGGAAGGAGTCCTCAAGGATCATCCAGCCCAGCCCCTGGCCCTGCACTGACACCCCAACAATCCCAGCCTGGGCATCCCTGGGAGCTCCTGGAGCTCTGGCAGCCTTGGGGCCGTGCCCATTCCCTGTTCCATGGACCAAGTACTGGCACCATTGTCCTCATGGAGGGGCAAAAGTGGCTATAAAGGGAAAATGAGTGGAGTGATTGAAATGGCAGCTCAAAAAAAAAAAAAATGGGGCTGAGAAATCATGGGAGTAGAGAAGAGGGCAGATGAAGAGGCTGAGATGGGTGGGGACATTTGGAATTGAGGGATGGGGCATGGGATGGGACAGGGTATCCAGGCAAGGAGCAGCAGTCCTGGGACAGCTCTGGTTTGCTTCAGGAATATTTGAATGTGTGCAGCTGCTTATTTTGTTACAAGTAGTGGTAAAAAGGCTTGCCACAAAAAAAAGTGTCTTTTCAACTCACTACTTTGTGTATATGAAGTATAACTAAAAGAGAGGTACTTCCAGAAGCCTAATGGCAAATGTAGTCCTTGGAAGTTTGTTCTGCTTTGGTGATTCCAGTGTGAGCCTCGCTCAGGAGATGAGTGGGTGCAAAGCAGGGCAGGTATGATTAGCTGTGCAAAGCAAAACAATACAGTTGCTGTGGAAAAATTACAGGGTTTGTGCTGAAGCAGATATTTAACCTTTGTTTTTGCAACTCCAGAAATGAAGCAGTTTGTTTCTTAATGTGGGTTTAATGCTGCAAGTGTGTGCTGACTGGGTTTTCACGTGGAATGGAAGACATGCTGGGCTATTAAAGTCTGGTTTAACGATCCCTTTTCCCATAACTCCTAATATTTGCCATTTACTAATTATGATGTTCTGAAATAGTTTGCATTTGCAGTAGATGTTTTAAATGCTGCAGCTGTTTTAGTTTCAAGATAACTACTGGTGACTTTTTTTTTTTTAAGAAGTATTATGTATTATTGGTGATTTTGGAGGCAGGCAGGAAGAGTTCACCTCAGACTGTTCTTTATTAAGAAGTTTTTGATGTCCAGGCCTCCAGTGGAAGATGAACTAGAAGAGCCAGAGGAACAGTGCTGGAGAGCACAGAAGCTTTCTGTGAGCATTGTTTTGTGGTGTAAACTGCTGTGAGTGAGCAAAGGTGTGCCCAGGGGTGGCTGCTGTGGGGCCCTTTGTGATGTACTGCTCTGTTTGTCTGTGTTTTTAAAAACTTGGGTTTTTCTGGCAATTTTATTATAGGGGAAATGCGTCAGTTAGAGAGGTCACAGCCTGGGCAGCAGCTTCTCAAGGAGACTGTGGAAATGAGAAGATCAGAGTGGTTTATTCATGGCCCATTTTGCTGCTCCAAGGGACAGCGGTATGGGTCAGGTGAGCTCATTTAGGGCCCTGAAGATGTTGTGAGGACACTGACCTTTGGTTTTCAGGGCAGGGTTTGGGAAGCAGGGGGGCTGCAGGGGTAGCCTCTGTGGGGACCTGCTGGGAGCTTCCTCCATGTCCAAGGGAGCCAACACCAGCTGGCGGCTCCCGGGGAGATCCAGGGGGGAGCAGAGATCCCCCTGCACTCCCAGGAGGAGCCCAGGGCAGAGCAGGGGGGTCTGAAAGTCTCTGACCCCGTGGGAAGGAGCAGGGTCCTGGCAGGGCCTGTGGATCCACGGAGAGAGGAGCCCACTTGGAACAGGTTTGCTGGAAGGACTCATGACCCCATGGGAGGGACCTCACTGGGGCAGTTCCTGAAGGACTGAGCCCATGGGAAATGGGATCCCTGGGGCAATTCCTGAAGGACTGAGCCCATGGGAAATGGGATCCCTGGGACAGTTCCTGAAGGACTGAGCCCATGGGAAATGGGACCCACACTGGGGCAGTTCCTGAAGGACTGAGCCCATGGGAAATGGGATCTTTGGGGCAGTTCCAGAAGGACTGAGCCCATGGGAAATGGGATCCACACTGGGGCAGCTCCTGAAGGACTGAGCCCATGGATAAAGGGACCCACACTGGGGCAGTTTCTGGAGAACTCTTCCCTGGGAGGGACCCCAGGCTGGAGCAGGAGCAGAGGGTGAGGAGTCCAAGCCCTCTGGAGGAAGAGCAGCAGGGACAATGCGTGATGAACTGACCACAGCCCCATTCCCATCCTCCTGAGCCTCTGGGGAGGAGGGAGAATAAATCAGGAGTGAAGATGAGCCTGGGAAGAAAGGAGAGGTTTGGAGAAGGTGTTTTAAGAGTTGGGTTTATTTCTCAGTTTTCTACTCTGATTTGATGAATGATAAAGTGATTTCCCCCAGCTGGGTCTGTCTGCCCATGGCAGCACCTGGTGAGGGATCCCTCCCTGCCTTTATCCCCCCCAGAGCCTTTCCCTGTGTCCTGTGTCCCCTGCCCAGCTGAGCAGGGCAGTGACAGAGGGGCTTGGTGGGCCCAGGGTGCCCAGCCAGGATCACCCCACCACAGCCTCATTGTGTGAGTGACCTCCGTGCACAGCATTCTCAGCCAGAGAAGTGGTAAAAAACTCCCACTCATAAAGTGTGAGTTAGGCTGGGGCTGTAATTGAAAGAAAAAGGAAATGAGCAACTCAGAACTATTGGGATGCTCAGCAAGCAAGGCAAGCCTGTTAGCTCAGCTGCCTGTTCCCTTTGCGTGCTATTTTACCTTGTATTTCACGTGTGTTGGTTTTTTTTCTTAATCCTATTTCTCAATCACCTTCAGCAGAGGCAACTCTAGCTGTGACTTGACAGCTGCTACTGTCTTCTCCAGCATGTGCTGCCAAAATCCCAGTTGATTCTGGAGCTTAAGGCACAGTGCTGTCTATTTTCTGTAATTCTGCCTACTATGAAATCATACATATTAATATTAATCATGCTCTTTCCAAATTCAGAAGCCTCCAGGCCTATTGCAATTATGGTTTTTTTTTTTTTTTTAATTTAGTTTTTGGCAGGTGTGCCCAGGCAGTAACAGGGCTTATGAACTTGGCCTAGAGCAGAGCTTTGGGGCTGGGTGGACTCAAGTCTTGAACTAAAACCTTCAACTCTTAAGGAAGCTTAAGTGTGAGTGAAAACTTGGAGTGCACTCTCTTTACTTGACGTCCTGTGAAATAATTCCTTGACTTGGCAGAGGGGGCTGTGGTGCCAGGGGTGGGATGTGCTGCATGTCCTCGTGCTGAGCGTTGGGTGTGATCCTGCACACACCTGCTGTGGGTACCTTGAACTGAGCTCATTTCCTGCTGCTTTTAGCTCCAGGCTCCCTTTCTGCAATCTAGGGGGCAAGTTGCTGTTGCTCTTGGAGGCAGAATCTGACCTGCAGCCCTCCCCTCTCTCAAAGTATTAAAATGGGAAGAGAGATTTTCCCTTTCTTGCCTGGATCCTTCCTTGGCGTTTTCCACATCTCCATGCTGAGCCTTGGCTTAAAGCCTTACAAGTTGAAACTCAAGAAGTTGGGGAGGGGAAAAAAAAGCTGATCCAGGAATCTTCTGCCTGGATCAATGGAGCAAAAGAACAGGCTGAAGTTGCACAATTGGGAGTCAGGAGAAGTTTGCTCATGTGCTGTGTCAGGAGCTTGTACAGGCGATTATCTTCAGAGGTGCATAAGGCAAAAGCTTTTCCAGTCTAAGGAACTTCCTTTTTACTTGAGTTTTAAAATGCTGATTTTTAGTTTATTTTTTATAACAAAATTGCTGATAGGGGCATTCAAGTAATAATGAAATTTTTGTGGTTCATTTTCTTTGACTTGTTTTTTAGGTGTCACTACATAAAACCTTTCCAGTATTTGCCTCCTGTGAGCACTGGGATTCCTTTTCCTGCCTTCGGTTGCATTTCCTGCACTTTGCACACTCAATCCTGCCAGGCCCCCAGAGCTTCCAAAAGGAGCTGGGCAGGAGCAGCCTGGGGTGCCTAGCCTTGGAGCAGAGCTTGCCTCCCCAGGTGTCGCTTGTCACCTGTTCAGTGACCAGGGCTGGAACTGGGAGCAGCAGGAATGTGTTCTGTGAGTGCATGGGCACAGCTCAGGAATTTCCTTGTTCCTTGAATATTCCTGATCTGTGGAGCCAGGCTGGGAGAGCTGGGGGTGCTCACCTGGAGAGGAGGAGACTCCAGGAAGACTCAGAGGTACTTCCAGAGCTTGAAGGGGCTCCAGGAGAGCTGAAGAGGGACTGAGGACAAGGGACAGAAGGACAGGACACAGGGAATGGCTCCCACTGCCAGAGGGCAGGGATGGATGGCATATTGGGAATTGTTCCCTGTCAGGGTGGGCAGGCCCTGGCACAGGGTGCCCAGAGCAGCTGTGGCTGCCCCTGGATCCCTGGCAGTGCCCAAGGCCAGGCTGGACAGGGCTGGGAGCAGCCTGGGACAGTGGAAGGTGTCCCTGCCCATGGCAGGGGTGGAATGAGATGAGCTTTGAGGTCCCTTCCAGCCCAAACCATTCCAGGATTCTGTGAAACCACTGGTAGGGTTTAAAAGCCTGCGGCCCAACCTGCACATTTTGCTGAGGAGTGGGCCCTGCCTGCATCTCTTTTGTGGGGAGGCTGGAAAACCCAAGGAACTCTGGTACCATCATTGCAGGGATTTCAGCAGGGCTAGGATCAGGCTTTGCTCCTGAGCTTTGTTAATTGCCAGTACCAATTGGAATGCTCTGTGCTAGGCTAATGTAATAAAAAGGTAGGGCCTAATTTTCAGGCTGAAATTGATGTAAGCTGGGCTTCTCTCATGTGAGTCCCTTGAGCTTTTTCACTCTAATTCAAGAGATTTTTTTTTTTCTTCTTTCTTCCCCTTGCTAGGTCACGAAGAGCCTTTGTATTCCATTTGCATTGTGTTACCTGTCAGGGACATGGGCTTGTAGCTGTGGGCCACATTCAGAAATACCTGGGGGGCAGACACCTTGCAGCTGTCCTTCGTTTCTGTGCCTCAGGTTGGTTTTTCTCACAAGTACAGACACTTTCATATTTATACCCGTGACAGAAATAAATTAAATTAGTCTGAAATCACCCTTTGCTCTGACAATGCTCTGCACTTTCCTTACATTAAGGAGATAAGGAGACGAACAAACCTACTTTGAAGATGAGCTGATTTCCATAGCAGGCAGAGTGACCTACTTAAAGGGAAAGGGGGAGTGAGTGGGGCTGGAAATGGGCTCTTTATTTATTTATATAATCTCCAAGTGTCTGTGTCAGCTCCCCTGGCTGAGCCCTCTCCTGACACTCACCTGGCAGTGACAGAAAACATGGAGCTGAGCGAGCGCCATTTGTCCTCCAAGGATCTTCTGTGTCTGACCAGCCTGGCATTGGAGGCTCTGGGGAGCTGACACCGTTCACACTTTTGGGTCTTTTGGGAATGTTCATCTTGGCTTCACATTTTGAGAAATCTGCCAGGTTGCCTCACTTAAATAAGGAGGAGCAGGTGCCTCGCTTTGGGGTCTTGAGTGTCATGTTCAGAGCACATCATCCCTGTGGGGAATTGCCAAAGGGCTCTGGAGATCCAGGGATGCCCCAGGGGATGGGTTGGAGCAGCAGGTGGGTGGTGAGATGTATTTGCTCTTGGTTTTGCACACTCCTGGTTTGACAGCCAGGTGACACACAGAGTCGCGTGTGTGCCAGCGAATGGACACAGCCTGGGTGGGTGTGGGCTTTGTGGTCTGTTCTCTGTAAAATGGGCTCTCCTAGTGATAACCTGTGTCTGACTGGGGTCAGATGCCACCCTAGGGGGAGACCTAATGCAACAGAACAGTGTCTGCAAGGCCAGGGCTGTCCCTGGGCATTGCCCTTGGGGTGAAGTCATTGTGTCACAGAATCATCACGGAGGTTTGGGGCCAAAGGGACTTGAAGCCCCTCAGGCCTGGGGTCCCCCTGCTGTGGGCAGGGACACCTTCCACTGGACCAGGCTGGCTGATGTGCGTCTGGATCAGAGTGACCATGGTCACAACCAGCCATGGAAATGCATCCTTTGCACCCTAAGAACTGATGTTCCTGTCCCTGTGGGTTTGTGACCGCCCCTCACTCAGGTGCTGAGGGCTGCTGTGCCCTGCCAGTGCTGCTTCCTGGGCTTGTGTCTTAGCTCCACTTGCATCACCTGCAAAATAATTTCTAAATCCAGAGTTGTTGCAGCTCAGGCATTGCAAGGAACTGTGATGATCTGAGCTTTCCCAGGCCCAGAACCGATGGACACTCCTGCATTTCCAGGGTGATGTTCTGAGTGTCCAGGCTGCTGGTTGGAGCTGCTGGCTGGGACAGTCTGGTCTGAGCTGAAGGTGTTTATGTAGAGATGAAGATTTGTTCATTTAGGCAGAGAAGGCACTAAAAAGTTTTCTTTGCCTACCCTGCAGAGGGACAAATATTTAGTAAGAACAACGTGTGTCTGGTTGTCTTAGCCTGAAAACGCCTGCCCTGGGGGTAGCTGGAGCCATATGCTGAGTTAACAAAGCCCCTCAGGAATTCGGCAGGATCTGGGAACTAAGTTAAAAATTAAGCACTGATGAGTAGGTGAAAAAAGCCTGTTCACAGCCACCTCGGGGCATCAGTGCTCCTGTAACAACTTTGTTCTGTGCAATTACTGTCCCCTGTTGCTTTTAAATAACATTTCTGTTTCTCTGACTCAAAACTCAGCTCCTCTAAACTTCCATCCTTCCCTAGGAACAGCAAATCAGTGAAGTCTGGAGGAAATGTGTGGCCTGCTTTAGGTAATATTTATAAAAAATAAGTTTATTGACTCAATGCAGAGAGGAAACCTCAACAGGATGAAGAACTTCTTTTCATGGAGGGTGGCAGAACCCTGGAACAGCTGCCCAGCAAGGTTATGGAGTCTTTGGAGATGTTCCAAACCCACCTGGATGTGTCACCTGCTCTGAGTGATCTCCAGAGGTCCCTTCGAACCCCAGCTATTCTGGGATTCTGTGAAAATATGTGAACTTCTGGGGAGGTGCAATGAGGAACTGTATCTTGGTGGAGTTTTTTTTCTATTCAGCATTGCAGAGTTCACCTATCCTCGAGCTCACCTGCCTTTTTCCCGGGGTGGAAAGTCCCAGTTTATTTTCTCATCTGTAAAAACATATCTTTAAAATCTTTGTTGTCCTCTTGATTTGTGTTGCTACATTCTTTTCCTTTCTCTCTCTGTTTAGTTTTAACTGGAGCTGCCCAGAGCTGCACCCAGCAGTCTGGTTGGAAAGGTGCCTGAAATAAGAGGGGGATGTTTGGGCCAGACATCAGCAAGGTGGCACCAGTAATTGCTGGACATGCAAAGACATTCCTGCATCTGTAACTCCTGCTAGTGCTGCAGGAATTGCTGTTAATTCCTGCTCTTAAAGTGCTCCAGGGCTCAGATGGACAGGACAGTGTCTCATGGAAATGAACTCGAATGTCTCCAGTGCCTCCTTGTCCCACCATCTTTCCTGTCCAGAAGGAAAGGCTGGAAGATGTTCCAAGTGCTTCTGCTGCTTAGCAGAGTCTGTAGAGCCTCAGTGTGTCAGAAAATCAAAGTAAACTCTGAAACCCAGAAAGTTTTACTCTGAAAGTAAACTCTGAGCCCAGAATGATACAGACTTGAGCCACTTGTGGAACTCTAGGCCATTAATGTTGTCACCATCAGGATTTCTGGAGTTCTTAGGAGCTGATGTGACCCTGCACCCCCAAGGATGTGTCTTACCTGCGGTCACTGGGGTTGCAGAGGGATTTCCCCGCTTTTCTCTGAGTGTGCACCTTGTGGAAGTTTGGAAGCTCTCTCCGGGCAGAATTCTACAGGTCTGCCCTGATGCCAGTCTCCATCCTCAGCTCTTCCTCTTGCTCAGTGGTCCTTGCAGCTTTTCCAGTCCCACGTGCTGGACTGTGCTGCTGATGCCAGACAGCAGCAAAGCTGTAATTTATTTTTGGGAGCAGTTGTATTTAATGTGTGTGTCGATAGGATGCACTTCAGATCTGCGTGTCCTGATGCTGGAGAGTGTAAACAACCCAAACAGAAATGGAAAACCTTTTACAGCCTCCTTCTGTGGCGTTAAAACAAGTGCTGTCTATGGGAGGAATTTAATGATTCCTTTCAGAAGGATTTATTTTGATATAATATTTTAAAAAGCTCACTTTAATCTGCTCAACTGTTGGAGAGCAAACAAGACAATGCCTTCCCTAGACATTTTGTCATTTGATTGAACAGTATAACAAGTAAGCTCTATTAAAAATCTAATTTTTGCAGAGCACTTAGAGAATTATATAATTAAGAAACACCAATGAAGTCGTTCAGGCATAGCCCTGGGTGGTCTGTTAGAGGGGTGTAAAGTGCAGGGGTGGGTGTGTTTGCTGTCCATGACTGGAGTTTCAGGGTGGGATTCAGCACTGGGGACTTTCTGCCCTCAGTGCTGGCCCCAGTCCATGTGCTGTCAGGTGATGGTCAGGGCCAGGTTGTCACCCCGAGCCCCTCTCAGGGCAGCAGAGCCTCTGCATGAGCCAGCCCCAGCCTAAGCTGCAGAGGATTGATGCTCCAGGATGCAGAGATAACCCCTGCTGCTCCCAGGGTGGAGCTTTTGTCTGCTCATCAGTCTGGTGTTAACCTGCCAGGGCTGTCTCATCACCCGCAGGAAGATGGAGTGGGAAGCAGTAATTCCTGCAGGGAAGCTCTGTAGCTCTGTGTATTCAGGAGTGTCCTGCTGGGATGCAATGAGCTTGCACCGGGTGAAAACATCTGCAGGCAAAATATTGTTACACTGGCAGTGTCTGCTCTGCCCAGAGAAGGGTCCAAAAAGCGGCTCAAGTTCACTGGCAGTGAGGGCAAGGAGAGGTTGGGAAAGGCAGGATATTCCCAAATACCCAAAGCTTGCCAGTTCCCAAAACAGGATGTTTTCTACTCAACAGAAAACCCCTTGAGGAGAGGGAAGAAGTGACTCTGGCCCATGGCAGGACTAACTCTGGAAAAGGCTGTCCTAAAAACAGGACTTGGGGATTGGTACAGACTGGGGAATACCTACAGAGAGAATCAAAGCTGAAAGCTGGCTTATCCTTTGTTATTATGGAGCTGTCTTCAAATAGGTGGTGAATAAGAGCTTAGATTTTAGGATTGTAGCCTCTTCCCTGGAGCTGAAGGCAGTTTGCAGTGGATGATGGCTTTGGGTGGGTGGGAGCCCTTTTCCAAGTGTTTGTGGCCCTCAGCCAGCAGTGCCAGCACAGCAATCTGGGATCAAATGTACCCAGGGCACTGTGGGACACTGGAGTTGCTTCCATGCCACAGCTGGACTCTGAGGCACTGGAGAGGTCTCTCCTAGGGTGTGAAATAGATCTGGATGAAGAACCCCCACATCTGAACCCTTGCTGTGGGTCACCACCACTCAGTTCAGTTGTTCTGCTCTGTGGTGAGACTATAAAATACAAGGATTAAGCCTGGGCTTTGAAAGCTAAATCATTCCTGTTATCAGCTGCTCCGTGTGGATGGCACTGGACAGATGAAGCTGCTGCTGAATGCCCAGAGCTCCTGTTCTCAGGGCTGGGGAGCTGGCAGGGCTCAGCCCCAGGGGGAAAATGCACAAACAGTTGAGCAGTGATGATGACAGTGTCCTTTTTGAGACATGCTTGTCTGAGCCATAGGATAAAGACATTCCCGTGGGAGAGGCAATGCAAATCCAGCCAGTGGAGCTCTTGGATGCAGCTGTGGGAGGTGGAACAGATGGGCCCTTGTGTGCAAACCGAGCGTGTTCTGCGCCCGTCTGTTGTGGGAGTGGAGCTCCGAGAGTGCCAGGCCCTGAAAAGCCCTGGAAATCATCTTTTCTTGGGGAAATTAATTAACTAGATGTTTTTCCTAATACGTGTGGACTGACAATTTGTGCTGTTGCATATGGAGCTTCTGCATCACTGAACCTTTTGGTTCCCTTCCTCTTGCTCCAGTGAAGCTCCTGTAAAGCTCCTGCAGTTCCCCTGGGCTGGGACCACTGCTGCCTGCAGCCCCTGCTGCCTGCCAGAGCACTCAGCCTTTCCTTGGGTACACATTAACGAGACTTCACAACCTTCTGAAGCTGTGGGATGGATAAAGAGACACAGAATGACTCAGACACCTTATCTTGGTGAGGAGGAAGGTTGGATGCAGCCACTTCCAAAGGGTGAGAGCCACTGGGATGTCCCTGAGCTGTGCAGGCTGGGGCTGCTGGGCAGGTGTTTCACATGGACCTCTGGAAGAAGGGAGGGCAGTTTTGAAAGCTTCAGTCTGAAAGAAACTGGAGTCAGAGAGAATATATCTCTTAGGGGCAAGAGGAGGAGCAGGTTTGGATTTTGAGAAGAAATCCTTGTGTGGTGTTTCTGCCCTTTGAATGGTCTGAACTGCACCTGGTGCAGCTGGATGGGACCTTGCTGATGTGGCCTTCCAAAGAGACAGTGGGACTGGTGTTCCCAAGAGATCCCAGAGCAAGCAGGGGGGACTGACTCCAACTCAGTGCCTCCTGTGCAGGGAAAGGGGCACAGGCAGCTGAGCCTTCCTGAAGGGTAAAAACTGAGAGCTAGAACATGCAGACCTCCAAGAGGAACTGAAGTGAAAGATCAGGGATGCAGCAGTGTCCAAAATCCTCTCTGGGTTTGGAGGTGAGGTGATAAGGAGCATGTTGATTATTTAGGGTGGAGTTTGATTTTTTGTTAGGTTTCGGTTTTTGGCTGGTTTTGTTGCCATGTAGCAGTGGTAAAGGATGGCAGCAGTGGTGGTCAGCAGGGGAAGGATTTGACTTCCACTTTAACATCTTAGAACCTCCTTGTTTAAAAAAATGCAATCTCCTTGTTTAAATAACCCAGTAATTTATAATGGTAAACAACGTACCCAGTTCTGCACAGAAGCAAATGGGGAAAGCTGTCAGACAGCAAATCTCCACTTAGGGGCTGTAAAATCAGGCTTTTTAGCTTTTCAAATGTCATTAGTACCTGTTGTCCAAGTATGCCTTGGTAATTGCTGAGGTTTTTGTTGTCTACATGTGGCATTTCTGGGATCTTTCTGTACAAAGCCTGTGATAAGCAGCTTTCCTTTGGCAAGAGGTCCCTGCATCCCTCCCACTGCTTTCCCTTTATGGCTTAATTCCCTGGGCTTTGCCACACTTTGATTTTATTTCATGCCCTGCAGCACGAGGTCTCCAAATCGTTTACATCTGTTAAGCAAACATCTCTTTCTGGGATTGATGTTTTAATTTAATAAACCACTTCCTAATGGGGGTCAGCTGCAGCTGTGAATTTGTAATGAGTTTCTTGGGAGCTTTTGGAAAGGCAGAGCCTGGAGGTGCTGGTTCCAAGCCTCTGCAGGGTGATGTGGCAGAGGGGTTCACACAGTGTGAGCTCCTTGTGTTGGATCAGCTGGTGCTGCCTGAGCCGCCGTGTTTGCCCTTCCCTGGAATCCCAGGAATGCTCCAGAACCCAAATAAAGGTTGATCAGAGGCTCACTTTGGATCCAGGTGCAGACAGGCCCAGCTGGAGACAGCAAATATGTGTGGAAAGGTGTAGTGTATCCTTGCACCAAGTACAGGGAGCTGTTTCTCAGAGCTTAACTAAGGGATGCTCTTTTGTAGCACATGTGGGAGATTTTGCTGTCAAATGCTTCGGAATCATAGAATCCTTCAGGTTGGAAAAAAACCCTGAACATCATCAAGCCCAGCCTTCAGGCCAGAGCACCACCATGTCCCCACTGAACAGCATCCTCAGGTGCCGCATCCACAGGATTTTTTGAACACTGCCAGAGTAGAAGACTCTGCCATTTCATTGGGCAGCTCTTTTCAATGCTTTACAACTCCTTCAGTGAAGAAATTTTTTCCAGTATCCACGCTGAGCCTCCCCTGCCCCAGCCTGAGGCTGTTCCCTCTCCTCCTGTCCCTGTTCCCAGGGAGCAGAGCCCGACCCCCCCGGCTGTCCCCTCCTGTCAGGAGTTGTGCAGAGCCACAAGGTCCCCGCTGAGCCTTCTTTTCTCCAGGCTGAGCCCCTTTCCAGCTGCCTCAGCTGCTCCTGGGGCTCCAGCCCGTTCCCTGGACGTGCTCCAGCCCCTCAGGGTCTGCATTGTCCCAAGTGCCACCAGTGCCCGGCACAGGGGCCAGGCCCTGCCCTGGTCCTGCTGCCACTCCATTCCTGGCAGAGCCTTGGTGCCATTGGCCTTTTTTTTGGCCACCTGGGCACACCTGGGCTGATGTTCAGCTGCTGTTGACCAATACCTCCCACCAGATCCATTTCTAGCCCCTCTGCCCCAGCCTGGAGCATTGGATGGGGAATGTTCAGGTCACACAGATGGAACACCCAGACAGAGCTGCTGCTGTCCCACACAGCCACCAGGAAGGTTCCAGACCAATTTCTTGGCTCATGAAGGCAGGTTCAGGGCAGGAAGTCAGAGATTCCTGAGGGCCCCTCATAGCCCTGGGATAATTCACCTGTTGCAAACATTTTCTCCTCGTTCTTGAGGGTCAGGGAAGCCTGCAGAGGCAGATTGCTGCTCCGTGTCTGTGTTTATCCAGGGTGAGTGTGAGCCAAGGCGCAGGGGTTGTGTTGTGCTCTGTGTCTGCTGGAGTTAATGGGAGTCTTGTTTGTTTGCTGAAGCAGCACAGAAGGACCCCAGGCTCTCAGGACACCAGGCAGAGAGAATTTGTATGAATTATAGAAAATACATGTATTAGTCAGTGTATTCTTTCATATGTCCTCTCCTGTCTTTGCTAGTCTCTAGTAAGTCAGTGCTTTGGAGACCAAACAGAGGCATGAAAAATCTCACAGTATTAGGTTTTTAATAAGTTCTCCCTTGAGCCTTTAATTTAATTTTTCACTTTAACATGCTCTGTCCTACTGCCAGTCCCTTTCCTCTGGTAACATTTTAAAGTGTACTTCCTTTGCCAGACTTTTCCAAATGGATTTGGGAAGGAACATTAGGCATCTGATTAAAGTTTGTTTTCTTTCCCCCCACATCTTCAGAAGAAAATTCTGGCTTTTTTCAGAAGATGGATACAAATTTCTATTGCAAGTCAGTGAACTTCATTTACCACTGCATTGAAGTATTTTGCTTTGCTACCTTCCTGCCAGCTCTCAACAGGGCACCTCTAGGGAGACTTGCAGCAGAGGAACAAGCTCATTCCTGTGGCTGTGCTGCCTTCTGGGGTGTAAAATTCCCTGTAACCTCTGGTTTTATTCATGATGGCTGTCCGACCCATTTTTGTGTTGAATTTCCCCTGGGGGCTTTACCGGCTGAAGTTTTACACCTTGCTGAGGCCCTGGGGCTCACTGCAGTCATTGTTGGGGTGTGTGAGGCATCGAGCTGAGCTTACCCCTTGTCTCTGCTGTTCCCTAGGAGCTCCAGCTCCAATGGATTTCCCAGCACAGGGCTCACCCAGCCTGGCAGCTCTCCTGGTCGCACCCTGCAGCCTTGAGCTGCAATGCTCCCCTTTACATCTTCACTCTTCACTCTTCACTCTTCATCCTCCTTTTCCTTCCTGGTTCTCTTGCTCTCTCATGCTATTTTTTTAAATTTTTATATATATATATATATGTATATATATATATATAATTTTATATTTGTCCCCATTATTACAGTGCCTGTCGAAGTTATGCTGTAGCTCAGTATGGCTGAAACTTCAGCAAAGGGCCAGGGGTTCCTGTCCTGCAGAGCTTCTCTCTGTCTGCAGGGCTGGCAGGGGAGCAATGGGATGGCAGAGCTCAAGTCAAAACCAGCTCAGTTCTGACTGGAGGGCACTTAAAGCAAACCTGAGCTTGCAAATGTGTCCTAAGTATTTTGATTGGTTTAACTGCTGCTGGCACCCCACGTTATGGAAAGGGGTCTGGATGCTTCATGTTACCATCTACTGACCTGCCCAGGCATCTTTCTTTCTCTGGAAACACTGGTAGATTCCAGTGAGAATTAGGCTTCACTTAGGGCTGGAGCTGTGCACTAAATAACTTGTTCAGAGCTGAGGGAAAGCTCCTCTTGTAACCAGGATCCTCTAACTGTGAGGAGTTGGTGTTTTCCTGGGTTTGCCTTGTATTTCTCTATTAAGGACATGTGATTATCCTGTAGTGAGAGGCATTGCTGTGCTGAGAAATCTCTGCTCAGGATCTCCAGTCTTAGCCATTATCATGAGAAGAATGGATTTCTCCCCTTCTGTGTATTAGGGACGTGTTGTGACTTTGTGGAATCACTGCAGGAGTAAATGATGTATGAAATGAGAAATCTCTGCTCTGTGTGTGCAGGCACAGCTGGGGCTCTAAAACCTTCAGCTCAGAGACAGCCAAAAAAATCCCTGAAGTGTCCAACATGACTCTTCTGGTAAAACACCTTCCAGCAGGTTTGGTTTAATGTTTTTCCTGGTGCACTCACAAGTCTGAGTGATCATTGCAGGGAGAGATGTCCCTGCCCAGTGTGGACAGTACTCTGTGTGCGCATGAGGAGGCTGTTTCCCTGGAAGTTTGTAGCCAAGAAGGGATGCTCCTCAGCTTGGGAGGAAATGTTTGTTCCTTCAGAGTCCCTTATTAAAGCCCTTATATAAAACTTCCTTCTGTAGACATCCCACCTTGCTCCTTCCCCAGGCAGCTGAGCTGGACACACTGAAGCTGGCAGGTGTTACCTGCAGTCAAGTGAGACTTGGGAAGTTGTGCAGCTTTCTGGTTTTTATTGCCACATGTGGATAAATAAAGGCTGAGGTTCAATCTGCTCACTGTCATTCTGTCCTTCCTTGGGCCCCCCGCCCTCCTCCCTTACCTTTGGGTGTGAATCAAGGGTCTAAAAGTGTAGCAGCCTGAACTGCTGCTAGCAAAGTCCAGGGTAAAGAAGCAGAAACGGCCTTTGCATGCTATCCACAGATGTTTAATCCAGCTGTGCAGTGAGATGTTCAGAGTTCCCCAGCACACACATCTCCCAGCTCTGTCTCTCTGTCCCTGGGGGTGGGGGGGTGAACCTGGTCTTGGGGCAGTACAAAGGTGAGGGCCAATCGGGAATACAGAGGGGGTGGCTCAGGGACATAGGAACAGGGAAAGGAGCAAATGGGGTCTAACAGCTTTTTGAGAGAAGCTTCTTTTGTCTCCCTAAGCCAGGGAATGTCCCCCAGGGTCTCCATGTAAAAGAATTAAGAGTTATGAGTTTAGGTAGAAGGATAGAAGCAATATATAATGATTAAGAGTTTAGTAAGAAGAGTAGAAGCAATGTAAAAGGGTTAATTATTAGCAGATAAGCAAAGCTAAGACAATATATAATTTACTTGACTTTGTCATATTTGTAGAAGTAGGATGGGAGGATAGGATATTGTAAAGATAAAGAAACCACAACTGGACCTGAGCCCCAAAACCAGCCAAACCAGGCTGGGGACCTTGGACTGTGGCCAAGGGACCAGAGAGTCTACCAACAAGATAAAGGTAAAAAGTTTACCACGAGGAAGACTCATGGTAAACATCCCTGACTTCATCTTAGGAGACAATGGACCCATTTCAAAACCCATTTTGAGAAAAGGACTGCACAGGTGTGATAGGACTTTAAACTCCTTTTAATACAAAGTGGGGTAGGCAGTGTCAGGTAAGGCATATGTATAGGTGTATTGGGTAATTATATGAATATAGAAGATTTTTAAGAATAAATAGAGAGCAGGAGCTCTGTGAATTTTGCACACATCTTTGGGAGGCTACTCCCCGTGTGTCTGGCACTGTCAATAAACATCCCGCTTTGTAACTTTAATTAGTTAAAGAGTATTTTCTCCACTTCAGCTGGATGGATCAGCCAAAAGGCACAAACTCCTTACACTGGAAAGCATCAGCAACATTACAGATTCTTACAAGGCAAGTTCGTGGAGCTAAAAATACAGGACTACACTCTTTTTATTTTCTAAAAAACCTCACCTCCTCGCAGGTAATTCAGTTGGAGAAAACTGGGCATTGATAATATAAGACATTTTTCTTCCTACCTTTAACAAGGAGGCAGAATGACTGAGAGATAACTCCCTTGGATTCATACCAAGGAGCTGCATCAGTGTTCCTGGGAGAGTGCCTGGAACTCACAAAACACATCGTCTATTTAGTCCAGGCTGGATGAGTTACCAGTACAGCACTAACTGGCCTCTCCCTGCTGCTCTCAGTGGGCCCTTCTTCCCCCAGGGTATTTGAGATGAGCCCTTCCCCTGTCCAGACTTCCTGTGTGACATTAACCCTTGGAGTGCCTCAGTCTGTATCAGAAACCCTCTAAACAGCACTTTTCTGCATCAGAACTTTAGATATGGATAAGATGAACCATGGCTGACTTCCTGCAGTCCTGCAGACACCCTGACCTCTGCTTTTGGCCCTGGTTTCTTGGTGCATTTGTCAGGTCTGGGGAAATAAGATGTTGTTCCGTGCCATCAGCTCCTCAAGTGTCACCCTCACTATGTCTCTGCCAGGGACAAATGAATCTAAGGTAGGGAGTGGGGACAGATGGAAAAAAGGTGATGTTTTTGCAGCACTGATGTGGCCCTTTGGCTTTGCTGTGATTTCATCGCGTTTGGCCAGCTGGAAGAGCTCTGTCAGTGATGGTAGAACGTGGCTGGTCACGTGAGACAAGGGCAGCAGGGGTACCTGGAGTCTTTGTGGGGAGTTCTTTTACGTTTTGAATCACAGTCCTGTAGGATCTTTCTGATGAGAAAATTGCTGTACCAGGCATTCGATTGGGGGCTTCCTGCAGGCTCTGAAAACTGTTTAACTTGGATCCTCCTGGCATCTGACCTTGAACCAGAAACTGCTTCAGAGCTTCAAGAGTGGCTCTTGTGTCTTAAAAACATGAGAAGTGTCTCCATGCAAGTTCATCTGGAGGGGAGGTGCTCTCTGTGGGCCAAGTGCTACTCTTCAGATTTACGTGTTACCATTTCAGCCTTGACATTTTAGTGGAAGGTGTCCTTGCCCATGGCAGGGTGTGGAATAAGATGGTCTTTAAGGTCCTTTCTAACCCATTCTGTGGTTCTGTGATGATTTCTCTGCCTTTGCATGTTAAAAACTTGCTTCTCGTCCATCTGCTTTTTTTGTGCTTCAATGCCTGTTTTGCTCCTCTTGAGTGAAACCCACTTTAAACCTTCATCAGTTGCCTCTGCGGAGCTCTCACCAGCACAGCAGCACTGCCTCTAGCAGGTGCATCTTCAGGAGTGCTGTGGTTGTCCCCAGGGCACTCAGCATCAGAGTTGTTAATGGAATCATTAAGTTTGGAAAGCCCAAGATCAAGTCAAACCTGTGCCCCAGCCCCATCTTATCCCCAGCCCAGAGCACTGAGTGCCACCTCCAGCCCTTCCTTGGGCACCTCCAGGGATGGGAACCCCAAACCTCCCTGGGCAGCCCCTTCCAGTGCCTGACCAGCCTTTCCACGGGGAAATTCCTGCTGCTGCCCACCCTGAGCCTCCCCTGGCCCAGCCTGAGGCCGTTCCCTCTCCTCCTGTCCCTGTTTCCTGGGAGCAGAGCCCGACCCCCCCGGCTGTCCCCTCCTGTCAGGAGCTGTGCAGAGCCACAAGGTCCCACCTGAGCCTCCTTTTCTCCAGGCTGAGCCCCTTTCCAGCTGCCTCAGCTGCTCCTGGGGCTCCAGCCCCTTCCCAGCTCTGTTCCCTGCCCTGGACACACTTCAGCCCCTCAATTTGAGTTTTTTTGTCTCAGAGTGCTTCAGTAGTGCCAGCACAGGGTCAGTGCCCTGGTCCTGTGGCCACACTTGGGCTGGCACAGCCCAGGTGCCATTGGCCTTTTTGACTACCTGGACACACCTGGGCTCATATTCAGCCTCTGTCAGCAGCACCTCCAGGTCCTTTCCCACTGGGCATTTTCCAGCCCCTCTGCCCCAGCCTGGAGTGTTCCGTGGGGTTGTTGTGACTGCAGTGCAGGGCTCAGCACTTACATGCTTATGTTTATGAAAATGGTTGAGCTGGGCCTTTGGCTGAGACTTTTCATCACAGTCTAAGGGTTTTAGATGCATGTTTTGTAGAAAAATTAATGATCGGCTTTTAAAATCCAGCCACAGAACTTAACTGTGGTAATCCAGCAGTGTTCACAGAGAAATGCAATAATGTTGTGGTTGAAACCACCATGTCTGGGAGCCTGCAGAGCTGCCTGGGACTGGAGCGTCTCTGTGTAGATTTGAAACGAGGAGGGGACGTGGCTGTGCTGAGTTCTGCAGAATGATTCAATAAACCTCATTTTGTGACACTGGGTAGGAACATCTCCATCAGGGCAAACTGGTGGTGCTGGAGGCTTGCGGGCTTTTTAATGCACAGGAGTGTTGTGTGGTCTGTAACTGCCCAGGCCTCCCACGGAAATTGATGTCTTTCATAAGTGTAACTCACAGAGGGTCATTTTTTGTGTGTGTGCAGGCTTGATTCACCTAATAACCCAGCTGTGTGTTGGGCTGTAATTGTAAATCCTGGAGATCAATGCATTTCCTTTCCATTTAACAGCTTGTGAATGAGTCCGGTACTGCACAAAGGGGGTGGTTAATGAGAGTGGCTCAGCAGGGTGTTCCAGACAGGTGTGGTGGTGAGATCAGCCAGCGATCTCATAGGAGAGGCTCAATCCTGATTTATATCACCCTCTGCCACTAGCTGAACCTTGGCTGGCTCTATATGATATGCCCAGGATGTTTGGGGCTGTTAGGAATTGATTTTGTCCCTGTTTTCAGGAGGGAAACGTGCTGATCACCCCTGTTCCTGGAGCACAGCATTTGAGCTGCCTTCCTCCCTGGCTGGGAAAGTGAGGAGGGGACAGGCAGGTCCAATGGCTGCCCAAAGGCTCCACCTGCACAGTAACCTGCATGCTGACCTCCCCCAGAGCTCAGCCAGCTCCCTGTGTCCTTCCCTGAGTGATGGCCTCACATCTTTATCCCGGGAAGGAGGGGAGGGTTTTTCCACCACAGAAGCTGATGAGTGGAACAATCAAGGGTTTTTGTGTCAGATCCCATCACTTTGGTTCCTGCTGGCCACACCAGTGCTCTTTTCAATGCTCCATGGGCATCTCTGCTCTGGCCCCTCGGTACCCTGTGAGCCCTCTGAGCTTTCCTCTGGCGACCCTCTCTGCCTGCAGAGACCTTCAGCCAGGGGGTAGTGCTGGAGAGGCAACCTTGTGTAAGGACAGTGCCACGGTGGGAGTGTGAGCTCCTCTCTGGAGCTGAATTTCACAGAATCATCAACCTCAGACTGCTTGGTGTTAAAAGGGACCTTAAAGCACAGCTTGTTCCAGGCCCCTGCCATGGGCAGGGACACCTTCCACTATCCCAGGTGGCTCCAAGCCCTGTCCAGCCTGGCCTTGGACACTCCCAGGGTACAGCATTAACAATTTTTAAAGCTTGGGGAACTTTAAATTCATGAACAGAGTGAGGCTTGTGCTCTTCCAGATGGGGCTGGAGATGAACTGAATTGTTTGGCTCATAATTTAAATTCTGCCTGGGCTGCCTGATGTTCAGGAAGGCTGGACAAGGGATTGTTTATGGCCACACATGGACTGTGCTGCACACCCAGGGGTCATTTGGGACCCTCTGTGTCTGGGGAGTTGATTTGTGCTCAGGAACTTGGGCCACATAAAGCTCCTCTGCTGCCCCACAGGGGCTGTGGCAGCCCTCCTGATTTGTTTTGCTCTTGTTGATGCTGATGTTCTGCTGTTTACATTAATGTAATTACATTAACATAAACAAAATATTTATATTAAAGTCACTGCAAGGGAAAAATCACTTTCCTTATCCTGTCTCGCATCTCCACGTTGGTTTTTTTTTCATAACAAACCTTTTAATCTTCACTAATACTCCTATTTAAAAAACAGAGATCTTGAAAGTACAGCTGATAAGGAATAACATAAATCATGCTGGAGGAAGAACAGTGTCAGTGTTTCAGATACACAGAAAGCAGGATTTGGAAGTGCTTAGTTTGGACAATGTAAGGAAGAGATTTTCAAGGGCAGAACATTGAATAACATCAGGAGGAATCAAAGCCTATGTTTTCCAAAGAATCCGTGTGGACTGAAGGCCAGATTTTATCAGAAATCAGAGAGACTTACTGTTTTACAGAAGTTAGGCTCAGTTGCATTTGCTTAAATGAAGTTCATCAATAGAGATGCTTGGCAGTGTATTGAGATAAAAAGATCCCCAAATTGCTGCAGGATTACAATTCTAGCAACCTTTGGAAAAATCAAAGCATTTAACATTCACAGGTGTCTTTGGAAATCTCTGCTCTCACACCATAGCTCAAGAAGCCCAGTTTTAGGGATCCAGTACTAAAATCCCCAGCCTCCGTGCCTGAGGCTTCATTTTCCTGCAGAAAGCAGGGCGACTTCACTGTACCAAGTCATGGAATGCCAGGCTGGGCCAGGCTGGAAAGGAGCCCCGAGGGTCACTGGTGCCACCTCCCTGCTCAGGCAGGGCCATCCCAGAGCACAGGGCACAGCACTGTGTGCACAGGGCTCTGGAGTATCCCAGCCCAGGGAGACTCCAGCCCCTCCCTGGGCAGCCTGTTCAGGGCTGGGCACTGCCCAGGGCAGCAGTTCTGCCTCCTGGGCAGGGGCAGTTCCTGGGCTCAGGCCCTGCCCGTGGCTCTGGTGCCACTGCTGGGCCCCGGAGCAGAGCCTGGGCCCTGCTCTGCCCTCCCTGCACACAGGGACAGCCAGGCCTGAGGGCCCCTCTCAGCTGGGGCTCCTCTCCAGGCTGAGCAGCCCCAGCTCCCTCAGCCTTTCCTGGGCACAGAGATGCTCCAGGCCCTCCTCATCCTCACAGCCTGAGCTGGCCCCGCTCCAGGAGCTCCTGTCCCTCCTGTGCTGAGGATCCAGGGCTGGACACAGCACCCCAGAGATGCCCCAAGGCCTGGGCAGAGGGGCAGGATCCCTCCCTGACCTGCTGGGAATGCTCTTCATGATGCACCCCAGGAACCCATTGGCCTCTTGTCCCCAGGACGCTGCTGCCTCAGGGACAGCTCAAAGTCCACCATGAACTCCCAGCTCCCCCTCCTCAAGAGCTGCTCCAGCAGCCCCTCCCAGCCTGTGCCTGTGCCTGGGGTTGTTCCCCCCCAGGTGCACGACCTGCATTTGCCTTTGTTGAACTTCAGACAGTTCTTCTCTGCCCTTCTCTCCATCCCATCTAAAGGTTATAGTAATTATAATTAGTAATAAATGTAGTAGCAGAGATTTCTTTCCTATTCCTCTTTCCTACCTCAGAAGGATCTTTAATAGAGTTGCTCCAAGGCAGAAGCTGGTGTGTCAAGCTTCCCCCCAGAGCAGGTTCATATATTCAGCTGGCAGATATGGATTTTAGCAGGGATGTGACAGCCTTCCCCAGCTGGCAGGAGCAGGATAACACACAGCAGGCTGGATCTGCTGTGACGTTAATCTGTGTGAGGGGAGAGAGAGATTTGATAAGGCCAACTACACCAGTCACGAGTTGTTTGGCGTCTTTCGTGTCTTGAAGATGAATGTCAGGAAGTACCCAAGGCAGCCCATATTCTTTAGATTTTTGCCCTGAATTATTTAAGCATATTCATGTCTGCTTTCGTACCAAATTACATCTGCCGCCCTGGGACAGATACTGTGGTTTGTACAGAGCACTGAAGCAAAAAGGCAATTTTCCAGCAGCAGTCAGTGATGCTGGTGCCTTTATTTTATCCTTCAGTCTTACCCATGCTATCTTGTTAAAGACCACATTTTTTCATTTGCTGCCCTTCCCATTAAAGCAGCACTTGCTGTTCCATTTGACCCTGTTACAGTTTGATGTTTTTTCTTGTTTCTTTGTTTGGTGTTAATCCTGCTCCTAGGGATGGGTTTGAGGTTAAACAAGTGCTTCATGCCTTTGTACAAGGTATCTGTGTCCCCTGGAACAGGCAGGTGGCCATTCAGGGATTTTGACTCTTTGTTTGCAGTTGAAGTCCAGGGGCAGATGCTGTGTTGAATGTCATGGGAACATTCATGTTTTTGAAACGAAACAAAAATAAGTAGCGAAAAGCAGCTGCTGGACCAGTGCTTCTGGTTCTGGTCCTGCAGAGGATCTATGGACACTGACTTTGTTGTCAACACAAAGTCTGGGGTACTTGTGGGATCCATCCACCATGACTGGCAGGGCTGGAGCCCAGGGTGTGGGCAAAAGTAGTTTTAGTTAAGTCAGAGAGGAAAAGCAGGGAGAGAGAATCAGTGGTAACACCCTAGGTCATGATGGAGCCCAGTGTGGCCTTAGCCCTGAAGCTCACATGAAATCTTGGCCTCCTTTTAGACTGCAAACCTCAAAGAATTTACCACTGCTCCTGGGTTTTATATCCTCACCTCTCCCTTCTTCACCATCTCCCTTTTCCCCCGCTTTTCCCTTTTCCTCTTGCTTTCTATTTCCCCCTGCTTTTCCCTTTCCCTTTGACCAGAGCAGGAGAAAGTGCAGATGCAGTGAAGCCCTTCCACACAAGAGAACATTTTGTCATTTGGGGTAAGCACATCCCAGCTCTCCTGTCCACTGCTTTGCTCCTCCATTCCTGAATTATCCAGCTGCCTTCGTCAAAGTGCAGCTTGCAGCCCTGGCAGGGCCTCCTGGGACTCTGCTTGTCAGGATTCAGGTTTCCAAGAGTGTCATTGCTGTGCCTTCCCTCAGACTTACAGTCACTTCAAAAACCCATTACAGGCTAGAATATCAAGGGCACAGTTAAACCCCTCCAGCATCCATCTCTTCAGTACATGAATGGAGTGGATGAGCTATTTCCAGCCTGACACCATGGATCACAGAGCTGCAGGTATTTCCCTGCCAGCACTCAGATCCTGGCCTTGATTTGTGAGGATGCTGAGCACAGGAAGTTTCCCCCAGTGCCAGGCAGTGTTCTGTGTGCAGGTACATTTGGTGTGAGCAGGAAGCAGGGCTGGAATGGATCATGTTTTCTCACAGAAAAACTGTCATCCTTTACTGAAAGGGGGTGTCCTTTCCAGATACAACTGGCAGCGGGTACCAATCCAAGGGTGTGTCTTTTAGCCAGGCATTTGGTTTTCTTTCTTGCCTCTACAGGTGTCCCACTGCTATTCTCATTGGCCCATAGAAGTGTTTTAGGACTCAGACTCGTTTAAGCACAGTGTTAAGTTCAGTAATTAGGGCATCTCTCTGATGAGGAAAGGCTGAGGGAGCTGGGGCTGCTCAGCCTGGAGAGGAGCCCCAGCTGAGAGGGGCCCTCAGGCCTGGCTGTCCCTGTGTGCAGGGAGGGCAGAGCAGGGCCCAGGCTCTGCTCCGGGGCCCAGCAGTGGCACCAGAGCCACGGGCAGGGCCTGAGCCCAGGAACTGCCCCTGCCCAGGAGGCAGAACTGCTGCCCTGGGCAGTGCCCAGCCCTCAACAGGCTGCCCAGGGAGGGGCTGGAGTCTCCCTGGGCGGGGATACTCCAGAGCCCTGTGCACACAGTGCTGTGCCCTGTGCTCTGGGATGGCCCTGCCTGAGCAGGGAGGTGGCACCAGTGACCCTCGGGGCTCCTTTCCAGCCTGGCCCAGCCTGGGATTTTGTGACTTGGTACAGGAAAATGGCCCAGCCAGGCAAGGACCAAAACAGGCTGGGCAGGATGGGCACAGCTCATATTAAATATATTTCAGTGTTTAATGCCAGGTTGGATGAGGATTGGAGCACCCTGGGATAGTGGAAGGTGTCCCTGCCGTAGCAAGGTGTGGAATGGGATGGGTTTTGAAGTCCCTCCCAACCCAAACCAGGATGGGAAAGACATCCAGAGCTTTGGGGGTCAGGTGCAGCTGGAATCCGCTGGCAATGGGACACAGATAGTGTCTGAAACATCTCCTTTTGCGCCCCCAGGGTCCCAGATGTACCAGGAGGAAAGATTGTCACCAGTTAAGTTTGCTGTGGGACAAATTAGTGTTCTGCCTCTTTCCACTTGTCTCCTATGACCTCAGGCAAGAGATCCTCATAGATCACTTCTCTTTTCAGCTATAGAATCAGAGAATCTCCTGAGCTGGAAGGGACTCACAAAGATCATTCAAGCCTGACTACCTGGCTCTGCACAGGCAGCACAAGAATCCCACTCTGTGCCTCAGAGTGTTGTCCAAACACTTACTGAACTCTGGAGTACTTGTGATTTAGGTTAAATATGATATAACTTACAGTGAAATTGGTGGAAATTGGAGTCTAAATACCCTTAAACACCTGGCTGCAGGTGCTTGCCTGGAAATTCTCGCTCCGTATGTAAATAGTGTGTGATATGCCCAAACCAGAGCTCTCATTTGGCCCAAGGAAGGGAAACCTTTTTAATGTCTTCCTTTATCAGAGATGGAATCAGGCAGAGATGGTCAGTAAGAGAGAGCCCCTCAGCCCCAGCTGGCTCTGGCTCTGTGTTTTATATGCAGCCAGGCTCTTTGCTGTTTGCACTGAGCTCCAGTCAACGTAACAGACTCATTTGTGCTGCCTCAGTGGGAAGGAAAATCTGTTGCTTGGGGGACTTAAGCATCTGCAGGTTGCTGTGGCACGTGTGAGCATCATGCACAGGCATAAGATGGAGCAGAGATGAGTGAAGAGCTCCCAGGATGACAAATGTGCTGCTGGAGAGACATGGGGGCTGTGCTGGGGGTGTGTGACGGGCTGTGATGTGCTCCAGCAATCTGATGGGCCGATGACATGGGAGATAGCTGGGCTGTGTGATGCTGCTGGACCCGTTCCAGCAAACATCCCTGTGGCTGCTCCTTCCCCCAGTCTCTGGGCATTCTTCACCTTTCCTATCTTAATCATGTCTTGCTGTTTGTGAAAGGCACTGCTCTAACATTATTGGGCTTTCATTTAGTGCTTGTGATAGCATTGCCCTGGCTGGATCTGTTGGATGGCTGGGTTTTTAAAAGGGTTGCAGAGATGTATTGAGATGTTAGAAAACAAGCAGGACTTCCAGGGGAAAACTCATCCTATGAAATCACTAATTTTCCTCAGATTCCCTCAAAGTATCATTTAGCTGTGTGTGTTTTATAGCTGGACTGTTCCTCCTTTGCCATTTACTTACATTTTATTTATACTTGCATTGTAAGGCCTGAAGCATTTGTGCCTCAAAAGACAAAATCCAGAGAGATGTACCACAAATTTATTGCTGGATAACCTTAAAGTGGGAAAATTGGCGGTGAGCTGTGGAAGGCATATGTTCTCCCTCTGCTTGGAGAGTCTCCTCAGCCTCCATCCTGGCTGTTTTGTGTGCCTGCCTGTGTGCCTGCCTGCTGCTTTTCCAGCACAGGGTGCAGAATCCAAACTTAATACAGAGAGGAATTAACAGCACTGTTCTACACCTGTAAATGTTTTATCCCCAGGCCCAAGTCAGGTGCTCAGAAAGAAGCAAGAAATTTGTGGTTCCTCCATTTGTCTTTGTTGCTGCTCCACCTAGCTGCCTTCAAGTGCTCACAGAATGCTGGAATATCCTGAGCTGGAAGGGACCCACAAGGACCATCCACTCCAGCCTGACCATTCCCCTGAGCCTGTCCTGTTCCTGGGTGTACTCCTGGTTCCTGGAAGTGCTCCTTTCCAGAAGTGAGAGGACTGAAAATGTATTTTTTAGGCGGGACTTTTGGGGTGTGACTGATGTCATGTTTGGGTTTCATAAGTTGGTTTTCTGTTCTACTGCTCTGCTTGGGGACACTGGGGAGTGACACTTGTGTGGCCAGAGTGCTTCCATGAGGGGCTGCACTCCCACATGCACAGCTTCCCAAAGCTGTGGCTTTTGAGAGGGAAATTCTCCCTGTTTTTTCAGGCCTAAGCAGTCTTAGCAAGTCTCCAATCTAAAAGTGATTTAGGCAATTTCTCCATATTTCTGTAGCATGTGTGACACACACAAAGGACTCGTAAAGGGTCACGGATCACTTGCCTCTAATTTTGGTGGTGGTGCAGGGGGGGAATTCCTTCTCTACCTTTAGCTTAGACAACTGGGGATTAAAAATAACCTCAGCCCAAGGAAATGAAGGATCCCAGGCTGTTGGGTGGGATTCAGAGTTATCCATCCAGAGGTATCATCCAGCCCTGATGGAAAGGAAGGGCCCACCAGACTCAGCCAGCCCCGTGGCTGGGTAACACTGAGCTCAGAACTTTGAGAGTTTTAATCCATGTGATTCCAAAGAGCTTTAGGCTCTTCCAGCTCAGCTGGCTGCACCCAAATGTCAGCTTTTGCACCTAACCCTGGGAACAGCCTCCTTAGGGTTTGATTTTCCCCCTTCCTCCGGTGACAGGACATTGCAGCCCCATGTTGTTAACTCCAGTGGGGCTTTGCAGAGCAGATGGTCTGGAAGAGTGGCGTGCTGGAAGTGGGCAAAAGCTGGCTTTATGGAGCTGCTGTTGATGGTTTGGGCCATGAGGTATTTGGTAGCTGCTGCCAACACATGGATTTTGTTTAAATTTCACAGAATAGGGAATCATGTGAATGAAAACATGATGTGCTTATTTTAGGCAGGGCAGCAGTGGCCACATTACTCTGAGTAGGGGATCAAACCTGAGAAGAAAAGTTACTGATTTTTTTTTTCCTGGCCATAAATGGTGATTCCCTGAAAACTTTTTCCAGAATCACTTTTTTTTTCTGTTACTAATAGCAGGAAATAGGACTTAGTATCTGATTACTAAGTCTAGGATATAGACTTATCCTTAAGATAGGATTAGGCCTTGTGTAATGATTTTCAGCTGTTTATTATTTCATGTGAGGAATGCATGGCCTAACCCAGAATTCAGAGTCAAGCTGAAGAAATGCCAGAAATATGTGCAGCAGGGTTTTGGTGGGTTTTTTTTTAACATAAAGAGGAAGTTAGATGCCTGTAATTGTCTGCAGAAAGTAACATGTGGGGAATTATGGGATGAGGGCCACAATGGCGCTGTATTTATTTCAGGGTCCATATGGGAAGCATTTCTCCTGCTGTTTTGTGGACAGACATTCCTGGGCAGCACAAACACCGTGGTGCTGAGGGGCTGGCACAGCCCACACACAGCCCCAGTGTTTGGGGTTTCATTGCCTCTATAAGGTAAGAGGTTGATGGAAGTGCTGGGGGTTGTAGGCATTAAGGTGTCTTGGTTTGAACAGACAGGTGTGTGCTAAGGAAGGCAGGAGTCTCCCCTGAAATGGAAAATGTAAACCCCGTTTCTATGAATTATTATAATTTTGAAATTAAGGGGCTCTCAGGCAAAGATATGGGAATAGGAATAACAGTTCTTGTTAGGAAAGAAATTAAAAAAAAAAAAACAAAAAAACCCAAATCAGTAATCCAAACAACATGCCAGAGTGAGAGCAGGCCCTGGCAGGCTGTGGGTCAGGCTGTGGCAGCAGTGCCATTCCATGGGGGCTCAGCCCTCCTGCAGTGCCAGCTGTGCTTCTGCTGGAGCAGGATCCTGGACAAGGCTGGAGTTTTCCTCTGAAGCTCCAGGGCTGCTGTGGATGGGCCTGGGCTCCCTCTGGGAATGCAGTGGAGAAGAAAGCTGCTCCTCTGGGAATGCAGTGGGCAAAGGCTGCTGTGCTGTTCCAAGGGCAGATTGGATCCAGGTAGGAATGCTTGGCTGCTCCCCTGGGTGGAACCTCTCCCCATGGGATGCTGGAATTTTCTCAGCCGTGCAGGGACACTCAGTGGCCATGAACAGAAGAGATCTCCTGGAGGGAGGATTGGTTGTGGGAGAGATAAAGAAAAGTGCCCCATGAACAGCAGAGAACTGCCCCAGCTCTGACAGATGGCAATAGAACATACCCCCCCAAACCATATCTTACAACCCAGGACATAAGGTGGAGAATAAGAGGAAGTTTTATTACAACACAAAGTCCAGTCAGCTCACATGAGGAGGTTCCATGAGCTCTCAGACAGTGATAACAAGAAATGGGGCATGTGCTCCTGAAAGTGTCCTGCTGGTGATTCACAGAATTATCCAAGTTGGAAAAGGTTCAAAGATCAAGTCCAGCCTTTGGCTGATCCCCAGCAGCCCTGAGTGCCTCGTGCAGTTGGATCCACCAGGCTCCTGCCTTCTCTCCACGTGTGTCCCAGGAGCAGGCAGCAGATGGGATTTGCTCCTGGAGGAGGAGCAGCTCTTCTCCCCAGCCTGGGGAGGGCGGGGAGGGATGTTCATTTTATAACACACTGGCAAGTGTTTAAAAATAAGTCAGCAGAGCAGCAGCCAGCATTGGCTGCAGATCAGAGTTTTGACATTGCAAAAGATAAAAGCAGATTTGGAAAAATTCTGTTCAGTCCTTGCAGTCTCAGCCGTGCAATAATCCCAGTCTCAAACACAGGGGAGTTTGTGGGGCTCCTTTGCTTTAGCACGAGCACACAGAGCCCTCAGGCCAGGTTCACCTCCCTCCTGAGGGTGATAAACTTGTGCTGATTAACTGAGTCTTGTCCCAGAGTCTTGCAGTCACCTTAAATATATTCATTTATTGCTGTTGTCATTAGTTATTTGTACCTGTGGTGTTTAGGAAACCCAGTCATGTATCAAGATCTCATTGAGTACAAATGAACAATAAAATAGCACGGTGCTTCACAGACCTTACAGTTAATGACTTAACTAATTACTGTAATTAATCTGTGGAAAATTGGGGAATTTGCCCTGGGACCTTTTGAAAAATTAGTAAACATATATTGTTCTTTTTTCTGTCAGATATTCTCATCCTGAGGTTTTTATCTGTGCTCTGGGTTACAGAAGAATAGCCGTGCTGGGACATCAAAGCACAGCCAAAAATGTCCATTTAGCCTTAATTTATGCAGAGTATCTTCCAGTGTCCCCTCCCCTCCCAGGCCTCTCCTTGGGCTGGCAGGATCTCTGCCTGTGCTGACAACTGGGGGGTTTGGGGTGTAGCACATGGGCTATTTCACAAGCCTTGGTCTGAAAACAATTGATCTTTGAGGCTGGTCTAGTTGAAATGAGCAGCACATCCCTTCCAAGCATGTATTGAAAATATGACAAATTATTTGGCCTAGAGGATGTGATACTGTCCTACTAAATGTATCCTCCTGAGAACCTGACCTTTAGAAAGAATGTTTTGTTGTTATTTTTTTAGCAAGATAATTTCTAGTACCACAAACTCCTGCCAGCCCCAGTTTGGAGCTGAAACCTTGAGCAGCACAAATACATTTATTACTTTTGTGCTGTATTTTTGTGTGTTCTATTTGTCCTGTCCTTCCCCCTGCAAAACAGAGGAAAAACCCAGTTCCAGCTGCTCCTTATCTGCCTGGTACCGAAATTAGAGAAGTGATGATGGACACAAGTGGGTAATGGGGGATTTGCCACAGAGAAAACTTTCCCTGGGTCAGAATTGAGATTCAGTAAATGCTCCCCTCCAAAAGCCCTAAGCTGCAGCAAACTGGTCCGTTTTAGATAAAAGGGATCTGTCTTAGGGCTCACTGAAGTGAGGGGAAGGACTCCCAGGGGGTCAGACTGCTCCAAAGCCATCTTAGCACCTCGAGTTCAGGAGTTCAGTTCTTGTTTTAATCCCTAAAGAAGGTGTGGACAGTAATTGCCAAGGCTGCAGTGCCTTCAGGTGCTGTCTCCATGCTCCCAGAACCCCCAGTGCGGGTTCTGAGGCTCAGAACTCACTTTTTTACTCATGCAAATGAACCAAATTGAACTAACCTAACGGCTCACTTTGAAGTTCCTGCAGAGCACAGCAGTGCATCAGGGTCACGGTTCTCCCTGCCTTTCCTTCAGGGAAACCTCACACAGAAACTCCAAATTTCAGATTTCAAAGCCCTGCAGTTTTTGTTTCAAGCCTGAATTGTAGTTGATGCCAAATCAGCACCAGCCCCTGAGCATGTTCATCTTAGTAGTTTGGACTCTGGGTTTCTGATGGTGATGTTTCCATCAATCATTTGAAATCTGAGGACAGGTGTATCCAGAGGAATAAATCCAGAGCATCCTGGCATTCCACTTAACCATGGATATGTAGAATTAAAGGATTTGGTACCCAGGTAGGCTGAAGTGAGAAGGGTCAGTTTTGAAGAAAAGGGGGATGAATGCTGCCATCAGCTGCTGTAATAGCCAGAAACACCAATATTCCCTCTCTGAGGGGAAAAAGGCACTCCAGCAGGTGAGGAGCACTAGAGGATGTTCCTGATGACCTCGAGCATGTGTAGGGGTGAGATGGCTGAGACAGGATGAGTGGATCGTGGTGTGAGAAAATTATACTCACTTTCAAAAAAAAAAAAAGAAGGTTTATTAAAACCTTATCAAAAATACAACAGAAGACTGAATAGAGAAAATAATACAGCACTGGGAACAAAGGATTCTATCACCATGTGCTCACCCACACAATGGAGGTTTCACCTTTTAACCCTTTAGCCCCTCCCAAAGTTCTGTCCATCGACTCCTCCTTCCCTGCCCAGTGCTGGAGATCACTGCCGGACATCCTGACTGGAGCTCAGCTGTTGCCATGGTAACGAGCCGACCCTCCCAAATGTCCCAAACCCAGGGCACCCCTGATAACAATGCAAGGGGGGAGAAACACAACTATAAATCTATAAAACTTCTCCTGACATATATACATGATATTTGCCTTTTAATTGAGAGAGTCGACCTTCCCTTTACTCATCTATAACAGTGGTACAGAAAGTGTAGGAGAAGGGGAGGGAAGGAAAAGGAAGGAAAAGGAAGGAAAAGGAAGGGCTGGCTGGTGCACAGGGCAGGATTTGGGAATGGGGATGGGCTGGAAGCCAATTACCTGTGGAGATGCAGGAGGGTTGTGAGCACAGGGTTATCACAGCAGTGACTGTGGGAAAGGGGAAGCAGGATGTGAATTTCTAGTGTGATGGGAAGCTTTACACTGGAAAAGCAGCACTGAAGTGCAAGTGCAATCCTGCAGTTGCATTCCACTGTGGAAGTGAGTACTGGAAACTCAAGATTTAAGCACAAAAGTTGCCTTTCCTCACTTCCTGCTCAACATTTGTAATTCTCTTTGAATTACAGATCCAAGTTGCTCTCAGGTGTTGTCCAAAGATGGGATATCCTTATCCCTAAACATGGAGAAGTGGATGTAAGGCTTGTGGTTTCTCTCTTGACCACCATCTGAAGCAGGAGCTGTTCTGCTCAGAAGTGAACAATTTCCCCAAGGACAACACAGTCTCTGCAGACTGGGGGGTGTGGAAGGCTTGGCCATGGCAAGAGGGAAGAAAAAAGTGGCACATCCTGGAAAGATGTCCTTAGGAAAGAGTGGGGGGAAAGAAATTATCCCCTTCAGGCCTCGAGTGAGTCAGGGGAGAGCGTGACACTGTCCCCACATAGGAAGGTGTCCCCATTTCAGATCCTCAGCTCCTGGTGTCTGTCCCAAGCTCCCAGTGAGGTCAGACTTTCATTCTCTGCTTGGACTTGTTCTCATCCTGGGGATTTTAAGCACGACCCTCCTCTTCTTAGGGCATCTTTTCCACAGCAGCTCCCAGGGCTGGTGAGCAGGGAGGGCATGGAGCTCTGGGTTTGGCAGGTCGATGTCCACTGAGGCTGCATTTTCTAGAGAGCAGCAGATTCCTGCTAAACCTGACCTGCAAAGGCAGGGAGCTGCTAAATGAGGTTGCTGACCCTGGGTATTGTACAACAACACTTTTTGTTCCACTCTTAACTACTTCAATTTGCTGAAGGGTGAGGAGGACCAGCTTTGGCAGGTGGGTGTTAGTTGTGTTCCTCAGGGAGGTGGAAGAGGGAGGGGAGGATATAACTCACTTAAAGCTGTTGCAAGATGCTCCCCAAATTGTTTAAGATTATTGGTTTGGGAATTAATTAAAATGTGGCCTTAACAATTTGTGTTTCTTCCTTCCTGTCTAGGGCAAGCAGTGGGAAGGCATTCAGAGGTTTTTTTAACTGTAAATATCAACACTAAAAGAGTCAATGCCTGTGAGCTGGGGAGCTGCAGGTTTACTCTTTAGCAGTTTTTAGGGGGGAATTAATTAGTATTCATGGGAACCTGGAGGGAGTCTTGGGCCTGATCTTGGCTGCCCCTGGGCAGGTCAGAGGATGGGCAATGCTGGGGTCAGGAGGGGACTGAGGGCAGCAAGGACTGAAGTGTTCAGGGGATGTGGTGTGGAAGAGACTGGAACTCAAAGGGATGGAAGTCAGATGGAGGCAGAATGGAAGGACAAAAGAAGGAAGTGTGTGTTGGAGGGCTGGGAGGGTGGGAAGGAGAATGGAGATGACGAGTGTGCTCGCCTGGGAAGTTGTGGGTGTTTGCTAAGTGGCAAATACAGGGCAGCTCCTCCAGACCAGAGGTTTGTCAAAGGCCATGTTTTGCGAGTCCCCTTTGCTTTCTGGTCCCCAAGGGAAAAATGCAGTGGCAAGTGTGACTGTCCTGACACTGGTGGCACTCCCCAGGATGTCTGGGGATCTCTTCCACAGGGCAGGAGGCTGAGGGAGGCCCATGGGGACAACCACACACCTGGGTGTGAGCGATCCACCTCTGGGGCTTCTTATCGTTGAACACCTTGCTCTCAAGAAACGCCTCCAGACACTCCTCTTTGGCTAAAAATGGGATCCTGTGAAATCCTGCAGCGGCTGAGGCTCTCTGGGTTTACCTGGTCCTTCCAGATCAGCCACGGAGCCACCAGGGCTTGGCTCTCAGAACAAGGTGTCCAAAGCACAGTGGTCAGTGCTCAGGTATCACCTGTCACTTGCTGTGGTCACTCCACAGGGAGGGGCCTCTGGAGGAAACCCCCCTGCCATGGCAGGTTCTCTAATTTCCTTTCTCTAATTTTCTAAGAAATCAGGTTCTATCTGTAAACACTAATCCTCAGCTAAGTCACCTTGGGTGAGTTATTTTCTGTGTTTGACATCTAGATAAGGAGTGAGGTGTGTTTTCTCCTGAGTTCTCTGGGAGCCCCAAGCACAATGGGTCTGAGACCCTATTGTACTGTGTACCCTGTTGTACCGAGTGTTCTACAAAAGGATCAAGGACAGTCCTACTGCAGGTAGCTGAAACTCCCAGTCCTATATTTAGCTGCCTCTCAGGAGTGCTTCGAGCGTTAATTATGTTTTTAAAGCACTTAGTGCCTATCATCAGAAGCTCTCTATAGAAACATGGAGTTAAACAGTCACAGATCTGGGGCCTCTTCAGAACTGTTCCCGACACAGAGCAGCGTAACCAGTCACAGATGTGCGTGGATGGTGCATGCAGAGCTCCAGGCTCACTCCTTGAGGCAAAGCAGTTCAGCTCATGCTTTCCTGGAGCACTTGAGTGGTTTCAGCGAGCTGGGGTTGGTAGCAGAGTCCTTGAATGCACACAGAGCTCTTCCTCCCCCACACAGAGACTGAGTCACACTGGGACAGTCCCAGGTTTTTGTCCAGGAGGTGTCTGTTGTGCTCCTGTGCTCATTCCAACAATGGATCCATTACGTAAAGCACCCTGGGTCCATGGCTGCTGTGTTTGTCAGGAGAGTGCAGCTGTGTGCAGGAATAAAGGCATTGCAGTGGAGAATATTTCTCTCTGATGACCAAATTAGCTCCTTTATTTCTGGCTTTGGCTGTGTCACCCCTACGGCCCATTGGCAGAGCACAAACAGATGGAAGGAGTTTGAAGAGCACAAGCACTCTCTGGGGTGCCCTGTATGTGTGTGAGAGCATGGAGAGCACACCCCAAAACCAGCAGTAAATGGGCTTGGGCACTGAGGGAGGACAGTGTCTGAGCACAGAAGTTAAATGCACCAAGCAAACTCCTGCCAAATGGACTTTCTTGACTTTAAAAAGTAATTAGTGAGTTCACAGCTCAGTAAAATGCAGTTAGTTGGGATGTGGCTTATACATACTTGCTAAAGATGCACTTGTCAACTCAGAATTTCTCTCTCTGCAGCTATGTTCACGTCATAATGACATCCTTTTTCTGGGAAAGCCAATTTTGGGCAGTGTCATCCCTTCTCTAATCTGTTGGTCTTTACAGATTGAGCACATTCAAGGTAGCCCAGGGAGGGATTATTTGGATCAAAGGGCTCCTTTGGAGAAACCTGGAAATGTTCTGAGGGCCCCTGTGCCGTGTGGTGCTGCTCAGGGTTCAGTCCCACAGACCCTTTTTGTCCAGAGGTGCCCAGCCTGTCTCAGTGACCTGGAACTCTGCTTGGGCCGTGGGTTACAAACACCACCAGTGAGTTCCTCCCTTCCCAGACTTCAGGAGAGGGAAACAGGGAGGCCTCTGTAGGGTTTTACAGCCTGAGAGGTGTTTTGGTGACCATCTGCAGTTTGTGCCTCCCCCAGGACTCTGTGAGGAGGTGCCCTGTGCACGGGGCTCACACAATTGTGTAACCTCCCACATACCCACAAAACTGAGCCCAAAACCTGAGCAGCCACTTCTGTATTGATGATGTCTGCACTTACACTGTGGTATTTCCTAATTTCTTATCTTGCCAAATGGCAGCAATTTTTCCCTTTCCAACAGGCCAATCTATACAGAGAGGAAATGTTTTCAGAAGGAAAACAGGAGTGTGCACTAGAGGAAACCACAAACACTAACAGCTTGCTATAGAGACACGGTCTGGAAATAACAGATTCCTTGTGAAAATAAAAATGCTAAATATTATTTATAACCTTTGAATGGGGTTCAAAAACTGTTTGCTTGTGTTTTTGTGGGTTTTGTTCTTTTCCTGCTTCCATACTTGCTCCTGTGGTTCTGCTCCTCTCCCTGGAGTAGTCCCATCACACTGCAGGTGCTGCTCCAGTCACAGCTTCTCTGGGACAAGATGGATTTAAGAAATCCTTGTTTTCCCACCTTTGGCTGTGTGGTTTTGGGCTGGCACTGAAGTTTGACGTCTCTGTGCCCAAGCAGCAGCTCTGCCTGGAAGCAAACATGTTGTGATGGAGGTGGGAATGGAGTGTATTACTCAAAGAACTGAAATTTTGCACTGGAGGATAAAAGCAGCAATGAAAGCTCAACAAAAAGTTTGCCTGAGCCTGGAGTGGCGGAGGGAGTGACTACCTGGGGATGAGCAGTTTGCAGTTTGGCCTCAGAAATCACTGCCCAAGCATAAATGTGAGGGCTGATGTTTTGTTGCTGAGGATGGAAGAGTTTGGGAATTCCTTAAAATGCCTTACTAAAGATGTTTCCAGACTCTTCCATCCTCAGCAGCAAAATGGTTTGGGTTGAAAAGGACATGTGAAGATCATCTTGTTCCAGTGGTCACTCAAAGTCCCATCCAGCCTGCCCTTGAAGACTCCCAGTAATGGGATATCTGTGATTTTCCTGGGCAAAGAGCTGCTCCTGCCACGGTCCCTGAGCAGCCTGGCATGTAGGAAGGAGTGTGTCCTGCCAGAGCGATGTCCTGGCAGCTCAGAGAGGAGAGCAAGGTAAGTTCTCCCTTGCTTGAATTGCAGCCTGCCTCCTAAAAATAAAGCTGCAGGTAATTGCTTAATTCATCACCCAAATGGGCCCTTGGGTGAGCAGTGTAAATATGCAAGGTTGCTTTTGCCCTTGGCCTTGCTCCCTGGAGCTCCTGTGTCCCAAACTGTCCCACAGGCACTGAGCCAGGCACATGTCTGGGAACGTTCTGGGGGCTTCAGCAAAGTCCACCAAGTGCAGAGCTTGCACTCAGGTGTGTGGAGAATCAATACCCCATCAGCTGCGTGGAGCAGGGACCTTGTCTGTCTTTGGAACAGTGCCAGGCCCTGCATTGATCTTTGAAGTTACTGGACTGTGTCAGACGTGTAAAGTCAGGTCCTGCTGTGGCTTATGCTATATGGCCTTGGTAGCTGCTCATACACACTCCTCTTAGGACACTCCATCAGGCTTCAGCTCACTGTGTTCCCTCCCAGCAGATGGATGGCTGGGCAAAGCTCTCAGTGTGGCTCCTTCCCCAGGCTGCTGTCAGGGTGAGGAGAGCTCGTCCACACTCCTCTCACAGAGCAGCAGCAGCCACATGCCCGGAGCCCCTCTGGTCCTGCAGCCTCAGAAGGGGACTCCAGGCTTGTGGCTGGGCTGGAGCAGCTCCCCTGGCAGGGGCTTGGTGTCTGCGGACGTGTCTTGGTTGGAAAAGACAGGTGTCTGCTAAGGAAGGCAGGAACCTTCCTTGAAATGGAAAAAGTAAACCCCCTCCCTCTGAATTATTACAATTTTGAAATTAAGGGGCTCTCAGGCAAAGATATGGGAATAGGAATAACAGTTCTTTACTAGGAAAATTAAAAATGCAAATGCAATAGTTCTAACAAACAAAATAAAATTAAAGAAAAGAAAAACCAATGAAAAACCAACAAAAAACCAAACCACTGCCAGAGTCAGAGCAGGCCCTGGCAGGCTGTGGGTCAGGGCAGTGGCAGCAGTGCCATTCCATGGGGGCTCAGCCCTCCTGCAGTGCCAGCTGTGCTTCTGCTGGAGCAGGATCCTGGACAAGGCTGGAGTTTTCCTCTGAAGCTCCAGGGCTGCTGTGGATGGGCCTGGGCTCCCTCTGGGAATGCAGTGGGCAGAAAGCTGCTCCTCTGGGAATGCAGTGGAGAAGAAAGCTGCTCCTCTGGGAATGCAGTGGGCAAAGGCTGCTGTGCTGTTCCAAGGGCAGATTGGATCCAGGTAGGAATGCTTGGCTGCTCCCCTGGGTGGAGCCTCTCCCCATGGGATGCTGGAATTTTCTCAGCCATGCAGGGACACTCAGTGGCCATGAACAGAAGAGATCTCCTGGAGGGAGGATTGGCTGTGGGAGAGATAAAGAAAAGTGCCCCATGAACAGCAGAGAACTGCCCCAGCTCTGACAGATGGCAATAGAATGTACATCTGCAGCCCAAGACAGGAAGGGGAGATGGCCCAACAGGCCTGGAGGGAGGAGCCTGTGAGCATTTTGTCTGCAGAGTGATGGTGGTGGGGACAGAGGTCCTGGAATTAACCTGAGCTCAGGCTGCTGATGGCAGTGCCTCACCAAGGGCTGTTTCAGCCATGCAGATCTGGTTGTGGCGCCTTGGATGAAGCTGCTGTCCTGCTGTGCTGTGCTGGGGACCTGCTCTGCTCTGTGGGCATCTGTTCTCTCCCTGCTTGGGTCTCCTCACTGGTACCTGGCTGTGCTGGGGAGGCCCTGGCACAGAGCAGCTGTGGCTGCCCCTGGATCCCTGGCAGTGCCCAAGGCCAGGCTGGACAGGGCTTGGAGCAGCCTGGGACAGTGGAAGTTGTCCCTACCATGGCAGGGGTGGGGATGAGATGAACTTTAAAGTCCCTTCCAACCTAAACCAGTATGCTGGGTGCTCTCCACAGAGTCCCCTCCCCTCTCTGCGGGTCTCCTGTGCTTTGTCACTGCTTTCTGGGCATGGAGGTGCTTTGTGGAGATGTGTGCCACTGGAACAGACCAGGGAGCAGCTGCTGGGAAGGTTGCTCTGGACAGTTCTGACCAGCTCATGCAAATACCTTGCTGTGTGGTGCTGGGGAAATGCTTGTGCCTGAATCCCAGGAATATGAATCCTTGAAAGCAGCCCTTAGGCAGGGCTTACTAAAGGCAGTTCTCTGAAGTTCTTTGACATCTCAGGTGTGGTGTAGTCAGCTCTCTCACTAAATCATCTTAGTGATGGTTTTGATCCTGATTTTCCTTTTTGATACACACTGTGATCTACTCCTTTTTGCCTCTTTTTCCTCCCATTTCTCCAGTATTTCCAGAATGTGACAGTCCCCTATGTTAGTCAGAGGTATAAATCTGCATTTGTGTCATAACATGCATGTGAGATTGCTGCAACAAACTCCTTTCTTTACCTTTTCTGCAAATCCCCTTCATCCCTTCATGCTCCCAGATCCCAGGCTGTTAGCCAGAATTCCCAGGCAGCTGCTGGTGCTGTGGATGTGAACAAACATGATGGGCAGTGGGCTGGAACCGGTCATTTTGGGACAAACCTGTAACAGCTGTAAGGGATTGGCTTCTTGAGTGGAGTTTCCCCTTTGAGAGGGGCAGCAGCAGAACACAACTGGGAAGGGGGGGCTGTACCCACAGGGAAGGGCATTCCTCTCACTGTTAAACTGCCAGGAATGCTTCACATGTGTCCAGGTTTTCCCTGGGATATGAATCACCTTCAGGCTTGTCTCTTGTGTCTGAACAAGGTCTCTGTGCCTGAGACTCCCATGGCAGCAGTGCCTGCTCTCCCTGCTGAGCTGCAAAGAGCTTTCTTTAGCCCATGGGTTTCTGCTCTGCACCAGCTCTGCTGCCAAATTCTGCTTTTCTCAACAAGTTATTTTATCAATGTGAGCAGAGTGGTAAATGCCACTATTTTTGGACTTTCAGGGAGGACAGAGTGATGTCCAAGCTCTTTCACCAGTCCCAGGTGTTGGAACCAAATAAATCATTCCTCAGAGCTAAACAGCCTTGGCCTGGGGAAGGATTTCTGTTGTTTTGTGCCGGGGGCAAATCTTGATTGGGGAATTATCATTTGGAAGCAGAACCTGGTAGTGTAATAGGCTAAATAGGCTTTGACATTGTCCTGATGACTTCGTTGTCCTTGCTCTGGGTGCTGATCCTCCCTCTGGCTCTGAAAGTAATTTTGCTCTGTTTCTATTTCTACATTGATAAGAAAACTTTATTTTTTAATCCTAGTGTGTATGGACCTGTAAATATAGATTTGTGTTTAAACATTTCAAACACTGAGACTGCGGGCCTGTGCAGTGACTCTGCTCCCTTCTCCATCCTTTCCAAGGAGTGCAAGGTGGGCAGAAACCTGGACATAGTCTGACTGTTCCCATAATGATGTAAGCACAGCTGGGTTTAAAACATTCTTCTACAGGTCATCATCTAATCTAAGCCTAAATCAGAGTATCCCAGAGTGGTTGTGTTGGAAAGGGAGCTTAAAGCTCATCTCATTCCCCCATGCCATGGCCAGGGACACCTTCCACCAGACCGGGGTGCTCCAAGCCCCATCCAGCCTGGCATTAAAAAGGTTATATTATTATATATATTTGAAAATGAGCTGTGCCCATCCTGGTTTTGGTCCTTGCCTGGCTGGGCTGCAAGAAAATGTGTTCAATTCCCTCACCCCTACCTGTCACAATTGTTTAAGTGAAATCTTAATGCTCTGTTGGACAAATTCATTTCAGCCAGAATTATTCACATAATTTTTCATAGGCAGGAGCTTTTTCAGAGATGCAATATGTTGGAGTACAGGTGAAATACGCTCTATTTTCAGTTTGTATCTGCTAAAATCCCTGCTTGCCAAGCCTGGGCTCATTCATCTGCTGCTTTTTCTGAGTTCTCATTTGTCATTCAGTGTGAAGGCAGAGGGTGGGAGTTTTTGTGACCCCCCCATTTCTGAAAGTTATCATGCTCATGGTAATCTCTGCAGTAAACCAACACTTCATTTGCATGGTAAAGGACACCAGGCAGCTCTGTGCATTCCTGCACTAGGGGAGATGTCCTGATATGCTAAAATCCAGCTCCTGGAAAAGGACTGTCCAGTGGAAGGGGAAGCACTGACCCTTTAGCTGCAGCATCTGATTTGGGGGATAAATTTTTGATAAGTAGTCAGCCCCAGGAAAAATAAATGTAGGATGTACAGTGAATGGAATTGTACAGGGTTCAGGGGAATACTGGTTTTTCACTGGGATCTAGTATTTAAGATCATTTTTAAACTTTATATATCTATTTTTTCCCCAGGAGAAAGCAAACTCTAATTTTCTGATCCCTTTACTTTTAGTTTCCCCTGCAGGAGTATGAGGATGCTTTGGGGAGGCAGTGACAGCAAAGGAAGCTGACTTCGTATTCCCTGCACAGTTGTGTTTGTATTCCCTGCACAGTTCCCACAGCCCTGTGGCAGCACAGGGTTCCACAGGTGTAACCTGCAGCCACAGGAATGGGAGTTATTTACCCTAATAACAACAGGTCTCAGCAGGTCTGGCTAAAATTGTGTAAAAACTGCTGCAAGGAGAGAAAATCCCATGCCCCAGGTTGCACCAGGGCTGCAAAGGAAAATTGGTGCCTGTTCTTCTGCAAATCCCCCTTATTGTTAATGAGCCCTCCCTTTAATAGCCTGTGTTTGCAGTGATCAGCAGGACAGCACTAAAGGCTTCAGCAGTCCCCATAATCTCCAATATTCCCTGGGACATTCTGCCCCTTGTAGCAGTTCTGGTTTCTCACACACTGCCCTGAGAGCCTCTCTGGGTGTCCCCTGTCTCTGGCTCCTCTGCAGGTCACACACCCCACATTGGACATTTACCTCCTTGGTTTGGCTTTTCCCCAGGTCAGAAATTCCCTTCTGGCCTTCAGCTCTCTGGCTGATGTAGGCCAGGAACAACCATCCCTGTGAGAGCTCTTGGGGCTGAAAACTCCACTGTGCTTCACTGAGTAAGAGCTCTGCTTTGCAGAGATATCGACTTTAATTTTGCTTTATGGTTCCCGTGTTTTCCAGTACAATTTCAGTATTAATTATTCCTTCTGGAGAAGAGGGGCTTCAAGTTCCTCTTCCCTGCTGGAATGTGGCTTCCACCCTGAGCTGTACCTCATGCTGCAAGAGATACAGATATGGAAAGATGCAGCTAAAAAAAATTGCTTTTCCAGAAATCTTTCCTGTATTAGAATCCCAGAAAGGTTTAGGTTGGAAGGGACTTGGAATGCCATCCCATCCCACCCCTGCCATGGCAGGGACACCTCCCACTGTCCCAGACTGCTCCAAGCCCTGTCCAGCCTGGCCTTGGGCACTGCCAGGGATGCAGGGGCAGCCACAGCTGCTCTGGGCACCCTGTGCCAGGGCCTGCCCACCCTGCCAGGGAACAATTCCTTCCCAATATCCCATCCGTCCCTGCCCTCTGGCAGTGGGAGGCATTCCCATTGTCCTGTCCCTCCATCCCTTGTTCCCAGTCCTTCTCCAGCCCCCTGGGACCCCTTTAGGTCCTGCAAGGTTGATATTTTCCTTCAGCACCCATTTCTCAGAAATGTCTTTTCATTTCAGGGCTCTTCCTTCTTCCCCAGCACCACCCCCCACATCACAAGTTTCCTCAGCTGAGGGTTGTATGGGAGGGTTAATGGTTTCCTTCATCCAGGCTGACGTGGAGCCAAAAGCTTTTCCCCCCTTCCCCCCTTTCCTGGGGAGCCTTTGGAAATGAAGGCTGCAAATCACATTAGATTGTATTTCACTAAAGGCTTTCTCTGTCCTAGAAAATTCCTTCCTCCTCCCGAAATACACTCAGCTTAAGAAGAGACTAATATATTTACTCTAACTGTGCTCAGTCTAGGAATAATTTTGCTGTAGAGATTAAATTTTTATATCATCTTGAAGAAAACCAACTCCTGCCAGTCCCCAGGGATCCCCTGTCTGGCTGTTCCAGCAGGAGGGGCTCAGATCTTGGCAGCTCCAAGTGGTGTCTTGCTTTTTCTTTTCCCTTCTATTCCTGCAGTACAATAGCAATATATTCCATTTGTTCCAAAGTTCAGAATTTTTAGGAGATTTTGAAAAATAAATAATCCTGTTTTAGCTTTGGGTGAGCAGGCCTTTGGGATGAGTGAAGCTTGTGGCTGCTCAGAGCTCTGATCTGCACCAACACCTCATCTCTGTGCAGCCTGTTCCCATCTCCTGAGCTTGCAGAATTCCCTAGGGGCTGAATTCACTCCAAAGATGAAGATTTTTGGTGGGGATTAATGCTGTTTATCACTACAGGTAGGCTGGAGCAGGCATCAGGAGAGACTTTCTGGCAGAGGTTCAGCACTTCTGCTTTGTGCCTGCCCAGAATGATTAAGGATTTGCTCTGTGACTTGAGAACAGTCCTAACTCTTTACTTTTATCCTTTTCTTTGGGGAAATGAGCTGATGGCACCATGCTCTTTCCCTTTTTTTGCTCATGCTGTCTCTGTGTGTCACTTCTGGCCCTTCCAGGCCAATTCCAAGCAGGTTTCGTGGAATCCCAGAATATCCTGAGCAGTCACATGGGCTGGGCTCAGGATAATTCCTGAAGTTACAGCAAAGGCACCCCAAGTTCACAGAAAGGTGCCTGAAAATGTGGTGAATAAAAGCCAATGAATGGATTGACTGGATGAGGATGTGCTGTCACCATTTGTGTTCAGTTCTGCCCCTCCCGAGGCACCTTTGCAGCCAGCTGGAAACAAATTCCTTCCTCTTCTGTTTGGACATGAATTGTCCTCCTCACCAAATGTTCTTGACTCTTGCTTGGAGCGCCACACACCAGAGTGGCATTCCTGAACTCTCCCAACAGCCTGGGCTGGAGAGGAAATGTTGAACCAGCTCAGAGACAGACAGGGGATCCTGCCTGGCACACCCCACCTGGCAGTGTTCATCTCCATGACTCTCCTTGCAGGTGCTCTCCTGCAAGGCAGGATGATGGGCTCATGGTGGTGCCCTGCCCAGCACAAATGGATCCATGTGATTGATTTCTTTGGTTAGATGATGTTGGTTTATCAGCATTTACCACCTTAAAGTAGTAGAAAGACAGAAGGTGCAGAAATGAACTGAGTGAGCAGAGAGAAATGGGTGCTGGGCTCTGTCCCCCAGGCTGGCGTGGCCTCAGTGATTGGTGGTGTTCTGAGCACTGTGGGAGATTCCTCACCTCGAATTCCAGGTCCTTCACTGAGGTGCTGTGCTTGGGAGCACAATTCCCTCACCTGAGCCAGAGATAAGAACCTCTGGAGACTGGCTGGGATCTTGCTGGGGATGGATTAGCCTTGGAGGGATCTTCCTTCTCTGCTGCTTAGAGTGTGGAGCTCTGGGACAAGCCTTGGTGTCAGAGTTAATGATCTGTTATCAGGTTGTTGGTAATAACCTGAGCTTGTGATTTTAAAGCCTGCTTTTAACAGAGCCAGGTCCTGGGATGTCCATGGTTCCCACATCCCCCTGAGTGTCCTCCTGCCCCCCTCAGAAAGTCCCCACTTCCCTCCTCACAGGTGTGTGGCTTCAAAGCACAGAAAGTAAAAGCACTGGGGCAGGGAGAAATGTGTTCAAAGGAATCAAGAAAAGCAAAATTTATCTTTAAAAGCAAACTGGGAGATGCTGAGGGTTCCTGGAGTGGAACCACTTGGGGTTGGGAAGTTCACGGAGTGATCTGCTGAGCTTCTGCAGGCCACAAAGTGCCACCCATCCCAGCCTGCCTGAGGGATCCCCTGGCTCCTGCTCAGCCTGGAGCTGGGAAAGGCAGCCTGGATGTGTGATCACAGCCTGGGGCTCCTGGCAGCTGATTTGTTCTTATTGTCCTCAGATAAAATCTAATCAGTGTGGTCAGACGGGCTCTGATACAGCAGGGAAGGATGTTGGGAGCTTCCTTGTCAGAAGGAATAATAATAATAACAACAACAATAATAATAGTAGTAATAGTAATAATAATAATATCAACAATAATTATGATGATAATAGTAATACTAACCTTAATTTTTCCAACTGTGATTTACATTCCCAGCCCATTTTTTCCTGTCTCTTAATGCTACTTTTTGAGGAAAAAAAAAATACTTAAATCTATGAGCAGGCAGGAATGTTTTGTCCAGGACAATGGAAGTCAGTGGTAGGTTTGGGAGCTGGACCATCCTTAAGGTTATTGTCCCTTCAAAAGCTTCAGAGGTGACAAAATCTGTCCTGTTTTCAGGCAGGGCTCTGCCATTGAAACAATGGGAATATACCCTGGTGTCTTTCATTATAAAAAAACCAAACAGACAAAAAAGCAAACCAAAATCCATCATTATTATTTTTGTGTTTCTGACAAAAAGAGAGTGAGTCTCTGCTAATGAAAAATATTTAAATTCCAGGTATCCTATCTAATAAATAATAACATGAGCAAGGACTTGGCTTCCTACAGCCACCACCAAATCATCCATGGAGCTCTTTATGTGCAGCTCATTTTGAACTTTGCCTATTTCCTTCAGCTATGCAGATATAAATAAATAATTCCCCTTGATAAGGGTCTAGGAACACTGTACTTTAAAAGATAAGAAAGGTTTGAGGGGAAATTGTTTTTAAATCCCTGCCATTTGTATGCTGTTCACTGTTCATACTGAGCAAAAATTCATTCAGCTGGCACTTAACCAGCCCTGTTTTATTCCTGCTCTGTGTTCAACCTATCCTTCTCCTGGGGACATCTAACCTTCCATGTAATTACCTCTGAGAGTGGGCAGGAGGCCTGAATAACCTCCCCACCAGCTGAATAAATGCACAGATCCTGGGACAGGTTATCAGCTGCACACCAGGGGCAGGGCTGGCAGGAGCAGTGTGCCTGAGCCCTGTGTAAGGAATTGCAAGACTTGAGTCATTTTTATTCCAGCATTGGGCCAAAGAAGGAGGACATGGAATGTCTGCAAAAAAACCAACCCAAACCAGCCAGGAACCCAAATCAACCAGGATTTTTAGAGTTTGTTTTTTTTTTCCTTTGGGAGTTGGAAAAAAAAGCAATGGGTTTTACCAATGATGGGTTTTACCAAAAATGGGTTTTACCAATGATGGGTTTTACCAATGATGAGTTTTACCAATTATGAGATTTACCAGGGATGGGTTTTGCCAATGATGAGTTTTACCAAAAATGGGTTTTACCAGGGATGGGTTTTTCCAGGGATGGGTTTTACCAGGGTGTTGTGTTTGTTTTCCCCCCAGGTCTTTCCAAGTCCCTTGGTCTCATTGAGGGCTATGGTGGCCGTGGCAAGGGTGGCCTCCCAGCCACTCTGTCGCCTGAGGAGGAGGAGAAAGCCAAGGGACCCCATGAGAAATATGGCTACAACTCCTACCTCAGTGAGAAGATTTCCCTGGATCGTTCCATCCCGGATTATCGCCCCACCAAGTAAGTGCCAGGGGCTCCAGGAGGGAATGTTTGTGTTCAGGAGTGTTGGTGCTTTCCCAGTCAGGTTTGGTGCTGCTGGCTCTTCCCTCGTCATTCACAGGGCCCTGCTCAATGATGAGAAACTGGAGTGGCTGGGCTGGAGTGAGCTTATGGAATCACAGAACCACTGAAACCCTCAAAGGTTATTGAGTCCAACCATTCCCCAGCGCTGCCAAGGCCACCACTGGTGTGTGTCCTCAAGTGCCACATAACAGAGCTGTTAAACCTCTGCAGGGATAGAGATGCACTGCTCTGGGCAGCTGTGCCAGGGCCTGACCACCCTTTTTGTCAGGAAATCATTCCTAACATCCAACCTAAACCTCCCCTGGCACAACTTGAGGCTGTTTCTGCTTGTCCTGGCAGTTGGTACCTGGGAGAAGAAACTGATCCCCACCTGGCCCCACCTTTGTTCCAGGTAGTTGGAGAGAGTGAGAGAGTTCATCAAGATGACTTATCGGGGGAAAAAAAAGTTAATTTCTTCCCAATCTGTCTCTGTTTTCCTAAAGCAGTCCATGATTTTGGGTGGAAGTGATGGCATCAGAAACTCAGCTCTGCTTTCACTGAGCTTTTGGTGTTTAATACCCTGTAAAAGTGTGCAGAGATTCTCCCTCCCTCCCTCCCTCCCTCCCTCCTTGTCAGCTCCTTCATTTCCCTGCAGGACCTCCACGGCCCTTGGGCTGCCCTCAGGCTCCTCCCAGCATAGGGATCCTCCAGGGACAATCTGGGATCTCCCATTGGAGATCTGGGCCTTTAAAGGGAGTTTCTGCAGTGGCAGTATCCTTCCTCTCCTATTTTGATTGAGCTTTTAAGGTGCTGCTGATGTTTACTTGCCAAGCAGCACAGGAAAACAGGCTTTAGAAGAGGTGACACATCATTTTGTTAAGAGGATGAGGAAAGATACGCTGCAAGTTTATCTTCATGAAGGTTAATTTTAGATATGGCTGCCAGAGTGTTCCTCAAAATAGGAAAGTGTCAGTTTGTCCAGGCCTGGAGTAAAATCCCTGATAAAAAAATGAGCTGAGAGAGGTTTAGATTGTGAAAGATCCATGTCCAATGCCTGTGTCATTGGGGCAGTGACAATGCTGTTGCCTGGCACCTGCAGAGCATTGAAAACCACGCAGCCAGGGATGCAGCTCTGTGTGTCAGGTGGTGGCACATTGTCCGGGCTGTGGCAGCAGGGGCAGCTCTTGTTCCCTCTGTCCCCACAGCTCCAGATTGTCCAGGCTGTGGCAGCAGGGGCAGCTCTTGTTCCTTCACCTCTCCAGGTGCTGCCTGAATTCTGAGCAGCCCCTTGGAGCATCCAGGGCTGTCAACCACTGACAACAGAAATCCCTGGATGAGTTTCCAAAGGAATGGAGGCCCAGGCTGCATTGTGCTGCTGCAGCTCCTCCAGGCATGCTGAATTGCAGGTGCAAACTGCACCTTTGCCTCTGTGATATGCAAATCCCAGCACAATGCTGGATCCTTGGAGCGAGACCTTCTCCAGCACTTACCTGAGGCTGAGCTGCTGATTTCCATTTCTCATCCACAGCTCTGACTTCCAGCAGAGCCAGCATTACTTGGCAAGAATTAATTTGAGAAATAATGTTTCTTTTCAGAATTGGGGGGAAGAAAAGGATTAATTCTGGCATTTTCAGGCTCGCGTTGTATTTTTCCTCAGTTCTACTATCCATCATTCCATGGGAAAGTGGGGGAGAGGACAGGGCACAGCACTGCATTAAAAATGCTTCAGTTTGGAGTTGGGCTGAGACTTGGGAGGGAAATTGTGAGTACTGAGTGCAGCTGCACAGCTTAGTGCCTTTTATCTGTGTAAGAACTTCAGGAGTGCCTTTTGTTTATTGGTTTTCTTTTTGGGGATCAATTGTCTTGATATTGTAAGAGTGTAATAGGCTGGAGTTTGCTGGAGAATTTGGAAAGTTTCACCTCTTCCTACCTCTGACTTCAAGGTTCCCTTGCTATTTAGTGCATAAAGTTTTATGGCTGATTTTATGAAGGGTTGAACACAAACCATTTAAGTCAAGTATCTTGGTCTCTGATTAAAATAGATTCAAGTCAAGGGAAATTAGCCTAAATGGCTTTGAAATTGCAGCATTAGTGGGGAAAAACTGTTGAAAACCCTCCAGCTGATAAGCATTACAAAGCATGTAGTAGTTTTAAATGTAATAGTGAAGCTGTGTGGTTCACTAAAGGCTGCAGAGTGTCTGGAATGCCAATGGACTGGCACTGGTCCTGGCACAGGCTGGCACTCCCCAGCCTTTCCTCTCAGTTTCCCCTGTTTTTAAGGAAAGATTCATGTGGTCAAGTGCAACTGCCCTGAGTGCTGAGCAAAGCTGCATCAGAGCTCCGAGGCCTTTTCCTGCTCCTTTTTTGTGCCTGTGGCCAAAGGGAAGTGGAGCAAGGAGAGTTACGGGGAAGTTTGGCACATTTTGTGTATATTTTTGTATCTCCAGCCTCCCTGCACCTCGTGGTCAGCACCACTGAGGGTTCAGGGACTCAGACATCCCTGCTCTGAGGGATTTCAGGAGCTGTTGGTGAGGAGGAGCCAGTCCAGCTCACAGCTCAGGGCCTCTCAGTCCTGCCCAGAGAAAGAGAAAGGAGAGTTTCCCTGGGAAGATGGTCCCAGAGGTGTGTGGATGATGTTCAGGAGAAGGTGAGGTCTTTCCTAGCACCAGGAGCTGTGGCAGAATACCTTGTTTGCCCTGATTTGAGGAATTGTGGTGTCACTTTCTGGTAGTTTGGATTGTCATCTTTGCTTTAGTTGAGCGATTTCCTTCCCTTTTCCCTTTCCCTTTCCCTTCCCCCTTCCCTTTTCCCATTCCTCCTTCTCCTCTCCCCTTTCCCCCTTCCCTTTTCCTTTTTCCCCTCTCCCCTTTTTTATTCCACTTCCCTTATCCCTTCCCTTCTCTTCCCTTCCCTTCCCTTCCCTTCCCTTCCTTCCCTTCCCTTCCCTTCCCTTCCCTTCCCTTCCTTCCCTTCCCTTCCCTTCCCTTCCCTTCCCTTCCCTTCCCTTCCCTCCCTTCCCTTCCCTTCCTTCCCTTCCCTTCCCTTCCCTTCCCTTCCCTTCCCTTCCCTTCCCTTCCCTTCCCTTCCCTTCCCTTCCCTTTCCCTTCCCTTCCCTTCCTTCCCTTCCCTTCCCTTCCTTCCCTTCCCTTCCCCCACTTCCTTCTTTCCCCTTCCTTTTTTACTTCTTCTTCCCTCATCCTCTTTCCCCTTCCCCTTTCCTGTTCCCTTTTCCCCTCTCCTCTCCTCTCCTCCCTCCCTTTTCTGCTTGCCCCTTTCCCCTTTGCTGCTGGGGCTGCTCACCTGGGCTGGGAGGTGGAAACTCTTCCCTGCTGTTCCCCACTGAGGGATTGGGGGCTGTCCTGGGCTGATTCCCAGAGCAGTGGTGCCAGAGGTCTGGGATGACCTGTGTGGAGCTGATTCAAAACAGGAGCTGTGCCTGCTACACCTGGACCTTACTGGTGTTCCTGATCCCAACCCTCTGTGGAGCAGGAACAGTTGTGCTGGGTGTGCACAAGATTTTCCTTCCAGTGAAGCAAGGAACAGATTGCAGCTGGGATGGCTGGGAAAGCTCTTCCTTGGGCTAAAATAGGCAGGACTGGTGTTCTGGGGTGAGTTATTCCAGAACTTGTGCCAAGCAGTGCCATAATGAGAAGGGCACTGGGAACACATGCCTATCACGCTCGATTGGGTTTTTTGGCTTTAAGATGAGATTCCTGCATGTTCTGGAAAGCAATCTCTGCTTCCAGATTGGAAGTACCCAAGGTGCTGCCTGCAGCCTGCAGGACTTCTACACAAATCTTCACAAAAATGAGTTGGAGAAATGTTCTCAATTTTCTGCAAAAGCCTCTGAAGGACAAGGCTGCTGTGTGAGTTTTATTGCTTATCCATTCCCAGCACTCGCTGCCTGCCTGGGGAGAATGGGGGGTTTGGGAGATGTGTTGTTTTCTGTATTGGAAGTGAAGCATATTTACATGGGATCCCAGTGCCTGCAAACATTCCCTGCTTGGATACAACATTTTATGCACCTCTGTTTTATCCTGTGATACAGGATTTAATGGGAACCTCTCCTATGTGTAGCCAGAAAATAAAATTGCTTTGTTAGATCAGCCTGCCTGTCCATCTTATCCAGTATCTAATCTCTGATAGTGGAATTACCAGATGCTTCAGGTTGAAGAAATCATGTTAAGGGAAACTATGAAATAATCTGCCCATCTGGTACATTCTGCCTCCCCCATTCTCTCCTTTCAATCCTGTCCAACCTAAATGTGGAGTTCTCATTATCTCTTTAAAAGTCTGTTCTTTTCTGGAATCCTGCTAAGCTCTGATTCAGTGGTATTTTATGGCATTATAGGATTAAGGGGTAGATTTAAGAGAAATAATACCCACAATTGTTAGGACTATTGGATCATTGGGTGCAGATGACACATTCCTGCTGCTGCAAATCTCTTGACAGCTGTTCTCGGGAGGGGAGCCTCGAGCTATTAAAGTGAAGAGCAAGGATGGTGTAAGAGATAAGCAACTCCCACAGTTTGATTTTTCACATGTTTTGAGGGCTTCCCAGCCTGGAGACACAACCCCTTCTCCTGCCTGCCTTGGGGTCCTGCAAATGGGTTAGGAAGTGCATGGAAAGGGACTTCGAACAAGAGCATGTAGAGATAAGATGAGGGGGAATGGCTTAAAAATTGCAGAGGGCAGTGTGAGATGGGATATTGGGAAGGAATTCCTGCCTGTGAGGGTGGGGAGATTCAGGAACAGGTTACCCAGGGAGCTGTGGCTGCCCCTGGATCCTTGGCAGTGCCCAAGGCCAGGCTGGACAGGGCTCGGAGCAGCCTGGGACAGTGGGAGGTGTCCCTGCCATGGCAGGGGTGGCACTGGATGGGCTTTGAGTTCCCTTTGAACCCAAACCCTTCTGGGATCCTCTGATGGAAAAGGTTTGGAGGTATTGGGATTTACTGCTGTGTTCTCACAGCACCTGGTCTGTGTTTGCCCTGGGACCCTGTGGAGAGGTGCCCTGGGCAGAGCCCCCATCACCTCTGCTGCAGAGGGAGCAGTTCCACACCCCTGCCTGGTGGAGCTGTTCCCGTGGTGTTTGGGCTGAGTCAGAGCCATGGCCCTGCAGGTCTCAGTGCCTGAATCACCCGTTTATTTCCGGAGCTGCTGCCGTGGGATTTCAGCACCAGCTGGCTTTAGCTGCTTTATTACCAGGGACCTCATGCAGCAGCAAGCTGAGAGCCTTTCTTTGGGATACAGTGCAGAAAATGGAGAGTTTTGGCTTCTGGATAGACTTTGGGTTGTTGTTTGACAACTTAACTTAAAGAAACTACATCAAGTTATGAATAATTTTTATTTCAAGTGGTTTTGTGTGGCCTCTGTGGGCTGTCAGTGTGTACCTGCTGGGTGCTAGAACACTTTGTGGGGTGGAGGGAGACCCTGTTCCCCTTGGGGTGTCTCCCCATCCCTGGAGAGCCTCCTGCCCTCTGTCATGGGGCTGCCTCAGCCTCTCTCAGACTTCTGGGATGTTGCAGGGCCCAAGAATTCCATTTTGGCTTTTTAATCACAACAGAATGCATATTTGGGAAGTGATGGATGTGGATGTGACTGAGACACGTCAGGACTGCCCAGGAGGATGCACGTGGAGGCTGTAATTGAGTCTCCTGCCCATGAGACCACTCCTGCCTTCCCATCTCTTGTGCTGGAACCCAAATGTTCCTGCAGAGCCCACACTGGCCATGGTTTGTGCCAGGGGGCTCAGCCTGTGCCCTCTGCTTGGCTCTGATGGGAAAATTCCATGTGCCATCATACTTATTTTCCTGTGAAAATACAGAAATCTCTTCCACTTAGGGAGAAACTGAGCTCCCTGGCTTTGCAGGTGCCTTGTCTCAGATTTCTCTGGGACCAAGGAACTGAAATGAGGTATTTTCTCAACACCTGCCACAGCTTGGGCAGGAGATGCCCCTGTCACAGCTCCGTACATCTCATTTCATTTCCTCCCCAAAACTGAGGCTGCACAATCTCCTTTAATAAAACAAAATGCTTTTTGCCTTTTCCTTTGCCCACAGGACTGTGTTGGCTGTGGTAAAAGTGTCTGAGATGTGCAAATATTACTGCAGCCAGTGGGAGAGCTCAGTGATGGTTTCTCAAGGATCTGGAACATTCCTGAGCACACATTTGTGGTGATGGGCCAGTCACTCGTGTCCTGCCCTGAGCTGTTCAGCCAGACTTGATGAAGTGAGTCTGCAGAGAAGGACAACATTTAAGAAGACAAAACAAACTACTTGAATTATGAGAGTGATATTTGCTGGGAAATAGAGTTTCATGCCTGTTTATTTGTTGTGATTGCTGCTTATTGCAAACAAAGGAGGTCAGAAGAGCTCCTTCTCTCTTGCATGCACAATGTGCTACTACAGTCTGCAAAGAGTGCTTTGATGGGTTTCAGTCCTACATCCAAACAACAGCCAGGAAAACAGAGGCAAGATGTAGGGCTTTTTCTTTGTCAAATAACTGAAGGGAAAACTAGAGAGGAATCAAGACAGTGTAAGGAAAAAAAAAAAACTTTTTCAGATGTGAATTTCCCTTTGAATTGCATGTATTAAAAGATCCTTACAGCTCTAGGAAAAAGCCAGGACTGGTTCTGCACCTTCTCTCCTAATAGATGGTTGTGGGTTTGATCCAGCATTGTATGAAAAACACTCCTGCCCTTGGCTTTTTATAGCTCCAGCCATAAAAAAAGGAAAAGTAATATTTTCCAGTACTTGGAAAGGTGCCACCTGAAAATTTTCTGGGAGAGCAAGTAGAGAAATCAAGCAGTGAGTATCAGTGTCACAGCTTTGGCATGCAGGAGCTGTGCCTCAGAACAGGGCTCACCAAAGCCAGAGCATATTTGCAGCTCAGGGAAGAATTGTTGGCTATTTTCTGTCCATGTGTTGTTCTGTTCTGCCCAATCTGTCCCATCTCTGTGTGGCTCCAGGCAGTTTTAATCTGCCAGGCTGCAAAAAGTCATGGAAACCTCCTGAGCTGGAAGGGACCCAGCTCAGGAGAATGAGAATCACTGGGGTTGGAAAATCCCTCCAAGGCCATCCAGTCCCAGCTGTGCCCCAGCCCCAACTTGTCCCCAGCCCAGAGCACTGAGTGCCACCTCCAGCCCTTCCCTGGGCACTTCCAGGGATGAGGACTCCAAACCTCTTGGGGCAGTCCCTTCCAGTGCCTGAGCACCCTTTCCATGGGGAAGTTCCTGCTGCTGCCCACCCTGAGCCTCCCCTGGCCCAGCCTGAGGCCGTTCCCTCTCCTCCTGTCCCCGTTCCCTGGGAGCAGAGCCCGACCCCCCCGGCTGTCCCCTCCTGTCAGGAGTTGTGCAGAGCCATCAAGGTCCCCCCTGAGCCTCCTTTTCTCCAGGCTGAGCCCTTTTCCAGCTGCCTCAGCTGCTCCTGGGGCTCCAGCCCCTTCCCAGCTCCCTTCCCTGCCCTGGACACGCTCCAGCCCCTCAGGGTCTGTCTTGAAGTGAGGAGCAAAATCACCCAGTCCAGGCTCTGGCCCTGCACAGACACACCAACAATCCCAGCCTGGGCATGAGAGAAGTGTCCAAACACTCCTGGAGCTCTGGCAGCCTCAGGGCCAGGGCAGCCTGGGCAGGAGTTGTGCCACCTCTGCACCCATCCATATCCTGTGTCCCTGCAGGAGGGGCTGGGGAGCATGCTGGGAGTTGTTTTGTGCAGGGACTGCTGTCAGTCAGCAGCTCCTCTGTCTGTTCTAAGTGAGAAAAGATGTCCTGGAATGTCCTGAGCTGGAAGGGACCCCCAGGGATCATCCAATCCAGCCCCTGGCCCTGCACAGACACCCCAACAATCCCACCCCAGGAGCTCCTGGAGCTCTGGCAGCCTCGGGGCCGTGCCCATTCCCTGGGGAGCCTGGGCAGTGCCCAGCACCCTCTGGGGGAAGAACCTTTTCTGATCTCCAGCCTGACCTGCCCTGGCCCAGCTCCAGCCATTCCCTGGGTCCTGTTGCTGTCCCACAGAGCAGAGATGAGAGCTGCCCCTCAGGAGGAGCTGCAGCCCAGCGTGGTCCTGCTGCTGTCACTCGAGGCTGTGGCCAGGCTGTCCCCTCCCTGCTCTGAAGGTCATGGGGGTAGAAGATAGTTCCAAACCCAGCTCCACACAAAGGCAGGTTTTTATTTCTCCTGCATCCTCAGGGCCCTGAGCTCTGAGGAGCTGCTGCTGCAGTTCTGTGTGTGCAGGGGCTGCTGGTGCCCTGTGCCCCTCGTGCCCCCCAGGGATGGGGCTGCAACTTCTGCTGCCTTTGGGATGATTTGCAGAGAGGAAAAAGCCTCTTTGCTGCTCCATTGCTTTCCCAGCACTAATACAAACCAACAGGCTGTTGAATAAATACCAGTATTGATCTTTATTCCTCAGTGTGTTTGGACATGCTGCTCCTGACTTCCAGCAATGCTTTTTCTTGAAAACTGGGCAAGTAAAGGCTCTAAAGCACGCTTTTCCAGCTGTGCTTTACATTTGTTGGTTATTATTTAAGCCCGTTCCTGTGACCTGCAGGAGCAGCCTGGTTCCTTGGACACACAGGCAGCTGGGGCTAGCTCCCCCTAGAACTGGAGCTGTCAGACTCCCTGTGGAAAAGTTTAGGGATTTGTGCTGCATGGGTTTAGATGGGGACGCAGGACAACTTTTTCTTTCTTTTCCTTTTGAAGCAGAGGTCACTGGAGCACACTTTGGCAGCTTGTGTGGGGTCAGGAGTGTGTCAGAAGCCTTTGGTGCTTGAAGCCCCAATATCTTCTTTAAATCCAGTTGGGAAGAAAAGTGCTTTGGGGAACGCAACTGGAGTTGTTTAATGTCTGTTAGAGAGTCTCTTATTTCCATTGTGCTGCTCAGTGTCACCTGCAAACACTGTGACCATGGATTTATAGCACAGCACCTCGGGGTTCTTTATGCCATACATTCCACTAATTGTCAATTTTCCCTTCCTGACTGCAAAGTTATTACCTGTTCTTGTAAGTTGGGAACATGGTGCTTCAGGGAAGACTTCTGTGGCAGGAGTGTGCTATAAAACAGTTCCTAATGTAAACAGAAGTACTAAATGATCACTTTGGCAGAGGATGGGATTAGTGTAATTTAACAACTTGCTTTTGTGCTCCTCTGAACTCCTCTGCTGAAAAATACCTGTGTTATCATAAATACTTCTGCCTAAACTGTGCTCATGAGAATAAATGAAGCAATTTAAGCTTTGGATACACTTCTCTCCAGTTGGCTTCCAAGGAAATCAGGGCTTGTGTGTTGTTTGTGCCACCAACCTCCTTCCCTGGACTGCCCAGAGCTTTTCTGTTCCAAACCAGCACATGCCCAGCCAGATCAGGCAGAGGGGGAGTCAAGCTCTACTGCTTTGACAGCCTTGGTCTTGCAGCCATTTGTGCAGTTTTCCAGCAGGAAAATCCAAGAGCAAGGAGGTCTCAGTGACTTATTGTGTGTGTGTGTGTCTGTGTCTGTGTCTGTGTGTGTGTGTGTGAAAGAGCTAGGCATGGGCAGAGCTGGGTAAGTGGATGTGACACTCAGAATTGCTCTGGCTTTTATCTCCCTTAGATCTGTCTGAGCCTAATAACTTTATTACACGAGCCTCTCACCAGAGTAAATCCCATTCTCTACATTCTGTTTTTGCAACTTTGCAGATGATTTCTTCTTAGGAGTTGCCAAGTAGTGTGCCTTTAGAAATGTCTGTATGTCCCTAAATTGTAATGCATATTTTTGAGACCCTAATTCTAAAATAGAGCTGAGTATTTCTGAAGAATAATTACTGGGAATAAAGTAGGGGCTTTAAAATCGAGTTTCCTAGGGAAATGTGAGGAAGTTTCAGGGCTTTGTGGTCAGAAATAGTTTGAGAACCTGGATCTGTAAACAGTGAACTGTACCAGACAGCATTAGGTGCATTAAGATGCTTGGGTCACAAAAAATGTACATCATAGGATAGACACAATAGATTTAATGTTGGCAGTCCCTTTTGCAAGCAGACATGTGCACTGAATCAGCAAAATCCAAAGTACAATAAGCAATTAATGAATGGAGCATGATGAGGAAGTGGCAGGATGAATAGCAGGCTGAGCATTTGCTTTCTTTTAAGCCTGCTCATAATCTTTACAAATGCCAAATGGAGATCAATTCATTTCCTGGTGAAGCTTTATTTCAGAGGACAGCACAAATGAAACTTGTTTGGTACCAGTGGGTTTCATTTGTGGAGCTGTATGTCACCAGAAGGACAAACACAGCAGGTTTTTCCTCTGCCATTGAGGCTTTCAGGCAGGAAGCAGCACAGATGTGTAGGGAAGAGCTGGGAAGCAGTGCCTAGGGATTAAGGCATCCAGGGAGCTTGAACCTGCCTGTGCTGGCACAGCAGAACCTTGCAGTGGGATTTAGAACATTCTGTCCTTCAGCCACGGTGCTTTGCAGCCCAGCATGGGGAAATCATTCAGTCCCATCAGGACCCTGTGGATGCATCAGGATTTACCTCCCAGGCCTTCAGCTGCAAAGTTCCTGTGGGTTTTCTGTGGGCCAGAGGGAACCTGAGAAGCTGCAGGCAGCAAAGCCTGGATGTGTTTGGCTGTGCAGGTGGGAGGAGCTTTGGTGTTAGGGCCGGTAAAAAGCAGCTAAAAGTCCAATGGCCTTGGTAAGGTGAGGATGAGAGACAAGAAGAGTCCAGAATTCCCCACTTTTCAGGTGTGCATCCAAACGTCTGGTGTGTGTAGGTGATGAGGATGTCTTGGGAAGGTGTGGAGTTAAGCTCATCAGAAATCACCTTTAAGCCTTTAAAGTACATTGTGTGTCTCTGCACATATTTTGATACGAGTTTGCTGTGTTTTGTCAAGTGTGTTATGGAATTATTTAGGTTGGAGAAGCTGTCCAGGACCATTGAGTCCAGCCCAGCATGGCCAAGGCCACCACCATGTCCCCAGGTGCCACATCCACGGCCAGTGCTCCTCCAGACACACCCAGGCAGGCAGGGTGTGCTCACTGCCACGCCTGGCTCCTTTGAGGGCTGGGCTGCTGGCAGGGTGACAGAGGAGCTGTGTCACTCTGTCAGGCTTTAGATGCTCCTGTCAGCATCTCTGGTGTGGCAGCAAACAAATCTCCAGCCCCAAATTCTGGTCTCTGGGCTGGAGCAGCACTGAAAGGTTCCCAAAGTGTTTGTGGGAGGGAGCTGTGGCTGCTGTCCTTTGGATCTCAGCAGCAGAAGGCAGGCACAACAGAAAGGATGTGAAACCCCAATTGTTTCCCAATGGGAAACAAATTTTCCCATTCCCAAGGATGTGAAACCCCATCTCCAGCCTGTCACTAAAAACTGATTGTGTTTTGGTTTGGGGTTTTATGAGGGGACAGGGAAAAGTTGAAGTATTTTTATTTGGGGTGTTTTTTTCTTAACCTTGCGGTAATTCAGCTTTTGTTTGACTGGCTGTGTTGGGTTGGATCCCCCCTACCTGCTGTGAGGTATTTCATGGTGTTGCAGTTTTGCACTGGGTTAAACTGGGTGCCCTTGTGTGCTCGGGCTCTGAGCTGGTCACCTTTGTCCCCCAGTTCTGTCTGTTGTGTATTTTGCTTGGCAGAGGTGGATGATGTCACCTGTGACAGCAGAAAAGCCACAAAGGAGCAAATCTCTCCACAGAATAGCAGGGCTGGTGTGGAGCTTCCTCTGTGGAATAAAGGGAAACTTCTGGCACTTTGGAATGAAGGCCTGTGTGTGGTCTTTGGTTTGTTAATTCTCCATCCTAAATGTCCCCTACATGAAGGGGCACCAGCATTTATGGGCAGTTCATTGCATTCAGTTAACAGGTACCTGACACTGGAATATGAGGGGAAAAGCAGATCTAAATCAGCCCCATCTGCTGGGTTTGACCCTTTTGGTAGTGCTTGGGACTCATTTTTATTCTTTTCCACCCACTGTAGTACAAGTGTTTCACCAGTGTGTCACTGTGCCCTGGTGAGCAGCCTGGGCTGGGTTGCGCTGTGGTGGTGCCAGCTCCAGGATTTTGGGATGGCAGAGCTCTCCCTGGTGCCAGCTCCAGGATTTTGGGATGGCAGAGCTCTCCCTGGTGCCAGTTCTGGGATTTTGGGATGGCAGATCTCTCCCTGGTGCCAGTTCTGGGATATTGGGATGGCACAGCTCTCCCTGGTACTAATTCTGGGATTTTGGCATGGCAGAGCTCTCCCTGTGTGACATTTGCTGGGAGGGCTCTGCCATCCCTGTGTGACATTCCCCATGCAGGAATTTGGCAGACAGGGCTCAGTGACACCCCTCTGCTGAGGCTGATCCAATTCTGGCAGAGGTTAAACAAACTTATCCAGTGATGTCTGTACGTAATGGGAAAGGTTTAAAAACCTCTTCATCTTCCAGTTCATAAAGCTGTCAGCAGCGTGGCTCTGTGATCACAAAGAAGAAGAGCTGTCTCTAAAAGTCCATTGTGCCTTTTAAGTTCATCATTTTTATGCCAGCTCTTCCAGCAGTGGCATCATTCCACCTTGTTCCAGGCAGCACGAGTGCTGGCCACTTTTCTTCTTCATTGCCCCAAGTCTGTCCTGGGGATGTCAGACTCCTGGGTTCCTGTGAGATCTATTCAAGTAAAACACTCCTACCTCAGGCTCTGCACCAAGGATTTCATTTTCCATTTGAGAGGGAAGGTTTCCAGCAGTGCCAGTTTCATCCCAGTGTGCCTGAGCACAGCTGTGACGTTTGCTGGTGGGACTGTCACCCTGGAGTCCCTGGCTGGGACATGAAGGGCTCCCTTCCCTCACTGATGTTTGTCTGAACCTTCAGCCTGGGGCTGCCTCTGATCAGGGGAGGAATTTTCACCTTCCCAAAAGACAGCTTCAGTGTGTTTTACCTGACAGAAATATACCTGGGATGGAGGGCTGGAATAAACTGTCCTTTGGCAGTATCAGTGTCACTTCATTGACCTTGAAGGGAGCTCTGGCTTCTGCCCAAGATGAGATGTCTGTGAATGACCTTGTCCAGGACTGTGCCTACATGAGCAGCTACAGAGCAGCAGCTGCCTCGAACAGAGGCTCTCAGAACATGCACTGTTAATTTACAACTCCCTGCTCATTTACACTTTACTGTTAATGTACAGTTTTACATTACTGCCTTTCATCTGTGAGCACTCAGCCCTTGCCAGTGGCCAGGATCTGGTGCTGTCCCTGTGGAGCAGAGAATTCCCTGCCTGCCCTGCTGTGCTGGAAACACAGGGGCTGCTCAGCACGGGATGATGGACTCAGCTGACCTTGTCTCACAGCTTGGGCTCCTCATGGCAGGGAGCTCAGGGTGCTGCTGCCTCTGCTGTGATCATGTCAAATGCTGCAGACAGCCTTTTCAAAGCCTGCTCCTTCAGTCCATGCCTGTTTGGACATCATTCAGAGTTCAGCTCTGTTTGCAGGGCACTGTTTTTTAACAAACAGAGAAAACAATGCTCCTAAATTTCCTCCCTGCCCAATCTACCTTGCCTGGGAGGAGAGAAAGGCAGCAGGACCTGCAGGCTTCCCTCCTGAGCCCTGCTGACCCCCTGTCCCCTTGGGCTGACCATCCCTGAGCATCATAACTTCAACATCTTGTGTTTAAATCCCTCCTGCCTTGGTTAAGGGGGCAGCAGCCTCCTTCTCCTGAGGACCTGTCAAATGGGGAGCCCCCAGCTTGTGGATGGCCAGATGTGGCCAGATGTGGCCATGAGGAGACCTTGGAGCTTGGTCATGCAGGGCGGAGGCTGTGGCCAGCCCTGCCTTGTCCTGCTGGGAATGATGAAGAGCCTTACTGTGGAAGAACTGGGTACAGTGGATGTCATTCCTTGTGCTGTCCTGAAAAGTGCCAGGTGACAGGGACACACTGTGGGCTCCTGCACCACACATGGGAGGAGTCCTGACCTCTGTCTCTGTAATGGGGTAAAACTGCTGGTACTTCCCATCTGAGGAGTGCTCTCAGTTTTGGGAACCTCAGTGCTGAGAGATGCAGTGGTGACTCCTTCAGTTGCAAGCGGATGTTTTCCTGAAGCAGCAATCTCTGGGATAGGAATCTGGGGAGAATTCCACTTCTTGTGCTCTAATTCTGACCGAGCTGTGTCTCACACACCCTTGGCTCTAACGTGGTAGTTCCATAGCTCATTGTAGAAAAGGCATTTAAATATGTGTGAGTGGAACTCTCTGCTCCTGAGCCATGTTTTATAGGAGCAGCTCCACAGCCCTGTGGAAGATGTGCCAACACAGCCAAGCACTTCTATAATGTTCACAATGGTTTTAAGGATAGGAAGTAACAATTCATTTATTCTGCTGATCAAAAGAATATTTGCCTGTTTAAATATTCACACCCTTGAGCCTGCTACAAGACTGAAATGTCAGGAAGGGATAAGCTCCTGATAAGCACGTTAGCTGGATTTATTTAGTGTGATGGCCAAAAGAGAAATCATTAATAAGTCAGGATCCAGACTGGGGAGCTCCTGGGTGCTCAGAATTAAAAATAAAGGCGAGGGGGCAGGAGGGAGGGAGATCTGGCACTCTGATATGGAGGAGAGGAGGAAATCTTGAAGAACCCATCATCAGGATCTACTTTTATAAAGAGGAGTGCTGTCCATAATCAGAACCACCACATTCTTTGTCTGCCCTGTATTCTGCCATAGGCACACAGGATCTGCATGGGCTGAGATGATCTTTAAGGTCCCTTCCAACCAATCCCCACTCAGTGATCCTGTGACCTGGGTCCATTTTGTGCCAGCTGGCACAGATTTCTGTGTCTGATTCTTGCTGTGTGCTGTCTGAGATGGCTGATCCCACAGAGTTGGAGAGGGGTGCAGCAGGACCCCATTAGGAGCTGTAGGAATAGCACCAGAGGGTGAGGGAGCAGCACAGAGCCCTAAAGCATGGGTGTTCTGCAGACCCAAGGTGTTCAGCCCTCTCCACGGTGGTTGCTGCTGGTGGCATTTTGGAAGGACGGGTAGAGATGTCCCCTTCATGCTCTGAGGGATATTTGTGAACATCCTGAGCAGCCCTGGGGGGATCCCTGGGAAGATGAGGGATGGTGCAGCGTCAGAGCTGATGGCACTGTAGTTATGAGATAGAACTCAGGCCATCAGCCAGTCTGAGCACAGACTCTGCTCCTCAGAGGCTCCTGTGAGCAGCACAGAGCAGGTCCCACCTCTGCACCAGCCACAAGTGTGCTCCCAAGAGCACAGCACAGTCCTGTGTGCTCCAAAGTGCTCTCCCAGGGTGCTGCCATCCCTTCCTGTGTCATGCCAAGGGAGTGTGTGTTCCAGGGGCTGCACAGAGCAGGCTGCTGTTTTCCTGCTGTTATTTTGTTGACCTTTTCTCCTGGGTGTATTTTCCAAAGCAGAGCAGGGCCTGCCCATCCTGAGTGTCTCTGTTCCAGCCTGTGTGGAACGTGGGCACTGCACAGGGTGTCCTTTGTGTCCTGGGTTTGAGGGATGGACAATTGGCGTGGCTCTGCTCCCAGGGAAAAGGGACAGGAGGAGAGGGAAGGGCCTCAGGCTGGGCCAGGGGAGGTTTAGATTGGATATGGGAGGAAAATTCTCATTGAAAGGGGGTCAGGCATTGGAAGGGGCTGCCCAGGCCAGTGGGGGAGTCCCCATCCCCTGTGTGGGGACTGATCTGAAGGCTAAGGAGTGAGGAGTCCTTGAAGCCAAGGAGTGCCTCTTGTTGTCTTGGAACAGTCCACACTCCAGGTGTCCATTATCTGCATTTATTGCTGTTGATCAGTGGGTTATATTGGGAAGGGAAGGTGTAGAGACCTTTGGGGTTTGGCTGATGCCAGACAGGGCAGTTCCAGGTGGTTGATGGAAATCATTTTGTGCCCCAGGTGAGAGGTGTTAATTGAGTGATAGAGTGGATCTTATTAAATCACTGGGCAGGAGGAGGTGGTTTGTAAATGTTAGCTGCCACTTTGTGGCCTCTCTGTGCTCCAGGAGCATTTGCTGTGTTTCCAGGTGATTTTTCTGCTGAGGGATCATGAGGCAGTAAATGCTGGGATATCCCTTTTCTGTTACTGAGACAGACAATAAACATCCTAATCTCACTGGCTGCTCCGAAGAGTGGATTTACAGCTGTGTGCTGAGCAGAAAACAAACGATCAGAGGATTCAAAGCAGGCTCTGCAGCAGGCAGACACGCGTTGGAGCAGAGCTGGGGTTTATGCTTTTTGTCTTTTGAATTTGGCTGGCTTGATTAATCCAGCCTGATGTGTGCCAAGCTGTTCAGCAGAAACTCAACCCTGCTTCCTCCTTCCCCTTCTCAGCCTTCCTTTGTTTCAGGATGGTTTCTTACATAAACCAGGAACTGCAAAGGTTCAGGTGAAAAGATGTGCTCTGGAAATACATTTGTTTTGTGGGTTTCCTTGCAGGTTCTCATGTTTGCAGGCTTGGGCTTTATGTAGAATAAAGATCTGGGACCCAATAAAGGTGGTGGTGGTGGTCACAGTGCAGGAGTTGTGTCACCTCTGCACCCATCCAGATGCTGTGTCCCTGCAGGAGGAGCTGGGGAGGATGCTGGGAGTTGTTTTGTGCAGGGACTGCTGTCAGTCAGCAGCTCCTCAGTCTGTTCTAAGTGAGAAAAGATGTCCTGGAATGTCCTGAGCTGGAAGGGACCCCCAGGGATCATCCAATCCAGCCCCTGGCCCTGCACAGACACCCCAACAATCCCAGCCTGGGCATCCCCAGGAGCTCCTGGAGCTCTGGCAGCCTCGGGGCCGTGCCCATTCCCTGGGGAGCCTGGGCAATGCCCAGCACCCTCTGGGGGAAGAACCTTTTCCTGATCTCCACCTACACCCTCCCTTCATGCCTGAGCCTTGGACCAATGCAGAGAAAACCTCTTTTTTCCCCACTGTTGAAGGCCAAGAACATTTCTCAATGAGACCTCAGCAAGGTCCTTAAATTTAATCCAGTGCTGAACTGGATTTAATTAATGGGGAGCCTCCTCAGACTTGGAGAGTTTTGTGAGCATGATTTAATGAAACATATTCAAGCATGATTTAATGGGACATAAAATGCCTCTTTGATACCTCATTGATCTAAAGGAGAGACAAAACTGTGAGGTGGCTCTTTCTTTCCACTACTGATTCATGATATTTTGATATAAATCCTACAAGCAGGTGCCAGCCTAGGTTTAATTGGAGAGAGCAGGATTTAGTGGGACAAAATGTAATTGCGTAACCTGCACTGATTCATTTCCAGATGTTGGCAGGTGCTCTGTGCTGCAGGGGAGTGTTTCCCACCTAGCAAAGCAGGGATGAGGAGGGACCACCTGCAGCCTCCCTCAGTTTTCTCCTGTCAGGACTGGTTGCAAGCTGGCCCAGTGCCTCTGTGTCATGGTGGGCGTTGTTCAGGGTGCTGGGACCTTCGTGAAGAAGCGTCCTGAAGAAAACACCTGGGGTGCACAGGCATGGCTGTGCTCACACCGGGTGATTTCAGCCTTTTTCCTCACCCTAACAAGGGTAGATATCCCTTGAGGGGTTTTCCCTGGACTCTGGGCCTGTGGACTCTCTCCCTGTTGCCCACTGGCCTCCACACCTCTGTCCTGCAGATGTGGCAGGGCCTCTGCCCTGGGGCCACCTGCAGATGTGCACGTGGCTGGAGAGCACCTGCTCCATGGGCAGGGAGAACTTTCTGAGACAGCCTTTGGGACTGATGGAATGAAGAATGTTGGCTAAATTAAACATCAAATGATGGGCTGGGCTTTAGGTGGGTAGCTAATCACTGACACTGGAATGTGTTGTGGTGGTCTGACCCTTGTATTTCATTTAAATGTAGAAGTTTTCAAGTGCAGGGAGTGTTCCCCTGAACATTCAGCTTCCTGGAACAAGACTTGCTTTGGGCTGGCCAGATACAGCACGAGCTGGGTGTTAGAAATAAAACCTGAGATTCACACAAGCCCAAGTGCTTTGGGTTGTAGGGACCTTAAAGCCCATCTTGTCCCAGGGAGGGACACCTCCCACTGTCCCAGGCTGCTCCAAGCCCCATCCAACCTGGCCTTGGGCACTGCCAGGGATCCAGGGGCAGCCACAGCTGCTCTGGGCACCCTGTGCCAGGGCCTGCCCCCCTCCCAGGGAAGGAGTCCTTCCCAATATGATTCTCTTTGAGCTTAAAACCATTCCCCCTTATCCTATCACTGCTTGTCCTTGCAAAAATTCCCTTTCCAGCCTTCTTGTAGGCCCTCTTTAGGCACTGGAAAGGGCTCTAAGGTCTCGCTGAATTTTAAGTATTTTGGCCTGGGATCTGCATTCCAAGGACCTTGGCTGGAACACAGCTGAGGGCTGAGGGAGATAACTGTGGGCAGAGGGTGTCAGGAGTCTCAGCTGAGGTTTGGTGCTTTGCCTGGGACTCTCCCTGAGCCCCTGGAGCTCCTGCTGGCACCTGGGGTCAGTGCTGGATTCTCTGTGCTCTTCCTCAGGGCTGTCATTGAAATTCTGAAAGCAGCAGGGATTTCCCATCTTGTGCCTCCCCACCCTTGAAGGAAAGGCAGCCTCTCGGGTGGGCAAGGTGTTGTTCCTGAGGGTGCAGGAGGGTGCAAGTGAGGAGATGTGGGGGCTGCAGCGATGGGCAGCCTCAGCTGTGCCGCAGCTGAGTCCTCCCTGCAGGGTCTGAGTGTTCCCCAGTGAAGCAGTCACACCTGTGCCTCTGTCTGCACAAGGGCTGAAGGATAAAGCATCCAGATCAGTCCTTTTTCTATGACAAACATTTAAAAGAAAAAGCCCAAAGCACCAAACCACCCAAAGCCCAGCACTTCCCACCCCGTGCCCTCACCATTCCCGCTGTTTCCTGCAGCTTCTCCCTGGCCTTCCCAGTGATGTTTGAGCTCAAGTGTTGCTCTGCCCTTTTCCCCAGTCTGTCCCAGGACAGCCCAGCAGCTCCAGGTGTTTTCCTGAACACTTGCAGGGATATTTGCTGGTTTGTCCACTGGAAGAAGCTTTGTGGAGCTGCAGGCTGTGGCAGAGCATCGCTCACCCTACAGCTTTTGGCACCAGCACTGAAGGGACCCCATGGGAGGCACACAACAAATTTGATGTTAATTTGTTTTAAAATTGCTGCCTTCCCAGCTCTGTGGTGGAAGCCAAAGCCACCAGAGCAGGGTGTTGGTGCAAAGCCTCTCCTCTGGAGAACTGGAGCTTTGTGCCCCAGCACTGTGGGCTGGCCTTTCCCACTCCGCCCTCCCGGCTCATCTCCTCTCCCTGGATCTCTGTCCCTGGATCTCTGTCCGCCTGTCCTCAGTGCTGGGGAGGGAGAACCCTGGTAGGAGTGGTGCAGGGAGAATGCCAATGAGCAGGAGATGAACCTCAAAGAGCTGGGTTTGGATTTGCTTCCAAAGCTCTTTGATCACAGGCTGAGCTCTTTATCCCCTGCAGCATTCCTTGGGGGAAGGCTGCCCAGAGGTGAGCAATGATTAAAAGGAAACGCTCCTGCTCCTGTGACAACCTTCACCAGAGCAAGTACCAACATCTACCAAAAGCTGTTTTTAATGTCTGAGTCAATTTAGTTTGACTTTCTTGGCAGGATTTCAGGGTCACTTGTGACTTTGCCCCATCATGACCATTCTTTCATTCATTTTAAAGGAAGATTTTCCCTTTGGAATATCCTTTTCAGTGTTTGGTTCCCTTCTGTCGAGCTCTTGGCTTGCTGTAGGGTAGGCAATAATTAAATCAAGAAACACAACTGTGTTTTCACCCAGCAAACTTGTTTAACTAAAGAAGATTCATAAAGAAAATTGTGTTTCTGTGGAAATCTTTGTCTTCCAAGTCTCATTCTGGAGTCTGAAGAATGCCTGCTGTTGCCTAAGAAACACCCAGGACAATTAAATGCAGAGGCACTGCTGGGGAGTTGAGGAGCTGCTGGGATGTCACTCTGCCTTTGGTCTTTCTCTGCTTATCTGGGCAGAGTTTGCTTCGTGCACATTCATTGTAATTCTGGGAACTCTGCTCGTGTTCTGTGTCTAATCTGTGATGGATGGGGCAGGGGGCAGAGAGGCTCCTTCTGTCATTGCCCCACCTGGATTTATCATAGGGGAAGCTGGAGAGTTGCTGGGTTCAGAACTGGCTGGATGGTCGGGCCCAGAGAGTGGTGGTGAGCGGTGCTGCATCCAGCTGGGGACAGTCTCCAGTGGTGTCCCCCAGGGCTCTGTGCTGGGCCAGTCCTGTTCAGTATTTCTATTGATGACATGGATGAGGGGATTGAGTCCTTCATTAGTAAGTTTGCAGACGACACTGAGCTGGGAGCATGTTGGAAGGTAGGAGAGCTCTGCAGGGACACCTGGAACAGCTGGATGGATGGGCAGAGTCCAAGATGAAGTTGAATAAATCCAAGTGCCAAGTCCTGCACTTTGGCCACAATAACCCCCTGCAATGCTCTAGGCTGGGGACGGTGTGGCTGGACAGTGCCCAGGCAGAAAGGGACCAGGGAGTACTGGTCAGCAGCTGACTGAACATGAGCCAGCAGTGTGCCCTGGTGGCCAAGAAGGCCAATGGCATCCTGGCCTGGATCAGGAATGGTGTGACCAGCAGGAGCAGGGAGGTCATCCTTCCCCTGCACTCGGCACTGCTGAGGTCCCACCTCGAGTGCTGTGTCCAGGCCTGGCCCCTCAGTTTGGGAAGGACGTTGAGACGCTCGAGCGCGTCCAGAGGAGGCAACGAGGCTGGAGAGGGGCTGGGAACACAAACCCTGTGAGGAACGGCTGAGGGAGCTGGGGGTGCTCAGCCTGGAGAAAAGGAGACTCAGAGGTGACCTTATCACTCTACAACTTCGTGAAAGTTGGCTGTGGCCAGGTGGGGTTGGGCTCTTTCTCCAAGCAGCACTGACAGAACCAGAGGACACAGTCTCAAGCTGCACCAAGGGAAATAGAGGTTGGATATTAGGGAAAAGTTTTTCACAGAAAGAATGATAAAGTTCTGGAATGGCTGCCCGGGGAGGTGGTGGAGTCACCATCCCTGGGTGTGTTTTAACAAAGCCTGGATGTGGCACTGGGTGCCAGGGTTTAGTTGAGGTGTTGGGGCTGGGTTGGACTCGATGGTCTTGAAGATCTCTTCCAACTCAGGGATTCTGGGATTCTGTGAATTAAATTGTTGGAAGTGGTTTAAGATCTCCTGTTTGCTTTCCACAGTTGCTCTGTTAAGAGGAGGTGTCTAGTTGAGATGAAACATGGCAGGGAAACAACATCTGTGTCCCTGTGCTTCCTGGAGAGCTGGGGGTCACCTGGAACACCCCTTCCCTCAGAGCTGCCCCAGCCCTGCTCCATGGATGTCCCTCTCTCCAGCTCTGCTGTGTCCGTGGAACATGGAGCTGCTGCTTGCCAGGGTTGGTGCTGGTGGAAACCTGGGAGCTCCTGCTTTTGTCCTGCTCTGAAGTCTGTGTGAGCAGAGACCCAGCCCCAAACCCTGCCCGAGTTAAGGAATGATTCCTGAAACCAGGGAGGTGATCACAAGGGTTTGGGTTTGACCATCCTGGCTGTGGAGTGCAAAGACACCAGGCCACAACACTGCTTCAGAGACAGGAGTGTGCTCAGGAATATGTGATGAGAGAGCAAAAACATCTATTGAGACTATTTAACCAAGCCTCATTTTATGTTCATTTCTTTTCAAAACAAATGGGAAGAAAATTCCCAAGTGCTGTTTAAGAACAAGGCTCATTTCTGAGCACCTGTAAATCTTGGGGCAGAGTGGGACTGGGGGGCTTCCGTTGAACTGCTGGAGGCATTTGCTGTGTTCTGGAGGCTACTCTTGCTTATCTTCCCCCACACACAGGTGAGGTGAGCTCTGGATGTGCTCTCTGAGCCTGGGGATGCTCTGCTTTGCTGTGTTCTCTTCCCAGCAGCAGTGATTCGAGGCTGGATTTGCAGGCAGCAAGGGTCCCCAGCAGTGCACAGCTGGGGGGTGGCAGCCCTGGGATTTGCTATATGCCTGGCTGGAAGTGCTGCCCTGTGAGCTCTGCTGACCCCTCTGCCCTTCGTGTTGCAGGTGCAAAGAGCTGAAATACGGGAAGGACCTGCCCCAGATCTCCATCATCTTCATCTTTGTGAACGAGGCGCTGTCGGTGATCCTGCGCTCGGTGCACAGTGCCGTCAACCACACCCCTGCCCCCCTGCTCAAGGAGATCATCCTCGTGGACGACAACAGCGACGAGGGTGAGCACACTGCCAGCTCCAGCTCCACCAGGAGGGGCTGGGTTTCTGGGAATCTCCTGGAGGGTTCTTGGGGAAGGGCATAGAAGGTAAGCGGGTGGGTATGCTGCTGGCACAAAGTTCTCTGCCGCTTCTCTGGTGAGGAACAGGGTCAAACCACAGCTAAATCTGAGAGAGCTGTTGTTTGAAAATGTAGCTGAGAGCTGGAAGGTAAAGGAAACCAGAGAGCCACCCGACCTTTCCTTTCAGTACCATCCAGGTGCTCTGGTTTCAGGGTATCCTTGTTTCTGATAACAACTTTGGTTATTGCAGATATGCGCCTCTAAATATTTGCCAGGACAAGAGCCTGGAGCCCAGAGGGATTTCTGCTTGGGCACCTCCCACGGGTGTTAACTGAGATGTTTCCTCTGTGTGTGCCTCAGTTTCCCTGTTGTAAAATGCCATCCCAGGCTTTATAGGTGGCTGGTGCTCTGCAGAGACCCTCATTCCCTGAGTTCTGGTTTTGGAACAGGAAAGAGGAAGAGGAGAAAATAATCCTAGCTCACCTGTCCAGGTCAGGCCCTGCCACAGCCTGGAGGGGATGTTTGGTTTCCCACATTACACACTAGTGTCCTTTGGTTCAACCTGCTCTCAGTCACTGCTGTCATTCCTTCCCTTCTGGCTTTTGATAACACAGAACTGCAGGAAGTATTTTCAGACTCTTCAGACCTTTCAAACTCTTTTCCTCCCAATATCCACTCGGACAAGGTAATCAGGGCAGTAAAAATCCTTGTGAAGGACAGCAAATAGTTAAGTGACTTTGTTTACTGCCTTCTTCAGTTGTGCTGTGTTTTCATCCTTTTAATGTTATTTTTAAAAAATTAATCCAGGAGTGCTGTGATTGGAGGGAAGAGCAGGGCAGGGTGCAGGGTGTGGAGAGCTCATTTCCAGAGGGAGCTGAGAGGCTGCTCAGTCTGTGAGGAGAGGAACTGGTGCACAGTGAGCTGTTCAGGCTGTAAAACTAGGCACTCAAACACCACAGTAATGAGCACCACAGAAAGCTGATGAGTTCTAATTACCAATAAAAGAATCAGGAGGGCAGCTCCTCAGCTGGTGGGAATCACAGCAGCTCCAGGGCAGGAGCTTGCACGGTGTCCACGGTGAAGCTGTGGGATTTCAGAGCTGGTGAAGGGGAAGTGCAGGTGAGGTGCTGCTGGGGTATCCCACAGTGCCCAGGACTTGGAGGGCTTGAAATACCACAATGAGAGGCTCCTTCTCCAAATTTTATCCTATTAAAGGGGCAAAGAGAAGAACTCTTTCAAAGAGAAGCCACTGGTGATAATCACTGAGCTTCTCCCCTCGTTGCTGTGCACAAAGGATGTGTTTCTGACCAGCCTCTTCCTCACTCAGTGTGAGGCTGGTGGCGAGCCAGGTGCTCTGGAGACACTGGAAAGGCACAGGACAGCAAAACAAATCCTTCCTAAAGCGTCTGCAAGGCCAGGGCTGCAGCTGGCAGTGGATCAGGGTGGGATCCCTGTACCCACTGTGGGATCACAGGGCACCGCTGGGGTGGGCAGGGTTAGGGCTGGGGGGATGGCAGGGCAGGCAGAGGGGTGCCCAAAGCTTGGACTGTGTTCAAGCACTTCCAGCTCTGGCATTTCACAGAATCCCAGAAAGTTTGGGTTGAAGGGACCTTAAAGCCCACCCAGTGCCACCCCTGCCATGGACAGGGACACCTTCCACCATCCCAGCTCTGTCCAGCCTGGCCTTGGGCACTGCCAGGGTTGTGTTGGAGTGTTGTGCAGCACCAGGGAGGGAGAGGCAGGGAGATGACCCTAGCTGATGGACAAATTCAAACATCCTGGGCACAAGGTGGGAAAATTCCAGTCTCCTGGCACAGCTAGGCTGCATCCCACCCCGAGGGTGCTTTGGTTGGAATCAGGAGTGTCCAGGGTCCCTCATGGTGGCCCAGGGCTGTGCTGAGGGTTGGACATCCCTGAGGAGTTCTGTCCTCAGAAACACTGGGTGCACAAGGAGAGTGGGGTGGGGACTGAGGTGGTGCCATCAGCTGGGAGTGTGAGTTAATAATGCCAGTGTTCTGCTGCTGAGGCTTTGCAGGCCTCATGACAAATGAGATTTTTAAGGAGGGATTTGAAGGAAGATAATGAGGTAACTTGGCAGATGTTTATGAAGAGCTCCTCCCAAGCGTGTAATAATCTACTTTTCTCATGTAAAAGAAATGATACAAACCAGAACATATCTCTGGGACCATGTGCTCCCTCTCAGCATCCTCGAGGAGCTGCAGTGACAGCCAGGAATTATTAATGGCAATAACATTGTCACAGAGTTCCCACTAATGGTCGGCAATCATTTTGAGCAGCAATAGCAGCATTGCAGAGTTGATGCTTTGGATATTACAAACAAAGTCATCATAATAAATAGATTTGGCTTCTACAGGAAAATAATTACAGGAAAATAGTTCCTCATGAGCTCTCAGATTTAGAGATGAATCCTGGAGGATCAAGCAGAGGATGGGGCTGTGTGGGTGTGACTTTGGAGGCTGTGATTAAACAAGAAGGAATTTTTTCAGCCTCTGTGGGAGCAGTGGTGTGGGAGTGAGGGACAATTTCTGTGGCATGTGGCTGTAGCCCAGGAAAAGCCTTTGGAGGCTCACCTGTATAACCTGAGAGAAGGCTGACTCCAGGGAGCAGTGCCCAAGCCCAGAGCTGTGCTGTCCCCTGGGTCACCAGAAGCAGCTTTGGGGAAGCTGCTGAAGGCTCAGGATAGTCCCTGACTGGGGTTTGTGTGGATTTTGTCAGGGGGGAAGAGGAACCACAGCAAATCTGGGTAACTGAAGAAAAAAGCACCAAATATTAACAGAGATTTCCAAATCAAGCTTTAAGATTAGCCCCAGGGGTAGAGGCAAGAGCTACCTGCCCTCCCCAGCTGGCTCTGTGCCCTCCAGGTAGAGCTGTGACACAGCCAGGGGCAAAGCCTGGTGCTGGTGTGAGGTTTTTAGGCTGGAACAAAGAGCTGAAGCCTCATTAGACACTCCCTGCTCTCAGCTTTGTTGTACAACAGCACGGCACAACACAAAAGTGTGCAGTCAGTGATTAAAGTTAATGAACGCTGGCATTCTGATGCTTTATGTCTGAGCTGTAAATAGATAAAAGATGCAAATGTATTGTAACGGGGGAAAAAAATCCCTCCTTGAAGGAGCAAGCTTGGGGAGTTGTAGTTTGAACCCCCTTCTCCCTTGAGCTGTGCATTACACTTCATAAAGACTCTTTTGGAGGTTGCTTTTGTTTGTGCTTGTTGCAGGCTGTAATTCCAAAGGCAGTGTGCAGGTTGTGTTTGGGAGTGATAACGAGGTTCCCAGGCTGATGGGGGGTGCAGCCATGTGCCCCTGAGATGCTGTGTTATCTCACAGCTGCACACTTTGTCTGTTGCTTAATCATCACCTTTTTTTTTTTTTTTTTTTTTTTTTTTTTAGTTGTTGTTGTGTCTTTCAGCGTTTTTAATCTGGGATAACATCTCTTTGAAAAGCAAACCTTTCGGAATAAAGGAAACCCTCTGGATAAAAGGCTGCTTAAAGGAGCTGGCTACACCAGGGGAGACATGCCCAGGGCTGTAATTTGCTTCGGTCATGGCACCGAGGGATCCTCTCCTTGTTTTGCTCATGCCAGCGGCAGCAGCAGCGCCCATGCCCCCATCTCCCGGGAGCTGCCGGGGTGTTGGTGCTCAGAGGGGAGCTGCAAGGAGCTGAGTCACATCCCAGCCTTTCCCAGGGCTGAACAGTGCAGCCTGAGCAGGGGTGTTTAACTGGAGCTGACCTGGGCTGTCCCACTGCTGCTCAGCTCCGGGGCTCTGTGAGAAGAGCAGCAGAGCAGCACAGCATGGGTTTGTTGGGGTGTCTGTGCAGGACAGGAGCTGGGATCCATCATCCTTGTGGGTCCCTTCCAGCTCAGGGTGTTCTTGATTCTCTTTGGGTTTTGCTGAACCAAATGAGCAGAGGCTTGAGCTGCGTGCCCTGACTGGGACCAGCTTTCTCTGTGAGAACTGATTCATCCTCCTGCTCCCCATGTCACATTTTCCTCTTGTCCAGCTGCAGGTAAAAAGCTTCAGAGACTCCCCTGGCTCTGAGTCTCCCTGAAAAGTGTTCACATTTATTTACTGCCTGCTGAAGGAGCTGCTTTAATGATTTCCTGCAGAAATCCCAGCCCTGATGGCTTTGGAGTTTCAGGCAGGTGAGAATGTGGGACAAGGGTGCCTGGGGTCTCCCATGGCACTGGAGCAATCCCAGCCCTGACCCCTCCAGTGTTTCTGATAACACCTTCGCCTTTTCCCACCCAGCTGAGCCTGGCAAACACAAGGATGTTTTCCTTAGGGGTGTGGAGGTGTGGTCCTCTCCCAAGGACAGTGCTGCACCTGCTCTTGGTAATTCCTTGAGCTTCTCTGGTGCTGCTGGTCTTTGCTGCTTTCTTTGTGTGGCTACAGGCAGTTCCCACCTTTAGTTCTGGGGGCAACCACAGGATGTGGAGAGGTTTTGGGCAGGATTTGGGGTGGGGATGTGTCTTGGTTTGAAAAGACAGGTGTCTGCTAAGGAAGACAGGAGCCTCCCCTGAAATGGAAAATGTAAACCCCCTCCCTCTGAATTATGATGATTTTGAAATTAAGGGGCTCTCAGGCAAAGGTATGGGAGTAGAAATAGCAGTTCTTTATTAGGAAAACTAAAAATACAAATGCAATAGTACAGACAAAAAAAGTCAACCAACCAAACAAAAAAACCCCACTGCCAGAGTGAGAACAGGCCCTGGCAGGCTGTGGGTCAGGGCAGTGGCAGCAGTGCCATTCCATGGGGGCTCAGCCCTCCTGCAGTGCCAGCTGTGCTTCTGCTGGAGCAGGATCCTGGACAAGGCTGGAGTTTTCCTCTGAAGCTCCAGGGCTGCTGTGGATGGGCCTGGGCTCCCTCTGGGAATGCAGTGGAGAAGAAAGCTGCTCCTCTGGGAATGCAGTGGAGAAGAAAGCTGCTCCTCTGGGAATGCAGTGGGCAAAGGCTGCTGTGCTGTTCCAAGGTCAGATTGGATCCAGGTAGGAATGCTTGGCTGCTCCCCTGGGCAGAGCCTCTCCCCATGGGATGCTGGAATTTTCTCAGCCATGCAGGGACACTCAGTGGCCATGAACAGAAGAGATCTCCTGGAGGGAGGATTGGCTGTGGGAGAGATAAAGAAAAGTGCCCAGTGAACAGCAGAGAACTGCCCCAGCTCTGACAGATGGCAATAGAATGCACATCCCCAGCTAAATCTTCCAACCTAAGACAGGATGGAGCAGTGGATGTTTCTGTGCTTGCAGGTGGGCTGATGTCCATGGTAGGATTACTTTCCTTGGCATCAGGTGGTTCCATTTCCCTGCAGCCACATTTCCTAGCTTGTGTAGGTGACAAAACAGTTTGTAAGAGATAACATAAGTCATTGCAGCTGGCAGCTGGGCTTTTTAATGGAGCAACAGGTCCATTGGATTTGAGTTCCTTGGACTTGCCCTTCAGTGAAGATCAATAGGGACAGATGGAGAACAAAAGGCAGGATTGAAATCGAACCTTTTGGCATTTTCAGGAGCGTTTATCTCTGCAAATCTTGCTGGGAAGCACCTCATGCATCAGCAGAGATCAAACCTTCCGGACTGCATCCTGAATGCTGTGCTCTGAGGGAGGCTCCAGTTCCTCAGAGGATGCCTGAGTGTGTGAGGGAGGAGAGCCATGGGGTGCAGGAGAAAAGGGAGTCTCCAGGCTCCAGGGCAGTGTTGGACTGGAGTGAATTCCTGGTTGTGCAGCCTCTGTGGATCCACCACTGGAATCCTCAGGAGTGCAAGCCTGAAGGAATGCTAATGCTCCTCTAGTCAGGGAGATGAGGGGAGCTGGGGGCCACTGCTCTGTTCCCATCCTGGCTCCTGACCTCCTTTACATCCAGAGTCCCAGTTTCTGAGGCTGGTTATCCTGGCTCAGGCTCTCGTGGATGTTGTCACTGTCAGCCCTGTGAAAGCAGCACCGTGGCCCTGTGCCAGGCAGGGGTGGCAGTGCCAGCGAGTCCCTGAGCTGGAGGTGCTTTGTCCCTGCTGTAGTTTGTGTGGAGTCTTGGGAGGAGCAGATCCAAGGGCCAGGCTGTCCCTCTGTGTGACAGCTGCTCTCTGCTGCTGTCCCTTAGTGCAAGTCACAACCCCCTGGCGTTCTGTTCCAGGCCTCCCAACCTTCCTGGTGTAGGTGGGACCTGTGTGCAGGTGCATCAGCTGGGCAGGAAACACTTCCTGAGCTGACAGGACAGGTGAAGAGCTTCAAGTTCAGCAGCAGCTCTGCAGGTCCTGAGGCTGGAGCTGGGTGTTCTGACAGTGCAGGGCACTCAGTGACTGCTGACTGAGGGAAACGTGGGTTAAAATCAGAGATAACATCACCTGACCTGTATTGGATGAAATTTGTGAGTCAGTGATGGTTTCCAGAGGTTTGAGCATGTCTGGTCCCACAGGATCAGCATCCCCAGGAGCAGAGGAGCTGTGCAGACACTGGGGTTCCCACTGGTGCTTCTCCACACAGCCACATCAGCCCTGCTCATTAACTCAGGCCAGGGCTCACAGGATGCTTGAACAGGAGTTTCTCATTAATTGTCCAAGGCCAGGTTGGACAGGGTTTGAAGCACCCTGGGCTACAGAGGGTGTCCTTGCTCATGGCAGGGGGTGGAATGAGATGAACTTTATCCCAAATCATTCTGGGATTCCTGGAGTCTGGCATTTCACTTTTGTTACCCAACACTGGATTTTCCACTCCTGCACTTCTGGGTGCTCTGGGGAATGAAATACAGAGTCCACCCTTCCGAGAGCCAGGGATGTGCCAGAACAGTGCTGTGCTCTGTGCCCTCTCCTCCCAGAGCTGCAGGACAGCTCAGAAGGGTGAGGCTGGCCCAGCTCAGTGCTGGGGTGCAGCCATCCTCTCCATGAGGGCTGCTCAGGCATGGAGGAAATGTCAGTTCTCCCCAAAAGCTGTGTGCTGTGGGCTGAGCCAGAACGGAGCAGAGGCAGGGAGCAAACCTGCAAATCTGTGTGAGGCTGTGCAGGAAAGCCTTGGTGGAGAGAGGGCCTGGAAATGCATTTCCCACTGCTGGGCACTGCTTGTGTCTCTGGGTACTGCTCCAGGTGGGCAGCGGCTCCTTGGGGACAGCTGTGTCCCACCCTGGGCAGGACAGGCCCCTGGGGACAGCTGTGTCCCACGCTGGGCAGGACAGGCCCTTGGGGACAGCTGTGTCCCATGCAGAGGTGAGGGCAGGCCAGGTCCCTTGGGGACAGCTGTGTCCCACGCTGGGCAGGACAGGCCCTCCCTGTGCCAGTGTGCAGGGTCAGAGTGGTGCCAGCCACGGGCACCTGCCACAGCCCAGGTGCCATTGCACAGGTGCTGCTCTGGCCCCGTGCTCCCCCCAGGTCACTGTGCCCCTGCTGGCACCCAGGACACAGAAGAGGAGTGGCTGTGGCTGCCTGGGGACATTCTGAGGAGCTGCTGTCACACACTGGAGTGGGCACAGGGGGCTCTCAGGGCTGACCCTGTGCTGCCTGTGAGCTGTGACATTACAACTCCCCTGTTTCACCAGAGCTTCACTCTGCTCTGAGCTGCTCAGACGATTCCCCAGGGGAGTTCTCACGTTTTCCTTCCGCTGAGATTCCACCTCCAATGTGAAAGTTGTTTTAATCACTCTGTGGTGCAGTGGTCTGCTGCATTAATGACTTACCTGCTGCCAAAGCCACATGAGATGCCAAGTGCTGTGCTTGTGGGGCTTCATCTGTCAAAAAAATCAGTGTCTTTGTCTCCTTAAAACCATTCGTGAGAGTTGTTGTCTCCATAAAATCCTGGTTTTGCTCTGAGTGGCTCAGCATGAAATGGAAGTTGCTGAGTTATGGATGTGTGTGATGCAGATGCTTTGAATTGAGGAAGGGGCTCATTTGCTTTATTCTTTTTATTCCCACTTCAGCATAAAAGAGAAAGGAGACTTTGGGGAAATGGAGATGTGAGGCGAAGCATCCCAGAAAGGCAGTGTGGAGAAAGCACATTTGCTGTGCCTGGAAGGAGGCGTGGCGGGGAAGGGAACAGATAATCCTTTTCCTTTGAAGATTTCAAAGCAGATGAGATTTGCTGTTTACTCCTTTGCTCTCCATTGTGTGTTTCCTTCATGTGGGACCCCACGTGTGCTCGTGTGTCTCGAGGATTTTACCATGCGGGTGATTAATGGTGACTTTCTTTTTCCCTCTTTATTTTTATTCCAGGAGAGAGAGAGAGAGTGCAGTGAAGGGTATTAGACTGTAATTTGAGGTCATGGATCATATCTTCATTTCCTGCTGTCCTGAAGCCTCGTAGGGATGAAAGATACTCTCAGGAGCTGCTTTCATGGTGTTGAGAGTTTGTGTTGGTGCCCAGTGGCTTTGCTGAGCTTTCAGAACTCCTCTCTCCAGCAGACCTTTGTGCATTGAGCTGGTGCAACAGGCACTGAAAGGACTGAGGCTTCTCTGGGAGAGAACTGGCACTTTTCCAAAGGGTTGGAAAAACACGCTGGTGTTTATCCTTTATCGTAACCTTCCATCTGCTTCCACCTTCAAAGCCCTCTGGGTCTTTTATGCTCAGATCTTGTACTCTGGAGGATTTCTGTGCTGGTGGTGGCTGAGGGCTGCAGGTCCCTGAGGGTCTCAGGCACTGCACACACAGGCCTGGGAAAGCAGCACAGGGAAATGAGCTGCAGTGAACACGAGATATGTGGTGGGAGGATCTTCTGAACAAAGCCAGAATCCCCTTTCATCCCCTCACAAAAGCAAGGGGAATTTCAGCTTTTCTGGTGGCAAAACAAACAGCAAGTGCCAAGGTTGTAGTGGTGAGGCTGAGTGAAGAGGGCAGTGAAGCTCAGACATGGTTTTGATGTAGTTTGAGTCACTTTGGGTGAGCTTTGCAGCATTTCTAGCAGTGCTTTCAGCTCAAACCTCCATCAGGAGTTCAGAGTGCTGCTGTGTGCTGTCCATGGGTGACATCTTTCTATCTTTGTGTTTCAGTTCCATTTCTTTTAGTGCAGACTGTAAGTGTCCCCTCCCTGCCCTTGGCCTCTGAGGTGGCCCGTGGGCTCCTCAGTGGCCCAACAGCAGCGTTCTGGGCCACCTTGAACCTCTTCTGTGTGGGTTGTGTTCGGTCCATCTTGTGCAGGCCAGCATTGCTCGAGCCCAGGTGATTGTGTCACCTGGGAACAGGTTGGACTCGATGATCTTGAAGGTCTCTTCCAACCCTGTGATTCTGTGTCCCTCAGTGGGTGCAGGGGTGTTGCCCCAATGATCCTGCTGCAGTCCCTCCCCAGGGTGGGTTTGTCCCAGGTGGGAGCTGTGTCCCTGTCCCATGGGCTGTGTGTCCTTGTCCCCAGAGGAGCTGAAGGCGCCGCTGGAGGAGTACGTCAACAAACGCTACCCGGGGCTGGTCAAGGTGGTGCGGAACCAGAAGAGGGAAGGGCTGATCCGGGCCCGCATCGAGGGCTGGAAAGCTGCCACAGGCCAGGTCACCGGCTTCTTTGATGCCCACGTGGAGTTCACTGCTGGCTGGTAGGTGCTCGGGGGCTTGCTCGGGGTGGGGCATTAACCAGGGGAACATCCCTCCTTTTGTGTCCCTACAGAACCACACACAAGCCCACTGACTTGTTAATCCCTCTCCAGGAGTCCTTCTGGATTCCTTCTGGATTGAATGGCATGGTGGGAACGTACGAGGAAAACTTCTCCTTGCCCTTGTTCCTTGTAATCCTTCTCTGTTCCTCCCCTTTGTGCGTGCACTTTCCCTGCTCCCTGTTTATGTTTTTCAGGATGATTTCCCATTCCCTTAGCCTTAAGTAATTCCTGCAAGTTTAAAAAAGCCCAGGCAGCAAGGGAATGAAGGAGAAAGTGTTTCCCACTTCTGTGCCCGTTGCTGGATCCCAGAGGGGAAGGCTCAGATGCTCTGGATTGATTTGTGTTCTCTGCTGCTGGGAATAAGAGCAGAGGTGCAGAAGCAGCAAAAGGTGTTTCATAAGGATTTTTTTCAGAGAGGTTTAGAGCATTTGAGCTCAAGTGGCTTAAGTTTGATTCTATGTCATGACAGGAGCCTGAAAGGGAATTTTTTTTTCTTTAACCAAGTGTAAAAAGTAAATGGTCCATGTTTAGAAAAGTGGAGGTGGAAGAAGCTAAACTTGTATTGAATTTGAACACAATAACAGCCACAAAAAAAAAAAGAAACCCTCTATTTGCAGCTGTTAAAGGCAGAGTTGTGCACAGCTATTGAATCCTTTTTGATGACAGTGCAGCTGAAGGGGTTATTTTAGGAGCTGTTTGTGATGCTGGGATCTGTATTCCCAGTTGAACATTCCTCTCTCTGGTCAGTAAATCCTCACACCTGATTCACTGAGGACCTCCCATCGACTGAGCTCTTGAAGCTCTTTTCTAGGGGTAGAGAGGAGACATTTCTGCAGTGTGGGCTTGACTCTCCCTGTGTTTCCCACCTGCTGCAGTTACTGGGGGCACTGGGAGTGCCAGTTCCCCCAAATTCCCCCTGGTGTGGGCACTGACCCCAGGGCACTCGGTGGCTCTGGAGCTGCAGAGGTGAGGTTGAGCACACCCCCTGCTCTGAACATGTCCCAGAGATGATTTTTTTAGCTATAGAGTCATCAAACTGCATCCCAAAGGAAAAAAGACCCTTCAAACAGTCCTGCTTTCAAGAATGTACCCTGTTCTGCCCAGGGTTTTGGGATCTGGGGGAAGCTTGGGCTAGTTCAACCGTGGTTTGAACCAAGCACAGCCTTCCTGCCCTGCTTTACAGAAGGGAAGGTTTCCAGCCAGGCTTCCCAGTCTGTGGACCAGGTTTGTATCCATCACAGGGAGGACATGGACCTGTTGGAGTGGGCCCAGAGGAGGAACACGAAGGGCTGCAGCACTTGTGCTGTGAGGACAAGCTGAGAGAGTTGGAGTTCATCTGGAGAGGAGAAGGCTCTGAGTGGATTCCAGTACCAAAGGGAGCCCCCAGGAGAGCTGGAGAGGGACTGGGGACAAGGGATGGAGGGACAGGACACAGGGAATGGCTCCCACTGCCAGAGGGCAGGGATGGATGGGATATTGGGATGGAACTGAGTGGAGCTGCAGCGAACTGAGGCTCTCTCTGTGTGCTTTGCCCCTTCCCCCAGGGCGGAGCCGGTGCTGTCCCGGATCCAGGAGAACAGGAAGAGGGTGATCCTGCCCTCCATTGACAACATCAAGCAGGACAACTTCGAGGTGCAGCGCTATGAGAACTCGGCACACGGCTACAGCTGGGAGCTGTGGTGCATGTACATCAGCCCCCCCAAGGACTGGTGGGACGCGGGGGACCCCTCCCTGCCCATCAGGTACGGCCGGGCTGGGGACACTCACTGCCCAGGGCTGGGACATTCACTGCCCAGAGCTGGGACATTCACTGCCCAGGGCTGGGGACATTCACTAAGCAGCACCAAGGAGGGCAGGGAGGTGTCCAGCTGCTGAGGGAGCCTGTGGGAGAGCTGGACAGGGACACACAGCAGCCTGGAGTGACAGGGGAAAGGGGAATGACTTCAGACAGAGCAGGGTTAGGTGGGATACTGGAAGGAATTGTTCCCTGGGAGGGTGGGCAGGCCCTGGCACAGGGTGCCCAGAGCAGCTGTGGCTGCCCCTGGATCCCTGGCAGTGCCCAAGGCTGGACTTTGGGGCTTGGAGCAGCCTGGGACAGTGGAAGGTGTCCCTGCCCATGGCAGGGGTGGCACTCGGTGAGCTTTGAGGTCCCTCCCACCCAAACCATTCCATGGTTCTATGAAAATGCAGGAAGATGAAGTGAGGAAGCCACTTGGAGAGGTAGGGACAATGTCATAACCCCCACCAACTCTGACATGAGCTAGGGAGGGTTTGGAAGGGTGCAGAGATTTGGAAAAGCGTGTTGGTAACAAACCCACTGAGGAGATGCATGAGCTGTGCAGGTTTGTCCAGGCTTGTGTGGAAGTGCAGGTGACAAAGTGGCTTTGCCTCAGTTCCAGTGTTCAGCCTGTGCAAACCATGAGGAGTGAGGGGATGGTTCCCATGTGATGGACTGAATGGGGATCCATGGGACACAGCACTGTGTTTGCTCAGTGGAGAGTCCCTCTCCTCCCAGGGCAAGCTTTGGGAAAATGTGTCTCAGGCTGTTGTAACACTCCAGCTGAAGGGTTGGCAGCTCTGAACTGTGCTCCAGCCCTGCCGGGCTTCAGGGGTGCCCAAAACAAGAGCAGGAGGGGAGGGAAGAGCTGGCTGTGGGTGGGAGCTGGGGCTGCTCTGTGTGCACAGCTCAGAGGTTTTCCCTTCACATCCCCCAAATATCACAGTGATGCTCTGATCAGGAGTGGTGTCTGGCCAGGTGGGTGGGATCCACCTGGATCCCAACATGCTCTGTCTGGAGAAGCCTTGTCCTCAGGCACAGAGCAGCTGCATGAGTGCAGATTCCTGCCTGATGGGAATCCTGAACCCAAACAATTCTGTTTTGGACACTGACATAATCCCTGGAAGCTGAAATTAGGTCTGTTCCCATTCACACAGAGTCCTCTTGTTGCTCCTTTGGCTCCCTTGTCCCAGGCAGCACATTCAGCCCTCAGTGGAGGAATTAATTTAGTTCAGAGTCAGTTTATTCTGGACAGGAGTCAGGGCTTTGACAAATAAACAATTATTTTAACCAAATTCAGACTGCTGGACTAGGTAAAGAAGGGCTGGGCCATGCAGAAGGCAAAGCTGAGGAATCCAAGAGCCTTTGCAGGTGAGGTGTGAGCAGTGTGGTGCTGGCAGCTCCTGCTGGAGCCTCTGGAGGGTGATAAAAGTGGATCAACACTACTGGAATACTTTCTCAGCCAGTAAATATAAAAGGGAAGAAAGAACAAAGTCTTTTATTAAACTAAAGTGGTGCAATTGTGAATTACAGGAAAGCTTTGGTACAGGGAGTGTCCCCTGTAATTGTGACACGACCCTGGGAGCTGGCTGGGCTTCAGCACCTCTCACTGGAGGTGACTGAGGAGACTGGATCCCCAATGTGACATTTAAAGGTCTGGTGACACCTTTTGCTCTGTTACACCCACAGAATGGGGTTGGAGTCTGTGCCATGCACTTAGGGGATGGTTAAGGACAAGCTGGGGCAGAGCCACGTGGGGAGGGACAGCTTTGGTTTGGGGAAGGTGTGTGATGGCAGGGGAGGTGAAGTTTGGTTGGTTTTTGGGAGGTGTGTGATGGCAGGGGAGGTGAGGTTTGGCTGGTTTTTGGAAGGTGTTTGATGTGAGGGCAGGTGAGAAGGCAGAGAGTGGAGAGCTGAGGAGTTTCTGAGCTGAGAAAACTCCTGTGGGGAGCTGAAGGGTTGGGTGCTCAAGAAGAGATGGAGTGGGGAGGTCAGGACCTACACCAGGAGGATTTTGGTTCTTTAGTTTGTCTTTCCCCAGGCTCCCCAGTACGAACCAGTTCAGGGGTTACCAATGAGCCGGGAGCAAATGGGGTCACAGGGATGTTGGACACTTCTCACAGCTCCACATTTTTCCTTGCTTTGGTGGTGAGAGGCAGAGGTGCTGCCTGGGGGTGGATCTGCTGCTGATCTGCAGTAGAGATGAAGGGTTTGCTCTGGAGGTGGCTCCTGCTGGCCAGAAGGTCCTGTTAGGCTGTTCTGGTGCTTGCTTTATGTTAACAGAATGTAGGGATGGTGCTAAAATCTGGGCAGGGCATTGAGCATCCACATCTCTGCATTTCAGCTGATTGCAAACACTGGCAGGAGGAGCTGGGAGAGGTTTTTATCTGGGGTTCCTACAGCCTTGGTGCACCCCTCACATCCCTTTTGGAGACAGCCCTGGAGCAGGGGATGCCCGATTGTCCCCAGCCAGGCAATCCCAGGGATCTGCCCCTCAGCTCTGAGCACTGCTGAGTGGAAGGAACATGAAGAAGAGATCAGAGCAGGGTTCTGGAGACACCTTTGTTAAAGGCATCTGAAATGTGGATTCTGCAGCTGAGGCCCCAGGGGTTTGAGGGAGCCAGGGGGAAGGACACAGCCCTGAGACACCTAGGAACCTCCCAGCCATGTTAAATAAAAAACATGTAAAAGCACTAAAGTAACATTTTCATGTTAAACCACTGAAATAAGATTGCTAGCAGGCACTGGGGGAGGATGAAGAGGAAGATAAATGGGCAGTGTCCCCAACAGGAAGCTAATGACACGTGCTGTCCCTTTGTGTACCCACACACGGAGCAGAAATAATGACTGCAGTTATTTCTTTGTCACACCATGCTCTGAAAATCCTGCACTTTGTAGCGATGTTTGCATGGAAGGGATACAGTGCAGTGCTCCATGTAATTATGCACGGGATTAGAGGAAATTTGGAAATTATAGCATACAGAGGTACATTAGTTTTTAAGAGATACTTTAGGATAAAAGGGTGGGAGTGAAGTAAAGCAGCTTATTCCCTATTTTTGGGTTTACTCTTGGTGCATGGGGAATGTGGCAGCCCCAGGAGGAATTCCCTGCCCACCAGAGCTGCTCCAGCCCTGTGAGCCCAGAGGTGACCAGATACATTCAGTGGGGACTGGAGACAGAATATGGGAATGTTTTGGGGCAATTTTCTCTCCTGGCTAATTCCCAGATATGATTATTCAGGCAGAGAGCTGATGGCCTCTTTGAAATGAAATTTGTCTAAAATATGGCCCAGTCCCAAACTGGCTCCAGGCTTCTGCTTTATCCAGTAATATCCTGCAAGAAATAGCCTCCCTTAATCTCTGGGAGAAATGCTGCTGTAATACCTGGGGTCTGCAATACATCAGCTGTTGTATTTTTGTCACCTTAACATTTTAAATGCTGATACACCAAAGATCCCCCCAGTCTCAGCACCAGCTGGGCCTGGTTTCACAGCCAGGCTTTCCTTGCCAGGCTCTGCCTACCTCTGTGCAGGAGATAAAATTGTGATTACAGGGTAATGGATCATGTCTGAATTAGCTCTGCCGGAAGAGGCAGACAGAAAATGACATTTTAGATGGTCATCACAGAGATCGTCATGTCCAGCAGAGTGAGCTCCTGCAGAGCTGGTGGGATTTCCTGCTGCTGAGGTGTGTTAGGAGGGGATCTGTGCCTGCATTCCATGCCTGGATGGGCTTTGCCGTGGAGATGTAGCCAGGATTTATCCAGATATTAATGATAGGCATTGGTCAGAGTTTGCTGAGGGTCCAGAAAACCTTTGAGGCCACAAAAAATGGAAGAAAGCTGATGCTTTCAGATTCCTGTGGGAAATCCAAGTGAGATCTTTGGAGATGCTCTGAATCAAATTGACGACCTGGTCCTGGCATTTCTCATGGTGGGATCCAGCTTTTTAGCATCTTCAGCAATGATTTATTTCCCACCGACAAAACATGAGCTTTTTTTGAGGTTCATTGAGGTCTGGAGCATGTTGTTATTTCACTGGTGTGAACCCCAGAGCCAGCAGCTCCTCCTGCCTGACCTGGTTTGGTTGTGTCACATCAGCTTTGGTCAAAAAGCTGCTGGAATCTGGGAGATTTCTGGCTCCGTGTGCTGATGGTGCTTCAGTGGCAGCCCCAGGATTTGTAATTCCAGGTGTGAGGTACTGGTGGCTCCAGGGGTCTGGTCCAGGAAAACAATGAATGCTCTTCTGCCCTGGGTCTCACCCAGGAGCCACATAGTTCCCAGAATCCCAGAATCACTGGGTTGGAAGAGACCTTCAAGATCATCGAGTCCCACCCAGCCCCAACACCTCAGCCAAACCATGGCACTTCCAGTGTGTTTTAAACACCTCCAGGGAGTGAATATGGAGCAGCCCTGGGGCTGAGGGACACCCACCTGAGCAGGGAAAAGGGCTGGGCACGCTTTTCTGCTGGCAGGAATTGCCAGAGCTGAGCTCTGCTGCCTGGTCCCGCTGTCAGTGCAGTCACAGAGCCCCTGAGGCTGGAGCAGCTCCCCAAGAGCCTCCAGTCCAGCCCCTGAGCAGGTGCCCCCATGCCCAGCACAGTGGGAGATGCCACATCCATCCCCAGCACCACCCTGGGTGCCCTGGATCATTTACAATACATTGAATTTCCTGACTCTCTCTTGCATTTTCCATTCCAAAAATGCTCGCACTGACAGAACTTTAATCTGAGCCCAAGTCACAAAAACAGCCTTTATTTGATGTCAGAGTTGCTTTAGAAATGGAAAGAGTAAACAGGATTTGGCCTTTAATTAGTGAAGGGTTTTGATTTTCCACACGTGGCTGTGCAGAGCAGTGGGGGCAGAGCTGAGTGGCTCCCCCAGTGAGCAACCCCCAGAAGGTTCTGGGCTGGAGGAGCCCTCAGGTGGCTCCAGAGGTGACAGGAATCCTCTTCCCAAGCCTGTCAGGCATGGATGCAGCTGGGAGCCAGCTTGTTAGAACCCTAAAAACTAAAAATTTTAAACTTTCTATACTAACAAATTCTAACCTCCCAAAACCCCACTATATTTAACCTAAAACCTTCTAAAAATAAATAATAAAACTAAAATTACAACTATGTAATGTAATTAAAAATATAAAATATCACACAATAAAAACCTTAAAATTTAAAGTTTTAAAATATAATGATATATGTGTAAAGCAAAATAAAAAATTTAAAACAAAAACTTGAATTGCTCCCTTAGTGAGCAACCCCCACAAGGTGCTGGGGCTGGAGGAGCCTGGCTCCAGAGATGAAAGGAAGCCTCTTCCCAAGCCTGCCAGGCATGGATGCAGCTGGGAGCCAGTCTAAATACTAAAAATTTTAAACTTTCTGCACTAAGAAATTCTAACCCCCAAAAAACCCCACTCTATTTAACCTAAAACCATAAAAAAACCTTATAAAATTAAATAATAAAACTAAAATTATAAATATGTAATGTAATTTAAAATATGTAACATCACATAATAAAAAACTTAAAATTTAAAGTTTTAAAATATAATAATATATGTAAAACAAAATGAAAATATTAAAACAAAACCTAATCCTTCTGCTTCACCTTCTTCTTCACCTTCTTCTTCATAAGTTTAAATAATAGCATATAATTAAACAGAATCTACATTACAAAACAATTATTAAGTTAAAACGAAAAATAATTTAAATGTAATTTCTTAATGAAGTAGTTTTTCCTTTAAAAACCTTATAAAAATAAATACAAAACTATTTTATAACTTATTAATAAAATACTATAAAACTCACAACTTCTAAAACTATAATGTAAATAAAAATAATAAACATCTAAATCTAAACACAAAATACCACCTCAAACACCTTCAATCCCAACTCTAAAAAAAAAAAAGTTAAAAAACCAACACCAACCTTTAGGTTAAAGTGGACTTTGGACAGGGCTACGCTGCAGATGTTTTATGTGGCACTTCATCTTTACTGCTGCTGGAAGACAAAAGCTCATTTAATTAGCATTAAGATCATTGTGAGGAGGAAATGGGGTTTGAGAGTTATGGATTGTGAAAGAACAGAAGGGCTGATAGGTTTGGGGTTTTTTTATAAAGGTGAAAATAATGTTAATTAACCCAGCCCATTACCTGCTGCCTCAGCCTCACAAATGTTAATGAATTTGCTCTTGCAGTGTACTTAGGAAAGAGCAAACTTCATCCCAGGTGTGGGAATGGTGCAGGGGTGGAGATGGGACAAACAGAAGGGTTTTAGGTTACTGAATACGGCCCAGGGGTGAAGGTTCTGCTGCTAACAAGGTGTTTGTGTTCAACTAAAGTGCTCCTCAGTCACAGAGCTCAGGTGGTGCTGAGCTGTCCCTCTCTGCTGCTGGCCTTTCATTTGGGGTGGGACCTTAGGGGCTTGGGGTGGGATCATTGTTATATTTATTTATTCATTCCAGAAACCACTAACTATTGATTTTTCCATGGGGCTTCCTGCAGCCCTCATCCCATGATGGTGTTCAAAAGCCCAAAGACTCAGTGCTTTATTTTAATTAAATAAATGCTGTTTCTTTCCTCTTTTACTCCAACCTCTGGGACTTCTTTCAGGCCACTGTAAGAGCCTGAAACTTTTGTGCACACAGGATTTGCACAAACTCTGGAATAGCCAGAGGAATAGAGCTCTTGGGAATAACCTCTACTGCCATAAAATGATGGAAGAGGATCTCCATGGCTGGGACAAGACGTTCCTGTAGCACATCCCCACCCTTGCAGGGTTAGCAAGGTGCACATCAGACCCTCAGAAAAAGATTTAGACAAGTTTTCTTAAACCCTTATAAATAATTCTACCACCACAGGAGTGCTCAAGGTGGCAGGAGGCGACTCAGGGATGGTGCAAACTGTTGGACACAAGTGTGAGGAAAAGGCAGAATTTTAAGGATATTTCCTGGCTTTCTGTGGGTTTGTTTTGAAAAAAATCTTGAGGCATTTGTACAAAATGCTGAATATTTTTTAAATTGGTTCTTTCTGGCTTAACATCTCCAAACTGCAGGAAGATTCCTGTTTCTGTGTGAAGATGGTTTAAAATGTTCTCACTCTTCTGGCATTTGGAAGGTGAGAGGAAGATTTCCATAGGAGCCAAATGTGGGGTGGTGAAATGAGAATTTGTTTTCGGAAACCTCACCTGGAATATGTGAGAAGATGCTGGTGTCAGGTGTTTGTTTAGAGGGATGGGATGGGATGGGATGGGATGGGATGGGATGGGATGGGATGGGATGGGTGGGAATGTCCCAACAGCTGTAGAAGGCTCATGGAACTCTTCAATGGCTACATATAAAACTTAAACAAATAAAATTTAAATCAAACAGGAAGATAAATTGTTGGCAGTGGTGATCCTCCCCAGGCTCTGAAGCTGCTCTCCTTGAGCAAAGCTCTGTGTTGGCCACCCAAATGCTTCATCTCCCTTGAAGTCAGGTTCTCCTCCATGCCTGCACTGGCTGCAGTTTCATGTCAGGGCTCAGCATCATTTCCACCAAAATCCATCGATCCCCAAATGAATTTGGGCCAGACCTTGGTCCAGCATGGGAACAACATGGATTTGTCCAAGGCCAGGCTGGACAGGGCTTGGAGCAGCCTGGGACAGTGGAAAGTGTCCCTGCCCATGGCAGGGATGGCACTGGTTGGATTTTAAATGCCTTCCAACCCAAACCCTTCTGGGATTCTGTGGCCCTTCCCCAGGCAAGGTTTGGTTGGTGCTTCTGGAAGGAGCTGCTGCAAACACCTCAAGAAATCAGACCCATCCATCCCTAGCTCCTGGAGACTTGTGCTTCCAGGGATGTGAAGCTGAAACCTAAGGTTTGATCACTCCTGGCTGGCATGGATAATGAAGGTTTCTGAAAACCTGAAAACAAATAAGAGAAGAATTGCAGAATCACAGAGTATTTTGGGTTGGAAGTGACCTTAAAGCTCATCTCATTCCACCCTCTGCCATGGGCAAGGACACATTCCACTATCCCAGGCTTCTCCAAGTCCTGTCCAGCCTGGCCTTGTAGAGAAGAAATGGAGGGACTTCTTTTTTTTTTTTTTTTTTTTTTTTTTTTTTTTTTTTTTTTTTTTTTTTTTTTTGTTTAATTAGTGTCAGTCTTGTTTGGGCTCGGAATGTAGGAGAGGGAAGATTTAGGTCAGAATCACGACCTCAATAACTTTGTCATCCAGCTCTGGATTAAATTAAAACCATCAAGTGCTTTATCAGCTTCTAAAGTACTCCAGCAAGAACCTCTTCAGTGTTCTCAGTTTGGGTTTTCCTTTTAGTGCTGAGGGTTTTTTTGGGGATGATTTGAGGCCATATAGTAAAAATTTTAATTGACTTTCTCGATTTTTATGTTAACGGTACTGGGAAGAGTGATCCTTAACTGGCTGCACAAAGTGACTTTCACTCCCTGGTGTGCTAATTTGAAGCTCTTAAACTTCCCAGAGATTCCCTGAGGTGTGAGAAAGCTGCCATGGACATGTTGGAGCTCAGGTTGCTGCTGTTGGGCTTCTTTATGAGGAATTCTTCATCTGCTGGTTTTTAATGCCACCTAATTTAGTGCCAAGTGTAAAAGAAGGCTCTGTAATAATTTGTGATGGTGTCAGGTTTTACAAGATGGGCAGATTGATGTCACTGCCTGGGGAGCCTGTGCTGAGGATGCACCTGAGGCTGGTGCCCCCGGAGCTGGCTGGCAGCAGCCCAGGGATGAGGAAGCTCCCCGTGGATGTCAGTGCTGGATCTCATTTCAGGTCTCTGTATTCTTGGAGGATTCCCCTCGGGATTGGCTGCATCCAGAGCAGAAGATCCAAACCTTGCTGAAACCTGGCAAGGTCCCCACCCAGCCCCAGGGTTTGGGAGAGGGCCCAAAGCTGTGTGATTCTTCTGTGAATTAGGGAAAAGCTTCTGGAGTGGAGGATCTGTGTTTGTGCAGCTTCCCAGTGTCATGGGCACAGTTGTCATCAGAGCCACCATGGTGGTGTCACAGGGACATAGCAGAGGGACCTGAATGGGCTCGTGCCTGGCCTCTTTGGCCAAGTGACCTTGAAAAAGCAGTGTTTGAGCCTCTTTGGGTAGGACATTTGGGGCATGGAGTGGGATTTGGGTTCGGTACTAAATACCTGCCCCAGAGAAGGCTGTGCCTTTGCTGGAACGGGGGAGATCCACCCTGGGTGCTGAGCCTTCAGGCCAGCTTGGTGCAGATAGAACCCCCTGGAGCCCTGCCCAGCCTTGGGTGGGACTTGTGGTCATCAAAACATTTCTCTGCTTTGCCTGAGAAGGGGCTGTCTGGAGTCAGGAAAGTCATTTGGGGATTCCTTGGCTGTTCCAGTGATTCCTGGATGAAAATAAATGCAGGCAGTCTTCCTCTGCTTTTTGATGATGGTGCAAATACCATCATCGTTCTGGGAATCAGGGAACACTTTTCAAAGGTTTTATGGGTGTGATTGTCCTGCTCTGCTCTGCTCTGCTCTGCTCTGCTCTGCTCTGCTCTGCTCTGCTCTGCTCTGCTCTGCACTGGGGGCAGTTTGGGGCAGTGTAAGACAGATCCAGAGTGACTGGAGACCATCCAAAGGAAGGACAGGGAGATGGGGAAGGGCCTGGAGGGGGTTGTTGGGGTGTCTGTGCAGGGCTGGGAGTTGGATCCATGATCCTGTGGGTCCCTTCCAGCTCAGCATATCCTGTGATCCTACAAAACCATTATTCTTGGCCAAATCAAGTGTTATTCCTAAAGTTAAACCTTAAAGGCCTCCTTCAAGCACCAGCCAAGCCCAGCTTTTCCCTGAAGGGCCTTGAAAACTGGGCAGGGACATTGAGCCTCTGGCTTGTCCCTTCAGGAGAACAGAGCTACAGGCAAGGGAGCCAATTCTCCTTCCTGAAGGGAGCCATAGTTTATTGGTAGAAAATGCTCATGTAATCCATTTTTTGTGAAGAAAACCACGCTGGCCATACTGGAAGCGTTTGCTTTTGTATTTTTAGAGCTTTGCATAAGAACATTATTTTGATTAAAAAAGAAAAAAAGATTATGCTCCTGGTTGAAAAAATAAAAAATGCTCGCACTGACAGAACTTTAATCTGAGCCCAAGTCACAAAAACAGCCTTTATTGATGTCAGAGTTGCTTTAGAAATGGAAAGAGTAAACAGGATTTGGCCTTCAATTTGTGAAGGGTTTTGATTTTTCAGAGGCATTAAAGAGACAGAAAAGATGGGTATTGAATTATTTAACAATTGTTAGGAAAATTAAGCTTCGGAGAGCCTGTTTTCACTGCAATAATCTTATTAATGAAAACAAAACAATCTGGGGCAGCACCAATATTCGGAGCTCATACCCTGCTGCTGAATTGTTTCCGAGTGGTCCATGAAGTGATTTTGGAAGTCAAAGCCAAGCTGAGCCTTTTCTGTGGTCTGTTCACACTTCCCAGGAGAAAGCTGCTGTTGATGGATTATCCAAATATATTTTCCCTCTAAATCCAAAGCAGAGGGGGAAAATATGCGAGGAGGAGTTGGGGGAATTTAGCTCTTTGAATTTTATTTTCATTGGCAGATGGTTTTTAAGTGATTTATTGGCCAAAACCAATCGATTTTCATTAGAAAGCGAGTATTTAATGACTTTGGGGGTGGGGACTGAAAACAAAGAAGTGATCATCGAGCTGGGTGACACAGCAGAGCAGCCCTTCATCAAACAGACTTTAAAGAGTGTTTGAGAGCCAGTGCTGAGGGCGATGATTTCCTTTCATGTGCGCTTTCATTCACTGTCCTTTGCAGTCAGTGGTGCATAAATAGACCTAGATTGAATTAAAGGAAAAATGGATCCCTGCTCTCATCCTCACGGGCTGCAGCAATCGGTGCTGGATGCCCTGGGAGCTCCCAGCTGGCTCTGCCTTGGAGCAGGGCAGGTTTTATAAACTCCCACTACCTCCCTGCCCTGAGCCCAGACCTGCTGCTTTCTCCTGGAGAGTCTGAACTAAATCCTGCTGAGGTTCCACCTTGGGATGCTCTCCTGGTGCTCCTGGAGTGTGTGCCCAGGGCTGTGAGCAAACCCAGCCAGCCACAGCCACCTCCCTTCATCCCAGCACAGGTTTGGAAACCTGGGGGAGAGCAGTTGGCAAGGTCCTGATGGTCCCTGGGACCCCACCTGCAGAGCTGCCCCGGGCCCAGCACAGGCAGGAGCTGGAGCTGCTGGAGGAGCCCAGAGGAGGCTCCAGGATGAGCAGAGAGATGGAGCAGCTCTGCTGGGAGGAAAGGCTGGGAGAGCTGGGAATGTTCACCTGGACAGGAGAAGCTTTGGGGGGACCTCAGTGTGACCTTCCAGTGCCTGAAGGAGCTCCAGGAGAGCTGGAGAGGGACTGGGGACAAGGACATGGAGTGACAGGACAAGGCAGGTGGCATTAAACTGAGAGTGGCTTTAGATGGGATATTGGGATAGAATTTTGGGTGTGAGGGAGGTGAGGCTCTGGCACAGGGTGCCCAGAGCAGCTGTGGCTGCCCCTGGATCCCTGGCAGTGCGCAAGGCCAGGCTGGACAGGGCTTGGAGCAGCCTGGGACAGTGGGAGGGTGTGGAGGGAGATGATCTTTCAGGTTCCTCCCAAGCCAAACCATTCTGTGACTCCGTGACACCTGTGGGGGCACCCACCCTTTCCCCTCCTGTTCTGGTTTAGGGATGTCACGGAGTCACAGAATGGTTTGGCTCTGGGCTGCCTAGCCCATTTGTAGGAGCATTATCAGCCCTGCTCATCCTGAAGGGCTTGGTGAGGTGCTGGCTCATCCCTGCTCCCACCTTCCCCACCATGAACCCCTCAGGGTTGTGAACCCTACCTGGGGTGTGAACCCTACCTGGACAGGCCACGAGGTGGGGGGGAGTCCTCTTAGCTCATTAGGATTTCTGGGCTCTCCAAATCAGGACCCTCTGTTCCTGCTGAGAGGAGCTGGGCAGAGGGAATGTCTGTCCAGGGCAGCAGGCTGGGAGCAGCTCTGGCCGAGGTGTGCAGTGACAGCTGAGGCAGCTGCAGACCCTGTGTGGGTCCTGTGGTGCTTAATGAACACCGTGCTCACATCCCTGGTGCCTTGTAGCTGCTCTGCTGCTCAGAAAACGAGCAGGTCCTTGCTAATGAGCACTCAGGTCGGGGCTGTTCTGAGCTGGATCTGACTCCTGCTGGATTTGCTGTGATTCATGCCTGGGCACACTCAGCTCTGCTGGGGACACGGGGCTACTCTGAGCCTGGCACAGAGAGCACAGAAACTGGGCGTGTGTGAGGGGACTGGGTCTGCTCTGGACTTGTCTGCCCCGGGAGAGCAGCCCTGCAGCCCATCCCCTCCCTTCTTTAGGCCTGGTTTAAATTTGCAGCTGTTTGGGCTTTAGTACTGGTCTGGCGTGGCATTAACCCAGCACAGCCCACAGCTCTGGCTGGCAGGGTGACATCCCTGCTGGACACCAGCCTGCCCTGTCCTTCCCCTTCCTTTCTGCACTGTCTGTGCTTTCTCTTCAGGAAAAGGTACTTAGGGAGGGGAAAAGAAAAAGACACAAAGTATTTAGGTGAACATCTGTCAGCGTTTTTGTGTGCTGCCATAAGACCTCAGAGTTCTGTAGCTGCAGCAAGCTGGTCTGAATGGGAGAGCTGGGCTTAGGAGGAGGGTTTGGTGCTGGGAGGAGGTGGGACAGGGTGGGCCCCACATCCAGAGCAGCCCCCACAGAGGTTCCTCACTGCCTGCAGAGAGGGAGGCTCAGGTTTGCTCTGTCAGTCCTTCCCAAAGTCACCGCTGGGACTGTCTGGAACGAGCTCTTCCCTCTGCTGAGCAGGGATTGATGCCTGCAGAGGCACTGGCAGGGCACGGGGACAGCAGGGACCAGTGCCCTGCCCAGTGCCAGCACAGCTCTGTTCTGGCCATTAGAGAAGCCCTCAATCACAGCCAGGTGTGCAGCCCTGATTGCCTTCCTGGGCTCCCTGGTTAACACTGCTGCTCCTGCCAGGCCCTGGGAGGAAAGAGCAGCTGACAGGTTTCCCAGATTCTCCACAAATGGGATTTAGTGGCTGCGTGACCCCATGGTTCTGGCTTCTTTTTTAAGGGAAAGTTCTGGTTTTTTTCCTATTGCAATGACAGAACTTTTTCTTAAGGTGTGGGAAGTCAGCTAAGGCAGGGTGCCATGGAATTGTGAATTCCTCATGGTACAAACTCCATGCAGGCAGAACTAAAAACTTGGAGAACTGCAGGCTCCAGGGAAGGTGCCACATCAGATTTTGAAACTGTGGCAGTCCTGATGGGACTGCAGTTGAACCATGAAATGTGTCAAGAACATTTGCTGCCAAAACAGAGGCAGAAGCAAAGGTTGTCACTGAGAAGGGGTTTGGGGATGCAGCTTGATGCCTTTTGCTCTAAGTTTGGAGGAATTGGGAAGCTCCCTGTTGGGCTGTGTGCATGGAAGGGACAATAAAGGCAGATTGGAATGGAGTAGTTGATGCAGGAAAATGGACTGTTAAAAACTGCTCTTCCCTGCATGTGTTGGCATTTCCAAGATCAAATTGTTGGTTCTTCCACTGTCCCAGGCTGCTCTAAGCCCCATCCAGCCTGGCCTTGGGCACTGCCAGGGATCCAGGGGCAGCCACAGCTGCTCTGGGCACTCTGTGCCAGGGCCTGCCCACCCTCACAGGGAAGAATTTATTCCCTATCTTTAACCTAAATTTCTCCTCTGGCAGTGTGACCCCATTCTCCTTGTCCTGTCCCTCCAGTTCCTGATGCAGGGTCCCTCTCTGGCTTCCTCGTGGCCCCCCCAGACCCTGGGAGCTGCTGGGAGGTCTCCAACCACCTCCTCTTCCCCAGGCTGAGCAATCCCAGCTTTCCCAGCTGTGCATGGGGAGGTGCTCCAGTCCCCCCATTAACCTCATACAGCACCTCCCCTGAGGCTCCCTCTCCTTCCCAGGGAATTGGGATGTCTCAGTGCATTTCCTGCTCCTTCTTGGCAAAGGAATGGGATGGGAACACTTCCTGAGAGCTGGATCAGCCCCGTGTTTAGGCTTATCTCTCTGCTTCAGTTGATAGCTGTGTGGGTATCATCTCCAAAGCAGAAAATAAACAACTCCAGGAGCTCTGAGTTCTGTATTTTCTCTCTGTCTGTAGGCAGCTGCTCTTGTATGTGGGCAGTCATGGCCTTGTCACTTTTCTGAGAGGGAACAAAATGAAAAATCTGGCGTTTTTTAAGATGACAAAGTCTGCTGAAGCTCTTTCCCCTTCCTCAGAGTGAATTTCAGGATCTAGGTCTGTCTAATCCACAAGATACTTTGTTTTCTTTGTGTTGCAAAGCTCTCTGTCAAATGCCTGGTGTCCTCTAGAATATTCCTGCTGGAAGAAAACGTGTTTGGAAGGAGAGAGGAGCACACAAGGTGCAATGTTAAGGATGAAATCCTCTTCTGGGATTCCATGATTCATTCCCGATCTGAGAGCCCTGAGCTGGTGTTTGGAGCAGCTTGAAGAGCTCTGGCTGAAGATGCTCGAAAAATAAAGTGGGAAGGAAGGAGAGGAGAGATTCCAGTTCCTTTTGGAACAGGAATGAGGATGATGGGGAAGCAGATGGCTGCTTTGCTGATTGTTCCATTTCATCTGGGGATGGGGACTTGCAGTTATTTCCAGGAAAAATCACTGGGGAATCCATGGGAACAGGGGTACTACAGGATTAGCAGTTTTTGTGGGCTGTGGCACCAGGCTGGTGTCCCTCACATCTTCATCCAAAGGGGCTCTCAACGCTGTCCATGATTTCATGGTGGCCTTGACACAAACCAAGGGGCTGTGCAGCCCTAGCAGTGCTCAGGGCTCCCAGCAGAGCCACATTTTCCATCTTAGCAGGGAAGACTGTGGGGAGACAGTGTAGTTTGAGTGCTTTTTGCAGGGAGCAGTGGTTCCCTTGGCCAAGCTGACTCAAATTCCCTGTGTGCCTGCAGAAGTGGCTTTGTCCCAGTTGTGAGAGAGAATTTGCTTTTCCTGCAGTCGTTTCTGTTTCAGCTTTTGTGAAATAGGCTTTAATGTAGAAATAAATCATCAGAGCATTACTAAATTTAAAATAAGCATAGAAGCAGACAGAGCTGCCAAGCTAAGGTTAAACTTGGAGCAGGAGATCAGATTATGGTTTCATCAGTCTTTCCTCCCACTCTTTGCTTAATTTGGTACTTAAACGAACCTAATAAGCATTGCAGAGCTCTGCACACCCAGCTGCTTTGGAAAGCAGTCTCCTGGTCCTCATGTTCTTATTTTGGGTCACACACATCACTGCACTGATGTGCTGGAGCTGTCCTTGTAGATGTCACAATTTATTGGGATGCAGAGGGATTATGCTTGCTTGGAGCAGAGATTAACATCAAGTTTACCTACCCTCCCTGTGAGGAAAAAGGAGCATTTCCAGTCCACTGCAGGTCTTGAGTTGCCTTTGTTTACTCTCAGACCTGAGCCCAGCTCGCTCTGAAAAGTGGAGGAAAAGTGAACCATCACTGACAGGGAGCTGGGAGCGTCCCAGGGACAGACTGGCAGAGGATGGAGGGGCTGCTGCTGCCAGGGGTGTACAAAAAATGTGCCCAGAGCAGGGGAGGGTGAGGAGGGGTGGGCAGAGAGAAGCTGTGGCTGCCCATGGATCCCTGGCAGTGCTCAAGGCCAGGCTGGATGGGCTTGGAGCAGCCTGGGACAGTGGGAGGTGTCCCTGCCACGGCTGGGGTGGAATTGATCAGCTTTAGTGCCCCTCTCAACCCAAACTATTCTGGGATTCTGTGTTTCATTCCCAGTCTGAGACACCTGAGCTGGTGTTTGGAGCAGCCTTGAATTTCATAAATTCTTTGTTCCTTTCAAAGCCTCGTTTTTAATTCCTCTTTCCCTCCATTCCCAGCACTTCAAGGAATGGGATGATATTTTCATCCTGGTTTTCCTCTTTGTTTTACTGGAAGTTCAGCGTGGCAAAATCCTTGAGCATGTTCCTGCCTTGGAGAGCTAAAAGGAATCCCTGAATGGTGCTGGGTGTGATCCACATGCTCCATCCAGGACTTTGCTGAGTCCTGGCCACTGTTTGCAATGTTCTGTACAGGTCTTTTTGCTCTTTGTTTTCTGTAATCTCCATCGGTTGTGTGAGGCCATTGCTAAACAAATGAGATGATAATTAGCATAGCAACATCAGAGGAAGTTGATTTTCCATCTGTAATAGGGATGATGATAATTAAACATGCATGACCTCATTGGGTTGAATAGGAATCAATTAGAATTAAAGCTTGTTGGGAATTCTTTTTCTCCTGTGAATTTTTTTCAGAGAAAGCAAGAATAATATAACAAGTCCTAATGAAAGGAAATTGGGCTGATTTGCACCCTCAGTATTAAAAAATCAACAAAATTTGGTGGTACCTCCCCTGCCCTGCCCCTGCCATGTCTAAATGCCCATTTTGATGAAGTTTTTCATTTGGAAAAATTAAGTTTGGAACTTTCCAGCTGTTTCTAACACTGTTTAGAAAAACTCAGATCAAACATGTGGAACTGCTTCCCCAGTTTGTGTCCAGAGGGGCTCTGTGGCCAGCAGGGTGCATAAATTAGTTTTGTAACAGTCTTGATTTCCTGTACGTGAGTAAACATTGCCCTGGAGCAGCTCCTTTTAGAGGGGAATGATTTATTATTGGAGAGGGGGAACTACAGAGGGTTAAAGTTGGAAGCTGAGGTCTGGGGCCGCAGAAAGGAGCTCACCCTCAGCCAGAGTGGTGGGACCTGAGAGTGCAGGTGGGAAAGTCTTGGGTTAAATTCTTTCTTTTTGCCATTTCTTTCCAAAATGAGGTTTCAGTGGTGCCTCAGCAGTTGGAGCCAAGCTTGCCCAGGGCCTTTGGGTTGGGGTTTTGGGAGAGGTGTGAAACCTCTCAACCTGCAGGTTGGTTAAGGTCAGAGCAGGGGCCTGAAGAATGGGAAACCAAAGCTTGGGTAGTCCCAGGTCCATGTTCTGCATTTTGGGATTTGCTTCCAGGCCTGTGGTTGGAGCTCTTCTAATCTGTGGGATTCATCCCAGGTGGGAAGGGGTTGGAAGCAAGATCCAGTCCCTGTGGTGAGGGTGCACAGGGTCCTCTGGATTCAGCTGCTGCTGCCCATTCCTGATGTGTGGATAAACATCCTGAACACTCCACGTGTTTGCTCTGGATAGCACTGTCCTTTGGAAAGGGCTCTTGGGGGAACAGCCCCAGGCTGGGCCAGGGGAGGCTCAGCAGGGACTTCAGCAGGAATTTCCCCATGGAAAGGGTGCTCAGGCACTGGAACTGCCCAGAGAGGTCTGCAGTGCCCATCCCTGGAGGTGCCCAGGAAGGGCTGGACATGGCACTCAGTGCTCTGGGCTGGGGACAAGGTGGGCATCAGGCACAGCTGGGACTGGATGGTCTTGGACAGCTTTTCCAACCTTCATGACTCTGTGATTTTCTCATCTTCCCCTCTTCCCTAGCAGAAAAACAAAAAAAAATTACATCCAGTCAGAGTGAAACAAATGCTGAAATCCTTCTTTTTTCTCCTCTTTGGAAAAGTTTGTTTCTTCACCATCCATTGGTGTCACGCGGGGTGTGATGACATTTCTGTGTGGTGGGAGGTGGTGGCTCAAACTCGATGTGTGGCCTCTGGTTCCTGTTGGGATTTGACACTTTTTTACACCTGTGGTGGGGCCATGTCTGATTCAGTCTCAGATTGCCCCATATCTGATAAATGACAAAACACAAGCTCGTGTCTGTGCAGGTGATACTCAAACCATGGCGTGAGAGGTGAGCACACAAAATATGTGACAAAATATTGCTGTGGCTTTGGTTTGAATATAGCCATTTAAACTTCCATGTTTTCCACATGGATTTTTTCATCTGCTACGAGCATCTTTGCAAACATGGGGAAGTGTTCCTGAGGAGAGATGCAAGATGCATTTCTGATAGCTTAAATTAGCAAATCCTGGCTTTATTTAGTTTTCGTCTCATCCTGGCTTTGCCTCATTTAGGTTCCGTTTCTGCACGACGGGGCAGTCAGAACTGAGAGTGATGGGTTCATTTTCTCTATCCTTCTAGGCTTCTCTAAAAAAGCAGGAAGTTCTAGCCACAGGCATCAGCTAAAAGGAGTTTCTGGGGCGGCAGGAGTCCCCCCAGCTGGGTTCAGATGAAGGCAGCACAAAAGGCTCAGTCCCTGATGTGAACATTCTGCTGCCAGTGGAATGCTTTGCTCCTGCATTTGGCCTTGGAGCTGCACACAAGGCAGCTCCTGCCAGTGGCTTTCCAAGAGGGAGGAATGCTACCAAGTGTCCTTCAGGCACTTCCTACCCTGTGGTTTTTGGTTTTTATCATGCCCCATGGAGTCGTTTGGTGAATGCCCTGGGTTGGGATCCAGCCCCATGGATGCAGTGGGGCTGTGTTTGTGTTCCCCCACGGGGACCTGGGTCCTCTCCATAGCACCATAAAAATCACTGGACAGAATATCCTGAGCTGGAAGGGACTCACGAGGATCATCAGAGTCCAGCTGCACTGGACAGCCCCAAAATTCCCACCCCATGCCTTAGAGTGTTGTCCAAGCTGTGCTGTTTTCTGAGCTCCTGCACTGTTTTGTAGGGAAAAGGGTTTAATGAGGACTCAAGAGGGTATTTCACTGCCTCTGTTCCTCATCAGGTGGAGCTCCTAGGGATCCTGTGGAAGAAGGATTTACCCTGGAGCAGCTCCTCCCGCAGTCAGGGGGTTCAGTACCTGCTGCCATCCCACAGGTGGGGGCAGGGTCCCTCTGCCTGCTCACGGGGCCCTGGGGGGTTCCTGGGGGTTCAGCACAGCTTCCACAGGTTCTTTGGACTGACAGCAGGGAAAAACCATTTCCATCCAGGGGTGGAAAAGACCAGAGCTGAGTCAACAGGAGAAGATTTGCTGTGCCAGTGGTTAGGAGAGGTGGGGAACCACACACTGGCTCAGGCTGGAAGGGAGCCCCGAGGGTCACTGGTGCCACCTCCCTGCTCAGGCAGGGCCATCCCAGAGCACAGGGCACAGCACTGTGTGCACAGGGCTCTGGAGTATCCCAGCCCAGGGAGACTCCAGCCCCTCCCTGGGCAGCCTGTTCAGGGCTGGGCACTGCCCAGGGCAGCAGTTCTGCCTCCTGGGCAGGGGCAGTTCCTGGGCTCAGGCCCTGCCCGTGGCTCTGGTGCCACTGCTGGGCACTTTTTAACTCCTGAGCTGCCCCAGCCTCGCTGGGGAGTCGTGCCCCACGAGCTGTGCTCACCATCCCACAGCACTTTCCTGGGCAGAGAAAGTTAAACTTGTCCATTTGAGTGGGATTTGTAAAACACAATGAATTTCATGAGGGCTGAGAGCTGCACTGGGCTGGAGGATCAGAAGATGAGCTGTTACAGGAGGAGCTGGTGCTGTTCATGAGGACAAATCTGGGACAGGAATTCTCTCTTCTGCCTCTTAATTGCCCTATCAAGGCCAGGACCAAACAGGCAGGATGCAAGTGAGTGCTGCTGCCCAAGATGCTGCTCTAATTAGAGCAGTCCCTGAACCTCATGCAGACTTACAGTGTAGTATCAATTCAGGTTAAATTGGGAAACTGAGCAGAAAATTGCTGTCTGGTGTTTGGAGTGGTTTCTGCATCTTAGCATTATCTGATATTGTATCATTATGTAGTGATGCAAAATGCCAAGTAATGGCAGAGCCCTGCAAGTAATGACACTGGGATGGGAGAGCAGGAAATAGTGAGAGGAATTTAATTTCTTATGCAGTTTCATGAAATAAAGTCAACTCAGGTACACACTTGTTCAGATTAAATATAATGATGTGTGTCTGCAGCCCAAGTCTGCTGGGAATGCACATCAAGAGGCTGGGCATGGAGAGGGGAGAGTTGCCATGGAAATACAGCCAATGTCACACTGGCAGCGTTGCAAATGGCTCGTGTGTCATGGCTCATTTTCCAGAAGAAGCAGGGAAAACTGGGAATTAAGGGAAAACATCTTTAAGTGTTTGCAGCAAGGCAGGGCCGGGCCTGTGCAGGGACAAATGTTGGGAGCGCTGCGTGTGGGGAGCCCGGAGCACTCCTGGGGCAGGGTCTGCAGCACTCCTCGGCTGCTGATCCCTTCTCCTTCCTCCTGCTGGGGCAGCATGGCTGGAACACCCCTGGGCTGGCTGGGCTTCCCCTGCCTCCCCCCAGGGGACTGAACAGGGCAGCAGCTTTCCCTCCCTTGGCTCCTTCCGAGCCTTTGGCAGCCCAATTCCTGCAGCTGCCTCTTCCATTCCGAGTTGCCTGAGCTGTGCCAGATGATCCAGAGTTATTGCTTGATCTGTCCTATAACTGGGAGCTCAGCTGCTGGCTCTCCTGGGGACTAACACAGCTCTTTAAAATTGGATGAAGTGCTCAAGGGTATTTTTCTTATTTTGTCCTTATTTTGGGGGGGAAAAATAGTTTTGCCATGCAAAAATAAATGAGGCTGCTAGACAAACAGCTTGGGTTGTTAGAGCCTCTTTTTAAGTAATGATGGTGTAATTCAGGCCTCTGAAATAAGAAGCAAACAATAAATAAATGATTAGCCTGTCTTTAGAGTATTGAAATCTCTATGTATTTTAAGGCTGTAGTGGGTAAATAGGAGCAAATGAGTGTTTGAACAGGCAATAGAGGAATGACAGGAGGATCAGGGAACCAGAATCCACTAGAATTCCCAGCTCAGGGCCTGCCCAGCTCCTGCCAGGTTCAGTTATCTCTAGTATCAGTTTCCCTGTGGCATGGCTGTCACAGCCCAGGGTTCAGGTGTGTTGGAGGTGAGTTTTGAGCTGTGAACTGGGAGTTCTGTAAAGAACAGAGCCATTTCTTTGTGGAGAGGAGCAAAGGAGCTGGACAGCTCTTCCCTGCTGCTGAAGCACTGGTGCTGCTGTGCACAGAGGGGTGCTGAGGGAGAAACTGGGCTCTTGGGTTGGGATGGGACTCGGTCTCAGCTGCACCAGGCCTCCACAGAACATTTTAAGGACAAACTGTGCTAGGGCTGAGCTCTGCAGAGCCAGAGGCTCCCTGGTACAGCCCAGGGGTGCTCGTGCTGCGGGAGGGCAGGGAGGCAGAGGTGGCACAGAGGGGAAAATGCACATCCTCCCTCTTCCTGAATCTCCCCATTCCCTACCCCTTCTTCAACTCCCAGCAACTTGTCAGCTTCAGCACCCTGAGGGGGAAGGTGGCTCCAATTGGAATATAAATCTCAGGTCTCTTCAGTGTGGCAGCAAAGCTCTGGGTGAGTCAGCTGAGGAACGCTGCCAGATCCCACCTGGGGGTCAGCTGGGCAGGTGTCCCAGAGCTGCAGCTCCGAGGAGAGTTTATTCCCTAAAACAAGGTGATGCTCCTTAAAATTAAGTGTCATTTCTCTCTTCTTGCTGATGTATTTCCTTGAACAGTAAAGAAAAGCTGCAGAAGAAAATTGAGTGGAGTTCCTGCTGAATTCAAGCACACTGTAGTGATAAATATGGTTCCGAATAAACCTCCTTGTACCCACAAATCAATTAATCTTTTTTTTTTCCCTGTGTGCTCCATCCTGAGGATTTACTTTCTCATTGAGCTTTCCTAGCTCGTGCACTACCTAATTCTTCACCTGGATAAATAACTGGTGGCATTTTTATTCCACAGCAAACCGGCATTATCTTTCTTGTTGTGTACAAGCAAAGGGAATTTTATTTATTTGTTTCTTTATTTTCCCCAGAGCAAACTCTGTGAGCTGGGGCTTGGAATAAAGCAGAGTTCAGGGCTTGGTGAGGAGCAGCTCTGCCATGGTTCAAGGAGTGTTTGGACAACACTCTCAGGGGCAGGGGGGGATTGTTGGGGTGTTTGTGCAGGGCCAGGAGTTGGACTGGATGATCCTTGTGGGGCTTTTCCAGCCCAGGATACTCTGATTCCCTGAGCAGGCTCAGAAGAGAAGGGGCCTTCTCTATCAGTTTACTGGAGCCCTTTGGTTTGTCAGACCCCCTTGGCTGAGGCTGCAGGTGGATTTTTAGGGAAGGGATGTCCCACAGTTTGGCTGGATGGAGGGCAGAGCTCTTTCCTGCTCCTCTCCTGCTCAGAGCCAGCCTAAAGCCCTGCAGGGAGTTTAGCTCAGGGCTGGGGTGAGCAGGGACAGAGCAGAACTTTTCTGCCTTGTGTGGTAGGAACTCTTTCTCCAGCCTTCTGCTTCTCTGGGAATGAGTTAAAAATAAGAGTTCAGAGGAGACCAAGCACATGACTGAGTGTGAAGCTCCCATGTGCTCAGTGCCACCTGGAGCTGCAGCACATCCTCAGCCTGGGCTGCTCTGCAGGGACACAGACTCTGGAGAGAGCCCAGAGGGGCTGGCTGAGTGTTAGATCCACAGTTCTGGGCAGGGGCTGGAGCAGAGCTGACCTGGGAATTCACCAGGAGTCAAACTGGAATGGGAGAACTGCTGGGTGTAAAAAGGGCAACAGAGCTGGGGAGAGGCTGGAGCCCCAGGAGTGGCTGAGGCAGCTGGAAAGGGGCTCAGCCTGGAGAAAAGGAGGCTCAGGGGGGACCTTGTGGCTCTGCACAGCTCCTGACAGGAGGGGACAGCCGGGGGTGTCGGGCTCTGCTCCCAGGGAACAGGGACAGGAGGAGAGGGAACGGCCTCAGGCTGGGCCAGGGGAGGCTCAGGGTGGATTTTGGGGAAATTCCTTCCTGGAATTTGTTGTCCAGCCCTGGCACAGCTGCCCAGGGCAATGGTGGAGTCCCCACCCCTGGAGAGGTTTAACAGCCCTGTGCATGTGGCACTTGGGGACATGGGGCAGTGGTGGCCTGGAGAACAGTTAGACTTCGTGGCCTTTTACAACCCAAAGAACTCCATGATTTTATCCTGACCTTGCCTACCAGCACTACCTAGAGCCAGCAATCCCGAGTTTCAGCAGTGCAGGATGTCCCTGTTAAACTCTTCCCCACACCTGCACACTGAGATCTGTAACAGCTCTGCCTCTGCTCCCTTCAAACTTCTGAGTCAGCTTAAAGAACTCATTCCAAAAGTCTGCTGGATGAGGAGCTCATTGAGAGATGTAAACATTACTGACTGGCTTCTTCAGGGCTTCTGCAGAATGAACTTTTCAGCTCTTTTCTGTTGTCTTTAATATGTGAGAGCCTAAAAATGGAGTGGCCACTGGGTTCTTCCTCACCCAGGTGGTGAAGGTGAAGGACGCTACACAGAAAGGGACAATCTTTGGGAGTACTCTGAGACTCTGGACAACGGTAATGGATGGTAGAGAATTTATATCCTGAATGATGAACCCTCTGCATGTTGCCACTGGGGTTTGCCTCACAGAAATGTTTCTAAGAAGGCAGGGCACAGGAGCAGGAAGCTGGAAGTCAGCTTGCAGAGGCCCCACGAGCTTTCCTTTCATCCCTTGTAGATGTGAAATATTGACTCAAGTTCTGAAATCCTGAGAAATGGATATTTAAAATCTCTGAGGAGCTTTCCTGCTCTGAAAGATCATCTCTCATTAGCATCCCATCAAGGATGCTCCCTGAAAAGAGGAATCTTCCCAGAGTATCAGTACAGAGGGCCATTAAATGCCCTGCTTGGTTTGTGTCCTGTGCTTTCTGAAGGAGAGATTTTTTTTTTTTGGTCTGGTTTTCTGTGGGAGAGAAAAAAGGCAAAGGAGTATTAATTGCTTGCAAATGCTCTTGCAAAAGTCATGGAAAGGGTGAGCTCCTGGAAGGGGCCTTTGTGGAAGCCCACAACATCTGGGCTTTAACCAGGGTGAGAAAAGCCTTTAGCTGCCTGTAGATGTGGCAGGGAGCAAGGTGGGACTGGGAGGAGGCAGAAGGATGCCAGGGGGTGGCTGATGCCTCCTCTGTCTTGGAGAAGTGTCCTGCTACCAGGATCTCCTCTACCTGCACTGGGAGCCATCAGGCTCAGATAAATTCACAGCAGTGAGGAGCTGTCTGAAAATGACAAAGTTTGCCAGCTGCAAACATCAGTTACAGCCAGCAGCAAAGGGAGCAGATGGTTAATAAAGCATCCTGGCAGCTCTAGAGGTTACTAGTTTGATTTACTGGTGGCAGTGACGGGCCTTTGTTATCAGCTTGGCCAGGGAGGCTCCTTTTGGCCCACAAGGTCCATCTCCTCATCCTCCTTTGTTTGCTTTTTTGCCCTGGGAGGAAGGAGGGTGTTGAGCATGAGCACATTCCCTCCTGGAGCCATTGATAGTACGGTGGATGTTTTGTCTCTCTCTGTATCACAGGGCTCCTCACCAAGGTCCCAAAAGATTGAGCAGCCGTGGGTGGAATCCGCACAGGAGCAATCCATGGTGCAAAGGCCATGGAGTGGGAGTAGCTGGAGGAAGGTGTCCCCCGGTGGAGCGAGGTGTCAGGGCGTTCTGGTTTGAAAGCAAAACCAGTGAGACACTCCAAGTCAGAAATACAATTTACTGGGAAAAGGGAAAAGAAAGAAAAAAATAAAAACCACTGACAGAGTCAGAATACAGCCTGACACCCCTTTGGCCGGTGTGTTGGTAGCAGTCCAAATTGGAGTGGCTGCAGTCCTCCTGGAGTGGCAGGTGTGGTTCTGTTGGAGCAGTGGTCCTGTAGAAAAGGTGCAGTCGTCCAGTGGAAACCCCAGCTGTGTCCTCTTGGGAACCTGTGGGAAGGCTGCCTTTCTGCCCAAAAATCCCAGAATATATCTAGGTGGGGATGCTTAGCTCCTTCCCCCTGGGCGGAGCATCTCACAATGGGCTGATGTCATTGTGAGTCATGCGTGGGTCCTTGATCACCTGTTAAACAGAAAGGGCTCCTGGAGGGAGTTATCTCTGAGTCCTGTGGGGAGACATTGATGGGCCCATTAACAGGAGATAAGGAAAAGTGCCCAGAAGACAACTGCTACACAGATGGCAATAAAAAACATCCTGCTTCTCAATCTCGGACACAGGGGTCACCCGAGGCCACCCCTGACGCTGGGAGGGCAGAGCTGCAGCCAAACACCAATTCCTAGCCTCTCTCAGCACGTTTCTTTCTGTTCCTGCCGCCTTTAGGCTTAGCTCGTGGGAGGCACAGTGAGGAACAGAAAACAAATGATCCTGCTGGGAAAAGCCTGTTGTGTTACATGACATCCCCTGGAAAACCTGCCAGGGGTGGAGGTGTCACCCACAAACCTTCCTGGCACGGCCAGAGCAGCACCTGTAGTGTCCTAAAACCTGAACAGCCCCGGGGGAGTGATGCCCAGGAACCCTCTGCACTGCAGGGAGTGAGCCCAGGCATGCCAGGGGACTCAGGCACAGCAGGACCCTGCTGGCTCTGGCAGGGCCTGCCAGCAGCAGGGGAGGGCTCATGTTTAATCCATGAGGCTGGCTTTGTGACAGCCCTGTCACTCCACACCAGGTCCCAGGGGCTGAGTGTCACCAGGCAGCTGCAGGGAGCCTCAGGGGCTTGGCAGAGCCCATCTCTGGCTGCTGCTAAAGAGAAGCTGCAAATGGCCCAGGTGGGACATCCTCTGCAGGGACCTGTGACTGCTCCTGCAGCGCCTCCAGGGATGTTGGGTTTGGTGTTTCCCACCTTTCGCCCCTGAGGTGCCGAGGAAGTCCAGGTGTGGAGAGATTTCGAGTTGTGGAAAAGTATAAAGAGTTGGTAGTGATTTCATCCAGATCAGGGGCTGATGGGACAAGCCACAAGGACAGCCTGGCTTTGGAAAGAGGGAGAACAGCAACACTGTCTCCCCAAGAAAGTCTGTCTGTGGGAAGGCTCTGGAATAACTGTACTTCCCAACAGCAGGGCTGTGCTGCTGTGTGCCCAAACCAGCTCGAAATGCTGGCACAGCCACGAGTGCCTGCTGGGTGAACACAGCTTTGGGATTTTAGAGCAGCTTTGGCAGGGTCTGGGAGGATGGAGTGAACGTGGCAGGGGACATATCTGGGACTTCTCCATGGCCCCAAGGACAGGGGAGCCTGGGTGGCCTCGCTGCCACCACTGGGAGCTCTGGAACATGAGGAGCACCTGAGCTGGGCAGGGCTTGGAGTGTGCTGTGTCAGGGCCCAGCCCCAGGGGCACTGGGAGCAGGGAGGACACCTGAAAATTCAGGCTGGTGCCCAGCTCTCCCCAGGCGTTTTGGTGGGACAGCTGCATTGCTGGCTGGGTGACCACCTGAGGGAATTTGTAGTGATAACGCCTCATTCATTTTGAGCTTCCCCTGCAGTGTTGGGGAAGCAAATGGGATGGATTTCAGAGCCATTTTCCTCAGAACAGTCAGAGAAAGGAGGGATCTGCCCCAAATCGATGAGGTTCAGCACTGTGGGTGTCCAGGTCACCTTTGGAGATTGGATTTCGGTTCTGAGGACCTCTAAGCACTGCTGAGTGATTTGCTGCAGTGAAGAGTTGAGGTTTTGGGATGCAATTTCTCTTCCTTGTGAGCCAAAACTTCACAAACTCCTGTAATTGTCACTCACTGCCAATGGAAGCATTTGCAAGAATGAACTTCTGGATGGACAGCTCAAACTGGCAGCAGAATCCCTTGGGCTCTTACCAGGATCAGTATGTTCTCATCCACCCCTGGTCAATATTCAGCCTCAGAAAGGAGAGAAGGGGACAGAAGTGAGGCAGTGGGGTTGCAAATGCAGGTGACAAGGATAAGGAGAGCTAAAGTGTCCCACAGCTGAGCTGGAGCACTGCTGGACATGAGCTGCTCATCACCCATAAGATTCAGCTCTGGGGTCTGTCTCCAAAAACTTGCTGGTGCTCAGCACTTGCAGGATTTGTCCCTTTGTGCAGAAAAAAAAAAAGGATCAGACAGATACTGGCATATTTATCTGCTGAGTTTTCAGCAGGAAAATGGATGGGTTTGGAATTACTCACCATATGTTCCCCTTTGGGCATCAGGCTCTGCACTCTGTGCCTTGCTGCTGGGGACTGCAGTGATGGAGCAGGGAGGATTTCAGACCTGGCTGCCACAGCCTTCCTTCTTGGCTCAGCAGCTTTCAAGCACCAATATTTAATGCAGTGTCTTCCCTTCCTTCTGCTGCAACTCCCCCTGGACTTTTCCACCCACTTGTGCACTCAGCATGTTCTGCTCCCCCTCACATATGGCACACAGAATTTTCCCTATATTAAAACCCTAACTCAGGGTTATTTGATGCTCAGAGAAGGTCAGGGAATATTTGATGCTCCAAAAAACATAGCAGTGGAATTAGAAACATGAAAATATGAGGGCCAGTGGAAAGGAAGGGGGTTCCACCCTGGAAATAACAAAGGGATGTGTCTGTAGAGTGTCCTGCTGTGCTTGTGAGCAGGGGCTGGGTGGAGCTCTTTGAGGAGCTGAGTATTTCATCAGGGTAGCTTTGAACATTGGCTTTGGGAGAGGGAGGGCAGAGCCTGCCTGTGCCCATGGGGTGTGGGGGCTGTTGGCTGCTGTGTGTCCCTGAGGCCGTGCCCTCCCCGGCCCCCCTGTCCCCACAGCCTCCCCTCCTCCTGCATCTCAGGGACCTCTGCTGACCCCACTGCCCTGGGCTGGGCCTTCCCTCCCATCCCAGTCCCCCTGGGTGACGATGCTGCTCCTGGAGAAACCCCCTGGCTGTTAACCAGGCTGGGATGGGCAGCCAGAGCGTGCCTGGGGTCTCTGGGGTGTTCAGGGAATGAGAGCAGGGCAGGGCTGCAGCCACCCACACTGCAGGGAGCTGCTGTGTGCGCCTGGGACGAGCCCGGCTCTGAGCTGGATGAGCCCAGCTCTGACCTGGGGATGAGCCCAGCTCTGACCTGGGGATGAACCCAGCTCTGTCCCGAGGATGAGCCCAGCTCTGTCCCGAGGATGAGCCCAGCTCTGACCTGGGGATGAACCCAGCTCTGTCCCGAGGATGAGCCCAGCTCTGTCCCGAGGATGAGCCCAGCTCTGACCCAGGGGTGAGCCCAGCCCTGACCCAGGGATGAGCCCAGCTCTGACCTGGGGATGAGCCCAGCTCTGACCCAGGGGTGAGCCCAGCCCTGACCCAGGGATGAGCCCAGCTCTGACCTGGGGATGAGCCCAGCTCTGACCTGGGGATGAGCCCAGCTCTGTCCCGAGGATGAGCCCAGCCCTGACCCAGGGATGAGCCCAGCTCTGACCTGGGGATGAGCCCAGCTCTGTCCCGAGGATGAGCCCAGCTCTGACCCAGGGGTGAGCTCAGCCCTGACCCAGGGATGAGCCCAGCTCTGTCCCGAGGATGAGCCCAGCCCTGACCCAGGGGTGAGCCCAGACCTGACCCAGGGATGAGCCCAGCTCTGACCTGGGGATGAGCCCAGCTCTGACCTGGGGATGAGCCCAGCTCTGACCTGGGGATGAGCCCAGCCCTGTCCCGCACAGGGCCCCTGGGCCCTGCCTGCTCTGTCAGCCCACGCTCCTTGCAGAGCTCTGTCAGCCAGGGCCAAGGGAAGCTCTGCAGGGTTCATCTCAGTCCCAGTGAACCCTGCCCTGAACCAGAGAGCTCCACAGGACACCAGGTCTGAGATCTGCTCACTCCTGTCATTGTCATCCCTGCTGCTGAGGCTCCCCACTGCAGCCACCACATGGCCTCGGTCCCTGTGTGTGCCCAGCTCAGTGTGTGCCCTGCCCTGTGCCAGGCAGCTCTGGCAGCCCACAGGGAGGCAGGGGATGTGGGCACACACAGCACAGGGCTCCGTGCATTCCTTGGGAAGGCTGACAGGATTTTCAGGTTCAGTGTCTGGGGTGACACTGTGTGCCCAAACCAGCTCGAAATGCTGGCACAGCCACGAGTGCCTGCTGGGTGAACACAGCTTTGGGATTTTAGAGCAGCTTTGGAAGGGGCTGGGAGGATGGAGTGAATGTGGCAGGGGACATATCTGGGACTTCTCCATGGCCCCAAGGACAGGGGCGCCTGGGTGGCCTCACTGCCACCACTGGGAGCTCTGGAACGTGAGGAGCACCTGAGCTGGGCAGGGGTTGGAGTGTGCTGTCAGTCAGCTTTACCTGCTCCTGTTGAATAATGTTTTGTGTTCATGCTGGGGCAGGAATCTGCTGTGCCTCAGTGTGATCCTGTGCTGACAGGGTGCAGGGAACTGGTTTCTGAAGGTGTAGGGAATTTATTGGATCCAGCCTGCCTGGGATGGGGCTTGTGGTGCAGATGAATTGTTAAAATTTTGCCTCTTTGCTCTTGAGGTCTTGAATTCGTATCACTTTAAAGCAGTAGAGGGGGGCTGGTGCTGCTGTGCTGCTGCACAGGGAATGGTGTCAGAGGAAAGCAGAGCTGAGGTGTGATGGGGATGGCAGCACCCCTGGCATTACTGTCATCTCTGGAGCTGAATTTCACAGAATGGTGGAATGGTTTGGGTGGAAGGGGCCTTAAAGCCCATCTTGTTCCATGGGCAGTGACACCTTCCACTGTCCCAGCCCGCTGCCCTGGCCTTGGGCACTGCCAGGGATGCAGGGGCAGCCACAGCTGCTCTGGCACCCTGTGCCAGGGCCTCCCCCTGCTCCCAGGGAAGGATTCCTGCCCAATATCCAAATTTCCTTGTGCTGATGCCCAGTTCCTGGGTTCTGTGCAGTTCATTCCCAGTGGAGCAGCACAGGCCTCTCGTGGGGCTGGGAGTGTCAGAAGGCACATTTTGGCTGCTGGGTCCTGCCTGAAATGTTGTATTTCAGGCAGAACAAAGGCAAGGTCCTTTCCCAGAAAACAGTACTGGAAAATACACTGGACCTGTCTCTCAGCTGTGATGTTGAATGTTTTGATTGTCAAGGCATCCAGGGCACTGCATGAAACATTTAATATGAAAATAAATCAGGGAATTAGTTACCTAAATTATGAAAATTTATAAGAATAACCTGTGTCCTGTGCTTCCCCAGCACTCCTTGTATTTCCTGCTATTTTTCCATCTTTTCTTTGTTGCTTGGGAATGCAGAACTGAGACAGTGGAATTTCCTAGCAGTTCTCACATTCCATAAAGAATTTAAAGGATTTTAAATCCCTTTCCTGAGCCTGGGAGATGCAGTGCAGATGTGGAACAGCAAACAAAGGGAGTGCACTCCGCTTCTGCAGGGGGTTTTTGTTCACAAGAGCCATTCTCACTGTCTCAAACCTGTATCAATTTTATTAACAGAGGTATTAGCAATGGTATTGCCTTTCTTATCCTCTTTGGTTGATGGAAACAACTCCTACACCACCAGTTTAACTTTTCTGAAGTACGGCACTAAAGTGCTTTCCATGTTTGTACAAATGAAAATAACCTTCTTTTAAAAATTAAATTGAAGCTGTCTGGTTGTTTTATGGAGCTGATCCCTCTGTGTTGATCATGCCCATAATGAATTATTCTCTGCATTGGGGTTGAAAATAACCCAGCCCCACAGGCTGTGCCCTCCAACCCCTCTTTCTTCTTCCTTTGTGCTGAGCCATTAACATGAGAGAGCCCCAAGCAGGTGCTGTGCTGGGGTGACCTTGGGGACAGGACTCCCTGCCTTGGGCAAGTGCACTTCAGTTTCCCTGGATTGCTGTGGGCAGGAGATTGCTGCTGGCAGCTCCTGAAACGGCAATTTTGAAGCCTGCATCACTTCCTAAGGCAGCTGTTCAGTTCTCAGTGATTTTTGTCTGGGATTTTGGTTTCCATCCTTATTGTGGGAAGGACCATGTCTTTGTGAAGCTGAATGGAAATCAGACATTGATGTCACTTGAAATGAAAATGTTAGTTTGGGGATTTTGGGGGGATTAAGCTAATCAAACTTTTCAAAATAGAAGTTAAGAGAAAGAGAAGAGAAAATTGTTAAGGGAAGATAGTTAAGAAGGCTGCAGGAGAAACAGGCAAGGGGTTGTGGTAGTCGTGCAGTGGGTAAAATAAAACCAAACTGGTTGCTAAAGAGCTGATGAGGGGTTTGTGATGACTCTGGATCCTGACTTCCACAGAGCCACCAGAGATCACAGCCCTGTGTGTCCCTGTCCCCTCTCTGTGCTCGGACTCTTGGTGGGGTTTGTCCCTCATGACAGAGAGGGTTGTTGTGGCTTTTTCTCCCATAGCATCACCCTCTCTCAGCTCTAAACTATTGGCCATCTCTCAGAGCAGAGTCTTTACCTGTTTACTTGTCCAGATGAGGGGCTGGTAACCCTGTGGAAAATCCCAAAGCAGCTGATGCTGAATATTGGGGAACAGAAGGTAGTTGGAGACCTCCCAGCAGCTCCCAGGGTCTGGAGGGGATACAGGGAAGGCAGAGAGGGACCCTGCATCAGGAACTGGAGGGACAGGACACAGGGAATGGGGTCAAACTGCCAGAGGGAATTTAGGTCAGGTACAGGGAAGGAATTGTAACCTGTGAGGGAGGGAAGGCCCTGGCACAGAGAAGCTGTGGCTGCCCCTGGGTTCCTGGTTGGACCAAAACCCCTTTCCCAGCTGAACCTGATTGCAAAACCCTCTTGAGCCCAGATCTTCCAATGATTGAGAGGGATGGGTGAGGTTTAGGGTGGGTGACTGATGGTGGTGCGAGCTCTGCTGAGGGCAGAGCAGCCTGGCCTGTTCCTGCACAGAAATCCCCCTGTCCCTTCCCCCTTGGGAGCAGAGCTCCCAGCCCAGCAGTGGGATGAGCCCCGAGCCTCCTTCAGGCCTCGATGCATTTCAGTCTCTGAAATTCTTTCTTTTCTGGAAAAGCTTCTGCTCAGAGAGGTCAGAGAGGTTCCCCTTTGGCTCGAGGTTCCCCATGGCTGCTCCACAGGCTGGGAACCAGCTGGAGCCAGCAGCCATCCCTGAGGTGTCCTGCTGGATCCAGGAGGAAAGGGCCAAGTGCTGCCCACACCTGAAAACAGGGAAATCATAAAACCAAACAGGGTTTTAAGATCAACTCTGCAAGAATAATTGGGATATTAAATTCATGCAGTTCTCACTACAGAGCTACACAAACGTTTTCCCATTAAGGAATTACTCATTCTTGCAGGTTTTTTTCCAGAGCAGTGGGATGAAAATTTGCTGCTCTGGAGTCCAAATCTGGTGGATTTGGGGGCAGCCAGGCAGTGATGGGTGACTGCCTCTGCTCCTGCATCCTGGGATCCATCCTGGGAGAGGATGTGTTGTTTTTCCAGTCAAAATGGTCCAAATGAAATGTAAAGGATAGGTTGGAACAAGGGGTGAGCAGGAAAACAGTCTCATTATAACATGCAGGGCACGGAGCCTGGGATGGGAAGAGGAAGCACACAAGGCTGTTAGCCAGGGCACCAGCCTCCTTCTCTTCAGTTTAGTTTCAGCTTCCCTTAAAACTCCTGCTGTTTATCCACTTTGCCCACACGGGAGCCAGAAGCCTTCCTGCTCGTTTCTGTCAAATTAAATTAATGGGCAGAAAAAACAACCACACAGATGCTCCAAATCCCAGGCTGGAACTGCAGAGTTTTGGCTCTTGCATCTGACTCTCAGTGTGGTTCAAAAGCAACTCTGGAGGCACTTGGGGCACTCAGAAAAGGCAAAGGAACAGCAATTTTCATGTTTAAAGGGAGAGCTGAATTTTTCAGCCAGCTCTGAAAGGTGAGCTGTGGAATCTGGGATCTGGGGGTGTGTGCATGTGTGATGGGCTGGTTTCCTGTGGTTTTCCAAAGCCTGCATTGGCCGGATGGGCTTTTCTGCTAAAATAATTGTATAAAAAAAGAACTGGGAATCTTCTGGGAGTGAGGGAGGTGCCTCCCCCACCTGCAGCTCCCAGCAAAGCACCTTGGAGGGGCAGGGATGGAAACCCAGCAGGTGGCCCAGAGCCCTGTGTTTTGGAGATTAAGACTTGTTTGGGGCAGTTTGATGTTTCTAACATCACTCAGAGTCATCTCCTCCTTTGCAGCCAGCACAGGACCTGGAGAGCAGCTCCAGACCCAGTGGCCCCAGTCACAAATGCACGGGGGTGAGCTGGTGCAGCCAGCCAAGGGCAGAACCTGTGGCTGCAGATCCCAGTTTTGTGCAAGGAATAAGGCAGGCAGAGGGTGCAGCAGGCAGGGCAGGGCGCCAGCCAGCTGCTTTTACCTTCTGCTCTTTGCACTGCCATGGACCACGAGGTGAGGGGAGAGAAAATGAATTTGTGGCTTTAACCATGTCAAAGAACCCATGTAAATGGGTTCTTCTGTAAATGCCTTTCCTTCCTTCTGTAAATGGCTTTAATTTGGCTTTTTATTTGGCTCAGACCTTTTCCTGCCACCTCTCCAATGGCTCCTCCTTTCCCTTTCCTTTCCATTTCCAAGAATGCTCCAGATGAAGGGCTGGAATCTCCTGGTGACCCCAGGAGTGCTGCATCAGTGGTCTTGGCCATGGATTTCTTCTGTCTCCTAAAAGCTCTTGGAGGGTGGGAGGAGTTCCCAAACCTCCAGGTAGAAGGCAGCAGTTTTGTTAATCAGTGTTAATTAGAATGAGCTGGTTTGGCCTCAGTGGAACCAGCTCTGGAGCAGGAGAAGAGTGGAATGTATAAAATCAGGGATGTGAAGCTGTGGGAGTTCAATGCCAAGGATGTGTTTAGGGTTTTGCTGAGTTGGAGTTAGAGAGAAGATCAGGAGTAAGCACTGATCCTATGGGAAATACATATTTTGGGGTTCTTCCACATCTTCTAATTGCAAACATTGCATTGGGTGCTGTTTGCAGGATTAGGACCAAATTTGGCCAAACAGTTTCTAAATGTGGAGGGACAGAGAGCTCCAGGATCCCAGCACTGGAGTTTGGAGGTCCTTCCATCCCAAACCAGTCTGGGACTCTGTGATGGTTCAGGGTTATTGATGAAAGCAAAGTTTTGGGTTAGTTTCTCCCCAGTCTGGGAGATTTTGCCCCAGGATAGGTTATTTCAGTGCCTTTGCTGCCCTTTAGTGCTGCCCAGCTGCAGGCAGGGAGCAACAATTTCTGGGAAAATGAATCTGGGCAGTGTTTTGTAGGACAGAACTCTTGGATTTTTTAAAACTGCAAGGCAAGAATCTCTCAAATGCATCACAAGCCCTCAATGTGGGGTTTAATAGTTCTCTTAATTCCCAGTGAACTCCTCAGTGAGAGCCTGCCAGCCACAATTTGGTGTCACCTGTGAAAATGTCAGTGTCATCTCTCAGAGCAGTGGGACTGAGATGAGGAGGTTTTGCAGCTCTTCTGCAGCACTGAAGTGCTCAGATGTGTTTCAGGTGGGGATTGGGAACCTTTCCATGGCAGCCCTTGTCCCATGGAGGTTTTGTACTCTTATCTCACAGCTCGAGGAAGGTTTGGAGCTGTCTTCAATCCCCCCTTAACATTTGCACCTCCTATCCCTGCATCTGGCACCCAGATGTTGCAGCTTCTCCTCACTCTTCCCTGCTCTGCCTCAGGCTGTTAAATCAGCACCTTTTCTCTGATTGAAATTCCTGATTAAAGCTGAAGTGGAGTGAAAGTGCTCCTGGCTCTTTTGGCACGTGGTGCTCTGCAGGAAAAGGGCACAGAGGGCAGAGTTGTTCCTCCCTGGGGTAAAGCCAGCAGCAGCTCCTGGCACAGGACTGGAATTTTTCTCTTTCCTTCCCACTGCTGATTTTCCATAAGCAGGAAGCCTCTGCAAAGACACAGCATAAATGCACTGTAGGTTTGCCCAAGAGTCAGAGGGCAGTTGGATTGGAATTCTTGGAGCATGTCCTGAGGGAATGAACTCAGGGCAGCTCCTGGTGTGGTTTCCAGCCTTGGGATGTGCAGGGCTCTGCAGATGATCCCCTGGCAAAGGTTCCTTGCTAAGCTAACTTCTTTTTAGGGCTTCAGACACTGACATCCCCTCCCTCCAGTCTTTCCCAGCCTGCAGATTCCATCAGTCTGGATTTGTTAAAGGCTGCAGCCTGTTGGAGCTGTGCCAGGACAAACTGCAGATCCTTTCCCCTGGAATCTGACACTGCTCAGCTTCACGGCAAAACACAAGGAAGGCTCAGCCCCAGGCCACAGAACTCCTGGAGTGGGAGACAGATCCCTCCTGAGCCAAATGGGAATGGTGGAGCCCTTGGCATTCCCTGTGCCAGGTGTCACCTTGCCCGAGGAGCTGGGAGCAGAAGGAGCTGCAATTTTATCCTTCAGGATACAAACTCACCCTGCAGAGCTGCGTGACAGGCAGGTCCCTCCTGAGCCAAATGGGAACGCTGGAGTGTCATGGTTTTACACATGAAAGACATTTAGGGAAGTGATGGAAAGCTTCTAGCCACTGTGACACGCCTCTGTGAAAAATACGTTAAAGACAAAATTAGAAAATAAGAGAGACTTCACAATTACAGATTTCCCTGAGCAGTTACTATTCCTGACAAAATTGAGAGCCGTGAAAGAACTTCTTTTTCCTTGTAAAAAAGTTTCCATAACATTAACAAGAAAGAATTCTCTCCCTAAGTAAACTAAAAAAAAACTATTCTAGAAATAGTAAACAAACTAAAAGTTTAAGTTTTGTTTCTTTACATTGTCAGTAAGAAAAAGAAAGTTGTAAAGGAAAGAGAAGTGCTCTGAAAGTTTTATTCTAATTCTTATTACTCTTTCTTTTAGATACTGTTAATAAATTTTCTTTATACCTTTTTAAAGTTTTAAACCTACTTTACCTTTCTCCTCATCTTACCTCACTACAAGAAGTAAATACACTAATAATTAGCCAACACTAAACTCACCACACTCATTAGTACATTAACAAAAAAACCTCAAAATTAGCAAAATCTCAAATTGACAAACCAAAACCACTACCTGGAGCCCTTGGCATTCCCTGTGCTCCCTCTGCTCCCAGCTGCATTTTTATCCATCAGGATACAAACTCACCCTGCAGAGCTGGAGACAGGCAGGTCCCTCCTGAGACTGGGGAAGCAGAATTCCCTCATCCTCCTCCCTCTCAGTCCTGGAGTTTGTTGCCAGGTGGTTGTGACTAGCAGGAGAGCCCTGCAGACACAGGAATGACCATTCCTGCTGGGAATGAGGGGCTGCTCCTTGGGATGGCACTGGAGGGGGAGAGGGCCCTGTTTCCTGCATTTCTTCTGCCCCCTGAATGCTGATATCAAACAAGCTCTCCTCTGTGCAGTGTAGAATGAAATCCTGGCTCTCCAGGTCCAGTTCTTCCTGGGCTGATGCCACCTGGACACAGGGCTGAGCCCTTCATCCCATCTTGTCACCCCATTGCCAGGTGACAGAGCGCGGGAGCTGCCTGGGATGGCCCCTGGTGCTCAGCCTGTGAGCCAAACACATTTTTTAGTTTTTCCTTACACATTTCATACAGGAAGGTGAACTCCTGCCACCCAGGAGCTTGCTGAGGGTTTTGAGAATGACTTTGAGTGGGTCTGGAATCCAAGTCTCCCCTGGGACAGGAGGCTCCAGAGGGCTGGAACCCCTCTGCTCTGGAGCCAGGCTGGGACAGCTGGGGGTGTTCAGGGTAGAAATGAGAAGGTTTTGGAGAAACCTCAAAGCCCCTTTCAGGGCCTGAAGGGGCTCCAGGAAAGCTGGAGAGGGACTGGGGAGAAGGGATGGAGAGATGAGACACAGGGAATGGCTTCCCACTGCCAGAGGGCAGGGATGGATGGGAGATTGGGAAGGAATTGTTCCCTGGCAGGGTGGGCAGGCCCTGGCACAGGGTGCCCAGAGCAGCTGTGGCTGCCCCTGCATCCCTGGCAGTGCTCAAGGCCAGGCTGGACAGGGCTTGGAGCAGCCTGAGACAGTGGGAGGTGTCCCTGCCATGGAGGGGTGGAATGAGGTGATCTCTAAAGTCCCTTTAAATCCAAGCCATTCTGGGATTGTGTGATTTAAGAAAAATCAATGCATTTTGCATTTGGTGATTTAAAACCCCCATTAACAACAAACCAAAGCAAACTAGAAAAGCAACACCAGCACCCTCTCCACTCAAAAAAAAAAAAAAAGAATGTATAAACCACAAGCAGCTGTCCCAGAGGGGGCTCATGGTGAGTGTGCCCCATCCCAGCAGAAGTCAGTCAAGGCTGTGCTGGTGCTCAGGGTTTGAAGTCAGGAGCAGATCTGCAGCACTTCCCTGGTTGCCCTGTGCTCAGCATTGCTCCACTCTGCCTTTTCAAGAGCTCTTGAATCTCTGTCTGCTTCCCAGCTTGTGCAGCTGTGGGATGAAACACAGATTTCCAGGGTCCCTTGGTGTGGTCAGTGTCCCTGGGATGGGATTGCAGCTTTGGGAGCAGCTTTGAGATCCCAGTCCCTGGGATGGGGTTGCAGCTTTGAGGTCCCAGTCCCTGGGATGGAGTTGCAGCTTTGGGAGCTGTTGGCTCAGGGTGCCTGACCCTTAAACAAGCAGTTGGGATAAATCTCTCTGCCAGCATCAGCCTCTGTGCTTGATGGTTGGGTGGATCTGCACTAATCCAGGTGGAGGTGAACCCAAACCATCCTCTCCACCCCTGAATTCCCTTACCTGGCAATCATCTTTACCAAGCTTGCATTTACATTTCACTGCAGTTTTCCCCATTTCCATTTTTCTTTTCCATCAACTTTGCCTGGTGTTTTAAACAAAACAAAGCTCAGCACTGAGCAATGAGTGACATTTGCTGTTAAAGGCACAGGATGGATCTGCTGCTTGCCCAGGAATTGTGCAGCTGTGCCAGGGATGCGTGAGGGGGAGATAAAGCTGGGAGCTCCCTCCCCACCAATAGCTGCTATCAAGGAGATGTCACAGTAAATGCATTCCTCAGCTCCTCAAGGTGCTTACGGGGCTGTTTCACTGCTCCCTCATTTCTCAGGGAGTGCAGCTGCTCCAGCTGCCAATAACCATTCCTCACACCCCGTGATGGGGATGGAAATCACTCACCCAAACTCTGTGTGCAGGAATATGCCTGCAATTCCCGAGGACTTGAGGCTCCTGAATCTTTCCCAGCCATTGCAGGGATCTGGCACAGAGCACCAGGGGCTGTGCAAACCCCACTGCTGATGGCATCACCCACCACAGGCTTCCAGCAGTGCCTGGGATGTGGAGCTGAGGAGGGATTGGTGTTTAGGAGCTGCTGCTGAGGCACTGGAGGGAACTGGGACCAGTGGGTGAATTGTGGTTGTGCTGGAGGTTTGAATGTGACTGTGCAAAATCACCCCAAAAACACACAAAAGTCACCCCAAAGTCACCCTGTGGTAACAGAGGGGCTCTGGGGCTGCTCCCCCAGCTCAGCCTGACCTTACCATGGCCTCAGCCTTCCCCTGCTCTGCTGTTCCTGCTGTTTCCTAGCAGCTGACAGGGACTTGTGCTCTGCTCTACCCGTCAAGGGAATTCTCAGCTCAGCTTTGTGGCAGTTCCCTTTGTGTGTTTGTCCCCAGATGCACAGCTCGGGCTTGCAGCATCTTTGTTCCAGGCAGTGATTTGCTCAGGGAGATTTCTCTCCTGATTTCTGCAGTTTGGCTTGAGTGTTCAGAGATTAAAAATGGTGCTTCAGCTGTAAACAGAGCAGTTTGCTCAGCAGAGATGCTCACCTGCGCCCATCTTCACCTTCTAAAGTCAGTTTATTGTAGTTTCTTTCCTCTGATGTCACTTGGAGCAAGTGTAGGAGTATTTTGGTAGAAGATAGGTCAGAAATCACTGTCCAAGTCCCAGTTTGAGTAGCAAGCTCAGGCTCAGAGAGTTAATCCTGATCCTTCAGCCCCAGCTCAGTGCTTTAACCAGGGCATGGTTGTTGTTGTGACTGAGACAAAGAGAACTTTGCTTACCTGTGAAATTTTCTCATTGTGATTTTTATGCTCAGTGGAAAGGAAGAACACGACTCAAAGTCAGCTGCTTGGCTGCCCTTGAGAAAAAATATATTCATGTTAAAAACAGCAAAGTAAATAACACGTCCCTGTTAAGTACCTGATAGTTATACATATTACATCCCAGAGTAATTATAATTTAATTAGCACTCTGGCAGCAGTGGAAGGAGATGGAGTTATAGTGCAGTTCTTGCTGAAGAGTCCTGTTCCCAATGAGGAATTCCTGCATTCCTGGAAGGGCCCTTCAGGGAGCGTGAGCAGCAGCAGGAGCCAACCCCCCGCCAGGGCAGCAGAGACCCAAAACCTGCAGGGTTCCCTTTGCTGTGGCCACAAGGAATGAGGTGTTCTTCCCTGCAAGGCAGTGGTGGTGGATTTAGGATTAGATTTGGGATTAGATGAGCACGTGCAGTCCTGGCCACCCAAACTCTGGTCACCATCTGAGGGGTTTCTAAGGAGAAATGTTTGCCCCCTTTTTTCTTTGCCTTTTCCTGCACTTTATTGTGTTGTCAGTCAGGCTGTAAGTGCCAGGGGTTAAAGAAATCCATGTTATTCCTCTTTGAATATCTTTATATTCGATACCAATATCTATTTCCTTTTTATTCCACCTGATCTTTAGGGTTTGGGGTGGAGGGGTTGAAATGAGATGGTCTGCAAGGTTCCAGCCCAAACTGTCCTCTGAAATAAAAGGCCACAAAATCTTTCCCCTTCACAGGGGTGAAATCTCTGCATCCATGTGCTGTCACTGGGGGCTTTGAAGTGGTGCAAACTCAAATCCTTAAATCTGGGATTTATAATCAGACTTTATTGTCCTCTGGAGGAGTTGAGGACTGGTTTGAAGGTGCTGTGAGTGTTAAATCCCAGGATTTGGTGAGGCCCCTCCTGCTCTGCTCCAGCTGCCAATGAGCTGCATTTCAGTGGCTGCCAATTAGCACAAAGGAGCTTTTAAACTACTTCTGGGGGAACTTTGAAGCCACTGGCTGACTGTGCCCTGGGGAATTGTGCATCCCTGCCGTGGAATAAATAGGTCTGATTTGCATAGGCAAACAGTGCCAGGTTAATGGAGACTCCTGTGGGACTGAAGCCCCCAAGGAGCTCTGAGGAGGTGCTGGAGGCTGGGTTGAGGTGACTGATGGTCCCTGTTTGGGGTTAATTTGGGGTGTGCTCTCCTTCCCTGCCCCATTCCAGAGCAGGGATCCGCGGGTGGGGACTCTTGGGTTTCCTCACCTCCGGGCTCAGGTTGAAATTTCAAACGGCTTGCTTTTGTCAGACCTTTATCTCCTGTTGGTGGCCACGCTGTAACCGATGGGACAGCAGCAAGCATCCTGTCCCTGCTGGAGCCCAGGCTGGGCTCAGCTCCTGGGCTGCTTACAGGGTGTGCTGGAGCCTGTCTGTGCAGGGAACGTGGAACAGAGATTTCCAGAGCTGCTCTGAGGGTCACACCTTTAGGGAACCAGCATAGAGGGAAAATAAAGCCAGGTTCTCCAGATCCTGAGCTTTCCTGACTCCTCATCTCTGCTGATCTGGGCTCCCTTTGTGCCCTGCCTTGATTTGCAGTGGCTTTCCAGGCAGGGAAAGTGTTTTTCTTGCATCTTTTATGCATTTTTCAGTGGCTTCCAGTATGAGCCAGTGCACAAATGAAAGTCTTGCTCTGCTTTGTCTCAGCCCCAAGCCTGAGACTCTGTGTGGCCTCTCCTGTGGGAGTGTCCTAATAAATCACAGAGAGTGACCACGATTATTCCTCAGTTCTGCCTTTGTGGATGAATGGGGCCTGTTAAGGCATGCAGATGTTTGCAGATGTGCTGTAGGGGCTTTGGGAAGGACTCTCAGCCCCTGAGCTCTGGGGAGGCACCTGGACAGGTCCCTGTGTGCCAGAGGGGCCCCCAGTTGTGAAGAACAGGGCATCCCCGCATGCCCCCAGCACCAGGAGATGAGCTCAGGTGAGCAGCCCTCTTCCAAGGGAGAATCCTGCCATTGCAACTCTTTCCTCTATTTCTCCACAGCACCCAGTCCCATTTGAAGGTGATTATCAAATGAACTGTGGCCAAGGTGCCTTCTCTGGAGTTTGTACTCTGGGACTCAGAGTGCAGCCCCAAATGCTGCCCCTGCTGTGACAGCACAGGAGCACCAGGGCCATTGGAGATGTCACCTGCAGTTATTTCCCGTGATGGAGAACAGCCCCAGACACCTTCTGCACGTTCTCATGGCCCTGAGCAAGGCTCATGCCATCTCAGGGCTCTTGGCCTGGAAGGGTTTTCCAGGTTGGTGCCTTTTGTGAGGTCCCAGCAGGGTGGGTGTGGGAGCTGGATGGGCTCCTGCTGTGGGAATGGGATCAGCCCTGATCCTTGGGCTGAGGTTTTACATCAGGTGACAAAACAGAGAGCTGGGGACGATTGCTCCCTGAACATGGGCATTTTGGCAGCCTAGAGCAGCACATCCATCTGGGGATTCCTGTACAAAGTGCCTGGGCCATGAAGGAGGTGTCCAACCATCCAGGGATCTTCAGTGCTGGGACATCCTTGGGCTTTGAGAACACACCAGGAAGGAAAAGGCTCTTGGGCAGTGGCCAAGGCAGCAGTTTCATCCTGAAGGGGAAGTTTTGTCATCGAGTCTGGACAAGGAGATCAAAATCAGCAGTGGTTCCCAGGCACAGGGTGGGCACCAGCTTTTGATGCTGCTCTAGCAGCAAGGCTGGGAAACAGCAAAGCCTTGCTCAGAAGGTTGTGAACCACAGTGCTTTTCTCACCAGAGACTGAGGGGTCTGGCACCCATGGCAATATCAGCAGTCAATTCAGCATCTCCAATGGGGAAAGCACTAAACTGATTTGTAAATGGTTTTTCTCAAGAGCATCCAGGTGTTACCCTCACCTGACAGAGGAGGAAACAGAGCTACAAAGGAGTTAAATGCTTTGCCTGAAGTTCCAGAGCAGGCACAGAACAGTGACAAAGTCAAATGTGTGTTCAGCAAGGGCACAGGCATGGGTAGATGCCTGTGTAAGAGGTATTTTTAAAAATCCAGTTTTCACAGCCTCCTTGCTATTAAAGTTTAAGTGGTATTAATATCCAGTAAATTCAGCAAATCCATTCAATCCAGCATCTCTTTTATGTGGTATGTCTTATTTTTAATTTGTTTCACAGGTTCTGTGGTACTTAGCAACAGCAGGGAAATAAACCCATTGGAAACAGACAATTAACCAAGGGCACTGGGGCAGAGAAACTGGAATTGTTCAAGGAACAGCTCTTGGAGATGCTGCCCTGGGGATGAGATTAAGGAAGGGATGCTGCTGGGGACTGAAATGCCATTCCTTCATGGACATTTGGTTACATCCCTGGGAAAGACATCCAGCTTTCTCCACCCCCCGGGCAGTGAAGGGGAGCTGGGAGCGTGGCTCTTCCAGCTCCTGCTCTGCACCGAGGTGTTCCACAGGAATGTGGGATTCCCCTTTGTGTGTGACACCAGATTTTGGGCTTTTGCCATCAGGCTCCTGCCTAGGCAGTGCCTCCCTCAGCTGCCCTGGCCTCAGGCACCCTGCAGAAATCCAGGGCTGAGGTCACTAACAAAGCAAACCCGCTCCACGGAATGCAGCTGCATCCTGCCTGGGTGTTTGGGGTGGGGAGGAGCTGGGATGGGGCTGAGATGGGAACACCACGTGCTTGGGGTGGGGAGGAGCTGGGATGGGGTAAGGAAGGGTGAGATGGAGGCACCATGTGCTTGGGGTTGTGGCTGACGTGAGAAACGACTGCTCACTTTTAAAATTTTAGAGGTTTATTAAAGCTTAACAAAAAATACAGCAAAAGGATTGAATAAGGAACAATTACAGCACTGGGAGTCTCTGTGACTACCAGCCATGGGCTCATCCACAAAATGGATGCTCCACCTTTTATACCTCTAGCCCCTCCTAAAGTCCTGTCAGTGGCTCCTTCCTTGCTGCCCAGGGGTGCAGATCACTTTCTCACACCTTGATTTGGGGTCAGGTGTTGCCATAGTTGAGCCAACCCCTCCCAAATACCCCGAGTACCAAGGCCATCCCATGATAACAATGCAAGGGGGAGGGCACATTGCAGCAACACAACCAAACATCTACAAAACTTCTCTTAATATAAATACATTGTTCACCCCTTCATCGTGGGAGCCAGCCATGTCATTGCCCACCTGTAACACTGAGGAGCCCGTGGGGAGAAGGCTGAGAGGGCCCGGGCCAGGCAGGAGCTCTGCCTCATGCTCACTGCGCCCCCGGGTGTGGCCCGGCCCTGGCTGAGGACAGGGACTGGAATGGAGCTGAGGGACACAGTGGCAGCTGGGGCAGGGCCAGCTCTGTCTGGGTCTCTGCTTTGCTCTGCCTGACCCCATTTCCCTGTGCAGAGATTCCTCTTGTCCCCTGCAATCCCCTTTCAGGGAACGGGCTCCAGGCTCTGCCTGCCCCTCCAGGGACCCCAGGGCACAGGCCAGCCTCCACAGGGCCCTTCCCAAGGGACTGGGTGCTCCAGAAGCCAAATGCCTCTGGAACCAGACCTGCTGCTTTCCAGTGCTTTTTCATTCCTCCAGTTCCCCTCCTCCATCTCTGCGAGGGTGCAGAGGTTTCCTCCGTGGCTTTGTGGAGGGGTGGCAGCAGGAGAACAGGATGTCACCTGGGGGTGGTGGCAGCTCCAGGGTGGCCTGGGGACGCTCAGCAGGGATGCTGCCCCTCAGCCACCCTAGAGCCATCCTGTGAGCTCAGACTGGCCCAGGGTAGTGCTGCACTGGGCTGGACTGGTCAGCGAGAGTCAGAGCTGGAGGCTCTGTCCTGGCATCCCTGATTGCCAGGCCACAGCGGAGCAGAGGGCTTGGATGGGTTCTGTCCACAGGGGTCTGCCCTGGGGCAGCCTCTGGCTGTCCCTGTTGGATGATCAGAGGGGTCAGTCCTTGTATTAAATTTCCACACAAACATTCCCTTGTCTAAACCTGTGTTACTCATGCCAGACTTGACTATTCTTTTATTTCTTTTCTGAGCACAGAAGGGACAGCACTGAGTTGGTTATTTTGCAGACAGGTCCTTAATCTTGCCTCTGGCCAAGAGAAAATCCAGTGTTTTATCACAGAGTGTCACATGAAAATAAAGGTGGTGTTCTTCCCTTCCCTGCTGTCATCAGGGAAATCATTGACAGGCCGCTAATTAAAGCCACAGGCCTTCATTTGATAATTTATCTGACAATTTCAGCGTACTGGGAATTGGTTGAATTTCGGCCCTGGAGCTCAGAGGCTCCCAGAGTTTCCTGCTGAGATGCTGGATCCCACCAGTGAGCCCCAGCTGGGTGGTGGAGGCACAGAGAGGCAGCAGGGGTGGGAAATCCCAGAGTGGAAAATGGGATTGTTCCCATAGCCACCAGCTGGAGCCCTGCACAGCTGTGGTGTGCCCAGCATGGGGAGGACGTGGAGCTGTGGGGCGAGGCCAAAGGAGGCCATGACATTGATAAAGGCATTGGAGCTCCTCCCCTGTGGAGACGGGCTGGGAAATTCGGGATTGTTCAGCCTGGGGAACAGGAGGTTGTTGGAGACCTCCCAGCACTTCCCAAGGTCTGGAGGGGACACAGGGAAGGCAGAGAGGGACCCTGCACCAGGAACTGGAGGGACAGGACAAGGGGAATGGGGTCAAACTGCCAGAGCAGATGGGATACTGGGAAGGAATCCTTCCCTGTGAGGGTGGGGAGGCCCTGGCACAGGTTATTCCATGGATTCCCCATCCCTGGCAGTGCCCAAGACCAGGCTGGACAGGGCTGAAGCAACCTGGGATGGTGGAAGGTGTCCCTGCTGGGTGGAACTGGATGACCCAGTTTTTAACCCATTCCATGATTCCATCCATGACTGTAAGATGTGTGGATTTGGTGTGTTGAAATAGGAATGGCAAGGTTGGGAGAGGGACAAAGAAATTCCTTCTGGGCAGGTACAGGACTGGCCCAAATGCTCCAAGTGTGGGGCAGTGCCTTGTGGTGTGGAAGGTGAGCAACCCCATGATCCAAGTTTATTAGAACCAGCAGCATCTTAGCAGGAATTGGATACCCTGGAAGTGCTTCCAGTCTGTTCTCAGCCTCTTGCAGTCGATGGTAAACGCACTAATTATTTTTTTAATATCTTTTTTCTACATATTTTATAACCCGCTCTTTAGTGTAAAATTGGAAGCCAAATCCAATTGTGGGGGAAAATTAATTTCCTTGAATTGAAGGGGCAATCTCCTTGAGACTTTTTAATCATTAGATGATAACTGTGAGCTAAAGAAAGGCAGACCATTAATGTAACTTAATAGAGTAGGATAAATGTTTTTCCCTGTATCTCCTTAATCTTTATTTAGAGATCCATGAGGAGGATATTTCATAAAAGCTGCTCTTCTTGACCTTTCTTCACTTGTTCTATAGAAGAACCAACCAAGAGAATGGCAAGGAAGTAACACTGCGGAGTTCTGGATACAAACCCAATAATTCTGCTCAGCATCTCTGCTCTTCCCTCCTGCCAAATTCTGCTTTTCCTTTCTCATTAAAGGGAGAATAGCTATCGGACAAATAAAAATGCATTTGGCTGAGCTGGGTGATTTTTAAAAACAAGCTGTGTAAATGCTTTTAATTAAGGGGCAGAGGAACAAGAGGCTTTATCAGCTCTTTGTCTGCAAGGCCATTATTTCGTTGGGGATGAGCAATCCATTATTGTCAGCGGCCACCTTTTTGAGGGATTTACTCCCAAATCAAATGGTGTTTTTATTTAAATTGTTGAGTGCTGCTTGATTCCTCATTTATTAAATGTGGAGGCATTGTTACAGAGGAGAATGGAGCACTTAATTTGGATTGCTGGAGGGAGCAGGACTGGTGCCTCGGGAGCTGCCCGGGGTCCTGGGCTGGAACGGGACGTGCAGCAAAGTGGGGAAGAGGAAAACTTCAAGGTGAAGTTGCTAAATCCCAGTTAAGCTGTTTCCAAGAGAATTTTGGGAAGGATTGATGGTTCTGTGATTTATTTATAAAGTGAAGTCATGTTGTGAAGTCTCAGGGAAAAATTCCTTCCTCGGAGGGTGGGCAGGCCCTGGCACAGGGTGCCCAGAGCAGCTGTGGCTGCCCCTGGATCCCTGGCAGTACCCAAGGCCAGGCTGGACAGGGCTTGGAGCAGCCTGGGACAGTGAGGGGTGGCCATTGCAGGGGTGGCACTGGATGGTATTTAAGGTCCTTCCAACCCAACCCATTCCATGATTTATAAATAACAATGAAAGAAGCTCTCAGGGTACAGCTCCTGTTCCTGAGCTGTTTCCAGCCCAGAAAACCTCATTTACCTGATTGAGAGTTCCCACTGATCCACATTATTGGGTCCAAAATGCAGTTTCCTTTGTCTGAAGCTTTTTCCTGGATTCTTTTTCTGGCTTTTACCTCTCCTCTGAGTGCCTCTAACAGTTTTTGACAGGAGAAGTCAGAGGTTTCCACACCTATTCCCAGTGCAGGAGATGAACTGGGTCGTTCATACTCAGGATAAAACCAGAGCAATTTTCCCTTCTCTTAAATTCCAGGAGGTAATCTAAGATAATGGAACTATTAGATTTGGCATCTGTAAGGTGGTTATCATTTCAGAAGGAATTGTTTCTGTTAATGGCAGTTAACTTGCTACAAATAAAGCAAGAGAATTGAAATCTTAAGTACCAGAGTAGCAGCAAACCATGAAACATTATCCTGCTCCGTGGAAGGAAGGCTGAGCCAGCTGTCAGGGAAGAAATCTATTGGAAAAACTGTCTGATGGATTCCAATTGGAACTAATTTAACGTGGCAGCAGCATCCAGCTCTTCTACTTTCTATTAGAAATATTAAAATGTCTATAAATCATAATATTAAAATGGGCAGAAGCTTTCATCCAAGGAACTCATGGTTTTTATCAGGATGAGTTTGGTGGCTGTTGGTGGAGCTGAGCTGTGAAATCCTTGACATTCCTGAGCTGCCCTGGGGACCCCAGGAGCTCCTCTGGCAGATTTGGGCACTGTGTGAGGTGTGGATGGAGAGCTGGGGCCTGGGCCCTGCTGTCTGTGAGCCAGGTCTGGGGGAATTCAGGGCTGTTCTCCACCTCTGCAGGCCAAACCTGCTCAGTCCAGCCTTGGACGTGCTCCATGGCATGGACAGGGCTGGAATGGGCTTTGAGCCGGGATTTGGGGGCTGCTGTTACCACACAGGATCCTGTCACCCCATTCCTGCCTCGAGAGCAGCTTCCCTCTGGAGAACAGGCATTCCTGGGGCTGTGGGATTTCCTTGGGCTCATAGAGGTGATGATGGGCATCCCATCCTCCTGTTCAGAGCTCGGAGCTCAGGGTGGGCAGGTGCCTCAGGTTTTAGCTTTTATATTTTTCACATTCTGTGCTGCTGGGTCTGGGCTTCATATTAGGGGATGGTGAGCTCTCTGCACAGAGCAAGGAGACAAAACAATTCCTTCTCTAGCTGGGGACCAAGGACAAATGATCCAAATCTCAGGCCCAAGAGCATAACCATGGAATGAAGAGAGAAAAACAAGGATGGGACTGCATGGGCTGGAGCTGGAATTGGACAATTAACTCCAATATGCAAATGGAGCAGAACTGATCAAAGTGAGAGACCCCATGAGCAGTCGTGCATTTTGTGACCATTTTGGGTTGTGCTGCCCAAGGTGGATCCATTGAAGTCTTTTAATTAATCCCTACTTTCTTCTTTAGCTCAGTCTAGTCTCTGTTCTAGGTCAGCCTTCACAAGGCATCACCTGGAGCTCCCAAAAAATCAGACTCTGGCAGGACCTTGCTGTAAAATTCACTGGCACCTCCCTGCTGGACTGAGTGGGCCCCTGGGTTTTTTCTTTACAGCACGGATTCAAAGAGCAGCAGTCAAATGGGAGAATGCTTTTTCTATTTCTGTTCCAGCCCAGGGAATATCCCAGGGGCACACTGTGCACACACCATGGCAGCAGCAGCTGAGAGAGTCCCCGAGCAGCACGAGCAGAACCGTGTGGGATTGTGCAGTGCTGGGCTCTGGGCAAAGTGCAGTTTTATGGAGAGGGTCAGAAGGGCTAAGCACTCAAAAAATCCCCTGAAATGTGATCTCAGAGCGTGTGAATCAGAGCTGCATCCTCATCTCAGGGCAGCTGGAACAGCTGGAGAGCTGGTCCAGGGGTTTGTGAGTAATGAGGATCATTAGTAAACACAACCAATCTATAATGCCCTTAAAATTGCACAGTTATGACAAATTAACTCCTGGCACTGTGTTTTTCCTCCCTCCTTGTGCTATTCCATTGATGCTCCCAGTTTTCTGGGTTGTTTCCCTGGCCAGCCCCTGCCCCTGGCTGCTCCTGCAGTGTGAGCTGAGAGGTCTGAGCTGGAGGGCACGAGGTGCAGGATGGATGTGACAACTTGATCCCTAACCCAGAGCCCTGCTGATACTGGGGGAACTGGGAAATAACCCCACAGATGCTTCCCCAAACTGTTTAAAAAAGATTTGCTTCTACAGATTTGCAGTGAGCTTGTTGCTGGTGGCCATGGCTCCTTTGTGATTCCAACTGGAAACACTCTTCCCTGGAACACCCTAAAAGCACCCATCCTACAGTCTGCTCCATTCCAGACATGCTGGAAGTAAGAGAAAGGCCATTCTTGTATTTCCATTATTGTATTTCTTTCATTTATGGCAGAGTTGTGCCCTTGCCCACAGACACCCCGAGGTATTTCCAAATAATAATAATAAAGCACAAATAATAATAATAAAGCACAGCCTGAGAGCTCCTTCAGAACTGTCTTGGTTTGAAAAGACAGGTGTCTGCTTAAGGAAGGCAGGAGCCTCCCCTGAAATGGAAAATGTAAACCTCCTCCCTCTGAATTGTTACAATTTTGACATTAAGGCGCTCTCAGGCAAAGATATAAGAGTAGGAATAGCAGTTCTTTACTAGGAAAATTAAAATATAAATGCAATAGTGCCAACAAAAACCAAACCACTGCCAGAGTGAGAGCAGGCCCTGGCAGGCTGTGGGTCAGGGTGGTGGCAGCAGTGCCATTCCATGGGGGCTCAGCCCTCCTGCAGTGCCAGCTGTGCTTCTGCTGGAGCAGGATCCTGGACAAGGCTGGAGTTTTCCTCTGAAGCTCCAGGGCTGCTGTGGATGGGCCTGGGCTCCCTCTGGGAATGCAGTGGGGAAGAAAGCTGCTCCTCTGGGAATGCAGTGGGCAAAGGCTGCTGTGCTGTTCCAAGGTCAGATTGGATCCAGGTAGGAATGCTTGGCTGCTCCCCTGGGCAGAGCCTCTCCCCATGGGATGCTGGAATTTTCTCAGCCGTGCAGGGACACTCAGTGGCCATGAACAGAAGAGATCTCCTGGAGGGAGGATTGGCTGTGGGAGAGATAAAGAAAAGTGCCCAAAGAACAGCAGAGAACTGCCCCAGCTCTGACAGATGGCAATAGAATGCACATCCCCATTTCTAACCTAAGACAAAGGGAAAGGCCATTCTTGTATTTCCTTCATTTATGGCAGAGTTGTGCCCTTGCCCACAGACACCCTGAGGTATTTCCGGTAAAGCACAGCCTGAGAGCTCCTCTACAATTTAACTCCAGGAAAACCTTTCTCCAGGCTGTACAGCCTGAAATGATCTTGCATTTTGGACCATTTATTGCAGTGGTAAAACAATGTCTTCCAAGGCACATTGCTGTGAAAGCATTGGGTTGAGCGGTGGTGGGAGGCAGCTGAGCCCAGCAGCTGAGCAGCAATGAGCCCGTGGGCCAGCAGGGATGGGGAAGTGTCCCTAAATGTCATCCCTGTGCTTCTCTCCCATGCAGGACCCCGGCCATGATCGGCTGCTCCTTCGTGGTCAACAGGAAGTTCTTCGGGGAGATCGGGCTGCTGGACCCCGGCATGGACGTGTACGGAGGGGAGAACATCGAGCTGGGCATCAAGGTTGGTGCCACTGGGCAGCAAAATGTCACCTCACGGTGTTCTCAGGAGCCCAGAGCTGTCACTGAGTTGAACAGTTACTGGGATCCTTCAGGGGAGCTGGGGGTGCTGGCATTCACAGCATTTTAATTTCACTTTACGGAAGAAAAATGACTTGGTTCTGGGGATGAGTTTAATTTTTTTCCTTGGATTCCAATCTGTGTGACCTGATGCAAAAAGCTGCTGGAATGAAATGGCATTTCCAGCTTGAACTTGGCTGTGTGGTCACAGTGTTGCTGGAAGTTACAGGGATCTTTAACAGCAGGAAAAACACAGTTGGGTGAACAGTGTTTGGGGGTGCTGGGGCTCCTGTGAGTGTCTCACGAAGACACAAAGCCTGCAAATATTTTCCAGGCATTTAGCATCTGCAAATAAATCCTGTTCACAAGCACAAAGCCTGCTTTGAACAGTAAAACTCTACAAGGCAGGATTTCAGAGCTGCCTCAGTGCCTCCCCCTGACAACATCCCTTGATTACTGTGTACAATATTAGATCTGGCTTAGTGATTCAAGTGTTTACACACACACTGAAGTGATTCATAAGTGATGAATTCCATTTTCAGAGTAACCTGGGATGGCAGAGTCTGTGGAGATTCTTCCAGGCATGGTTTGGAGTACACTTGTGCATTAATAAGCTGATAGGGGGAGGCTGGAGACTTCTAACTGGAAAATTGCATTGATTGTGCTGTTGTAAAAATGAAAAATCATTGTTCAGCTCAGAGATTTACCAGAGGATATTTGCTTTGCTGGCAAGACACAAGAAACTTAGGAAATCTGTTGTTGTTGTCTATGGGGAGCAATAATCTCACTTAAACAAGGGAGGGGAAATTAAAGGCTTTCAATGTGCTACAGAGCTCCTCTCCTTGCGAAGTAATTACTGCTCATCCTGCAGTGGGGCTGGAGAGATCCCTCTCCAAAGCCAGCTTCTCTCGTGTCTCTCCTGGTTTGTTTGGATTTGGGATTTTTGGTCTCATTGTGGAGCTGCTCTTATCGCAATAATTTCAGCTAATTTGCCTGGTTTGGGGGGATTTCATTGAAGATTGGCTTCTTAACTGGAAAAATCAGATGGATGTCTCAGAGAAAGTGGTGAGCATTTGTCCTCTTCTTGTTCATGTGCTGAATTTTTTTAGAAAGGCCAATAAATATCATTGTAGGAAAAACAAAAACAAAAACACCCTTCTCTTCCCCAAGTGACTTTCCCAAGCTTGGGTTTCCAAGCCATACATTTTCACACTCATGCTGTGTGTTCTGGTCAAGGTTTTTCAATTACCGGTGGTTTTGAGCAAAATACTTAGAAATCTGCCTTGTAAGGCTGCACAGAAAGTAGAATTCTAAAGATTCTTGAGCTCCAAAAATCGGTTTGTGGGTGTTTTGCTGTTTCGCCTCATAAGTGGCCATCTGGAGTCCCAAATGTAACCTGGGGCTTCCTTGGTTGTTTCAGTGATTCCTGTATGAAAATAAATCCAGAAAGTGTTTCTTTTTGATGATGGTGCAAGTTCCATCATTGTTCTGAGAATCCTGGGGCACTTTTAAATGTTTTATGAATGTGATTGTCCCTTTCTGCTCTGCACTGGTGCAGCCTCACCTCAAATCCTGGCAGCAGTTTTGGCACCAAAATGTCTGAAAAATCTAAAACCAGAACTGCCCAAAGAACAAAATCGAAGAAATAAATCCACTGAAGCTATAAGAAGGACATGGAAAATTTGCAGTGTTTCAGGCAAAAGCACAAGCTAACCTGTCACGGAAAATTAAATTGAGGAATCTGAATAACAAAAGGAAATAAAGAACTGAGAAGGTTGGGCTGGGCTAACCTGGAAGGGCCAAAGCCATGCACAAGAGTTCTGTTTTATTAATGTGCTTCAGGCTGGGGGAGTCCCATCCCTGAGGGGTTTCACAGTGGGGATGTGGCACTTGGGGACATGGTGCTGGTGGCACTGGTGGCCTTGGCAGATCTGGGGGCACAGTTGAACTCAAAGATCTCAGTTTCCAGCCTAAAGAATTTCATGGTTCTGTAAGTGCTGTAAAATAAGCTGTACTGTGCCTGCTGTGGGGAAATATCTGGACGTTCTGTTTCTCTCAGCTGCTGAGTTCAGAGAGCAAAATGAGAGAAGTCCTGCAGGAGCCTCTTAAAACCCCTCTAAAAACCCTGAACCCAGCTCTGTTAGTCCCATTCTCAGCGTGGCCCTGGGCTCCTGCGTGTCACTCTGGCATTCCACAGTTCCTGTTCCTCATCCTAGGGAGCTCTGGCTGCTGTGTCCCCTTCTCCTGGCCCAGCTCAGCTCCTGGTCTCTCTGAGCAAGCTTTGGGCCAACTCTTTAACCCTTTCCTGTTCTGGAGGAGTTTCTGCTCTGATTTCATCACCCTGGTGCCCAATTCTCATGGTTTGAAAGTGCTGCTGCTGCTGCTGGCTGGAAGCTCCAAGTGGGAATTTTGGCACAGAGACTTCGATCCCCATCCCTGCTCCTCCTGCTGGAAAGTTTTCATTTCTTCTGGAGCTGTTTGTGGCCCTGGGTTTCAGTGAGTGTGACTAAGTGGGGAGGCTGCCTGTGCTCTTGTGCTCTGCAGGGAGGCTTAATGGCTTTTCATGGTTAGTCACAGACATTCCCTGAAGATGCTCCATAAAATTGTGTGGATCTGTTGGAATAAAGATGCCAAAGTCCGTGCCATGGCTGCTGCCACACTTTCAAAGTCTGGGATGGGTTGCAAGGTTGTTTTCAGAGTATTTTGTGCTTGTGTCATGCATTGCTAATTAAAGTTATTTGAGTTGTCTTTTCGAGATTAATTTAATCAATAGGGATATTATTACTACTTTGATGGTATCATTTGTACAAATTGTCACTTGAAGAAAGCAATTAACTGAGAATGCTTATTAGCTGATCTGTCCCACACCTTATTTGTGCTGCAGGAATCGATTATTGGATTCATTAAGTCAAGCACAATTCAGGGATCCCTTTGAGGTTTAAACACTGACTTCAGCTGCTTTTACTACTGTTGTTAAATTGGCTGAGGGTCAGCTTGGAGCCTTCAGAGTATTTCCAGAAGAAAAGCATGGCCTTTCCTCTTCATATCCCAGACTTTTTCCCCCCAGATTTGTCCTCTAAATCCAACAAAGCAGATCACTGGTGCTGCCAAGCCAGAGGATTTATGTGCACGGAGCATATGGGGTGGCATTCCCAAGGTATGGGAATCATGGAATCATGGAATGATTGGGCTGGGAGGGATGTTAAAAACCATCTGATCCCACCCCTGCCATGGCAGGGACACCTCCCACTGTCCCAGGCTGCTCTCAGCCCCATCCAGCCTGTCCTTGGGCACTGCCAGGGATCCAGGGGCAGCCACAGCTGCTCTGGGCACCCTGTGCCAGGGCCTGCCCACCCTGCCAGGGAACAATTCCTTCCCAATCTCCCATCCATCCCTGCCCTCTGGTAGTGGGAGCTATTCCCTGTGTCCTGTCCCTCCATCCCTTGTCCCCAGTCCCTCTCCAGCTCTCCTGGAGCCCCTTTAGGTTCTGTAAAGCCACAGTGAGGTCACCCCGAAGCTTCTCTTCTCCAGGCTGAACAATCCCAATTTTCCCAGCCTTTCCTGAGTGCTCCCTGTGGAGCTTTGAAAATAAAAGGATACAACAAGGCCACGTTGTTGTTAGAGGGGATTTTAGCAATCAGAGCCTCCTCCTGAGGCTGTTCAGGACAAATTGACCCCCTGCCCTGGCAGGGACATTGATCCTCCCAGGGGTACCCCGCCTGTGTCCCCTCTATTTCAAAAACCCTCCAAGAGATTTAGTGACATTTCATTGGGACACATCTCCAGCCACGAAGGAACCTGTTTTGTTGCTGTGAGTGTGATTATTTACATGCTGATACATTGAGAGGATCAGGCAAAGAATAAAAGGAAACCTGTCAAAAAGATGTGTTCAAATTCCACACAGGAGCCTGACTCTCCACATCCAGAAAATCAAATCCTTCTCTCCCTGCTTGCATTTCCCATGAAAGTGTGTTGTGTCTTTCTGTTAAGAAACAAACAGTGAGGGTGTTGAAAGCAAGCAGCTCTTTCAGCATCTGTGGGGCCTGAAGTGAGGGCTGGGCATCCTGGATCCCACAGGAGCAGAGGACTCCACGTGGGTGGGAGCACAGGGGGGATGGCAGAGCTGCCAGCTGGGAGAAGGATGCTTTGGGTTTTTTTTTGTTTTATAAAAATAAATACACTGCATGCACAGACTGGCCTCGCCAGTCTCACTGGGAACAGACTCCATGTGGCTTTCATGGAATTGTCAGGGAGAGTGGTGAGTGGGAGTGTAATTGGGGGCACACAGATTCCATTGTTGGATGGAGGTTTGGCTGGGTTTGTGCTTGTGTGGAACGTACATCTGAAAAACAATTAATGCTTGTCATTAAAGTGGAAAAAGCATCCCTGGTTAGGGTGGAATTTGTTTTTATAATGTGACATTTTGCCTCTGCCATGTGTCCGTGGAAATGAGGTTTGCAGGAATTTTGATCATCCTCCAATGTGTCCGTCTCCATCTCAGTGCTCCTGATTAATGAATTACAGTCTGGGAGCAGGCAGAGGGAGCTGCCAGCAGCCTGCACCCCAAATCCCTCCTTAAGCACCCAGTGCATCAGTGCCTGCTGTGAATCCCAGCATTCCCAGGTGTCTGGGTTTGAAAAGACAGGTGTGTGCTAAGAAAGGCAGCAGCCTCCCCTGAAATGGAAAGTGTAAACCCCCTCCCTCTGAATTATGATGATTTTGAAATTAAGGGGCTCTCAGGCAAAGATATGGGAATAGGAATAACAGTTCTTTACTAGGAAAACTAAAAATACAAATGCAATTGTGCAAACAGAAAACCCCAAACCACTGCCAGAGTGAGAGCAGGCCCTGGCAGGCTGTGGGTCAGGCTGTGGCAGCAGTGCCATTCCATGGGGGCTCAGCCCTCCTGCAGTGCCAGCTGTGCTTCTGCTGGAGCAGGATCCTGGACAAGGCTGGAGTTTTCCTCTCAAGCTCCAGGGCTGCTGTGGATGGGCCTGGGCTCCCTCTGGGAATGCAGTGGGGAAGAAAGCTGCTCCTCTGGGAATGCAGTGGGCAAAGGCTGCTGTGCTGATCCAAGGGCAGATTGGATCCAGGTAGGAATGCTTGGCTGCTCCCCTGGGTGGAGCCTCTCCCCATGGGATGCTGGAATTTTCTCAGCCATGCAGGGACACTCAGTGGCCATGACCAGAAGAGATCTCCTGGAAGGAGGATTGGCTGTGGGAGAGATAAAGAAAAATGCCCGAAGAACTGCCCCAGCTCTGACAGATGGCAACAGAACACACACATATCTTACAGCCCAGGACTCCTGGGACTCCACCTCTCCTGGCACGCCCAGGGGTGCAGGATGTGGAGTGTGTGGGATCCAAGAGTCAGGGATGATGCATTGTTTGGAAACCAGGAGGCTGAAAAGCTTGTGATTTACTCCTGATAAATGTATTAGGCTTTCAGGATTCACAGGAGTCAGGGATGAATCCAGGTCCTTGTGGGCTTTGTCCTCACATTGCTTTGAGGAGGCTGAATGAGCCATGGAATGCCTCTGCTGCAGGGAGAGGCTTTTCTGGAAGGTGTGGGAACAAATCAGCTCCAGTGCCTGAGGAATGGCCTCGGGGGAGCACCAGCAGGGTTTGCTGCAGCTGCCTCCCAGGGTCTGTCTGTCTTGGCTGCAGGAGGTGTGGGCACACCTGGCGGCAGGGAGGGAGGAAATGTGCCCTGGGCGAGCTGAAGGCTTTGGGGTAGAATTCCCAAGGATGTCATTCTCTGGGGATTGGGTACTGTTAAACAACCACTCTTTGACATCCCTGAGGAGCTGAGATCTTCCCAAAATCCCTCAGATGGAGATGAAGCAGAGCCAGTGGAGGGGATGCTCAAGTGGGGCTGTTGGCAGGGGAGAATCACAGGATCATGGAATGGTTTGGATTGGAAGGGACCTTAAGGATCATCCCATGCCACCCCTGCCATGGTGCCACCTTCTACTGTCCCAGGCTGCTCCAAGCCCTGTCCAGCCTGGCCTTGGGCACTGCCAGGGATCCAGGGGCAGCCACAGCTGCTCTGGGCACCCTGTGCCAGGGCCTGCCCACCCTGCCAGGGAACAATTCCTAATTCCCAATATCCCATCCATCCCTGCCCTCTGGCAGTGGGAGCCATTTCCTGCGTCCTGTCCCTCCATCCCTTGTCCCCAGTCCCTCTCCAGCTCTCCTGGAGCCTCTTCAGGCTCTGGCAGGGGCTCTGAGCTCTCTCTGGAGCCTTCTCCTCTCCAGGTGAGAAGCCCCAACTCTGCCAGCCTGGCTCCAGAGGCGCTCCAGCCCTGGAGCAACTCTGTGGCTTCCTCAGGACTTGCTCCATGTCCTTCCTGTGCTGGGACCCCAGAGCTGCACTCCCTCCAGCAGGGAATGAAACTCTGTGTTCACCTACCAGGGAGAGAAATGTTTGAGTTAGAGCAAGATGTGGAAAAACCAACAAGGAAACCACTAAAGCCTGGAGTGTTTTATAAGTATTTGATCTGTCAGACACCAAAAACCAGTTAGAATTGGGGCTTAAGGATGTTTCCAAATAAAAATCAAGTTAATTTGGAGGGAAATACGACTAGGGTAGGACTGACCTTGGAAAAGCTCTTAAAAATACTGATACACCAGGAATACACAACCTCCACCTGTTTATTTGTACCTGCACCCCTGTTAGAGGAGATTTTGCTCTTCAGAGTGATTGTGGCGTGGTTGGAAGAAATATTTCCACCCCTGAACAATATCCAATCACTGCCTGCATTTATTTGAAGAGCAGGAATCAGCACAAGTGTGAGCTCAGCTCCGAGCTTTGGCATTTGAGCTGTCAGCTCAGGATTTACGGGGGGTGCTCGAGGGTGCTTTAGCTGAAGCTCTGCTCTCATGTTCTAAACTGGTAAAATGCCTTCCATCCCAGCCTTCTGCAGGGAGCTGGAGTCGTGTTTGGATTGCTTCTGAGCAGGAGGTACTGGGGTTGTGGCTGTCCCTCCTGGGGAAGGGGTGGCAGGAGGCTCCGGCTCGCTTCCCTCTGGGAGCCAAGGATTTGTCAGCCTTGTTATCTGCTGGCAGATGGGACAGCTAGAGCAAGGAGAAAGGACTGATATTTTCACCCTAGCTGATTCTCCTGTTGTCCTTGACAAGTTGATTTTTATGCTGGGAAGACTCTGATCATCTTTGCTGGGAAATGTGATGGCTCTGCCTGTGCAGTAACCATGTGAGAGTCACTGGTGGGTGAAGAAATCCATTTCAGAACTCAGCCATGCCTTGTTGACACTTGAAACTCTGGCAGGTGTCAGCTTTTTACTGACTGTCATGGGACTGGTGCCTCTGGCAGGCAGTGGTTGGAATTTGTCAGGGGTTGGTTTAACACTGGGCCGGATCAGAGCCTGTCCAGGGGCCTGGATGGTGAAATCCAGATGTGGCGAGCAGGAACAGCATCCCTGGGGCTGTTGGGCTCTGGAGCCAGGACAAGGGGCTGGGCAGGTTCATGGATCTGGCAAAGTTTGCTTTCTTTGTGCCCTTCACCAGTGGGTCTCAGAAACCCTGAGGAGCTCCTGCCGTGCTCAGCTCAGATGCTCTGACTCTGCTCCTCCTCCTCAGCAGGACACACCCATGCTGCTCTTTCCACTGCGTTTTGGTAAGGTTTGAACTTCCCCTGCTGTAGGATTTGGCTCTCACTGACTCGGTGCACTGAGGCTGCTCCAGGGACTCCTTGGACAGGTGCTCCCAGCCCAGCTGGGGACACCAGAGGCACCTCCAGTGTCCCCAGGAGAGCTGGTTTTTGGTTTTCCATCCCACACGGCTTTTCTTGGGCATGAATTCCATCACTTGAACTTCTCCTGGGCTTCCAGCTCTCCATCTCCTGTGGGGAAAGAGGTGGCAAAGGAGGCACCTGAGTCTGCATTTTCCCCCTTTCACTGAGTGCCACATGTTCTGGGACATCCCCAGGGATGGGGACTCCAAACCCCCCTGGGCAGTTCCAGTGCCTGACAGCCCTTTCCAGGGAGAAATTCTTGCTGGTGCAGCTTGAGGCTGTGTCCCTTGTTCTCTGGGCTGCTCAGGAACCCCTTCACTGCATCCCCAGGGACCCCTCAGAGCTGCCCCATCCAGGACTTGTCCCCAGCCACTCCTTGCTGCTGTGGGGAGGATTCAGGGACTTCCCTGCAGCAGGAGCTGCCATGGGGGGTGCCAGCAGGGAAAGAAATCATTTGAATTCCATCTTGCCAGCATCCTGCAAGGCACGCTGCTCCCCTTCTTTATTGGCCCCCTGGGCCAGCCCTTCCTGTCCCCATGGCCTGGGCCATGGCCACATTTCCAGCCCTGAGGTCTCATTGCTGTGGGGATGAGGCATGAGCTGGAGCAGCCCTGGCTCCCCCAGTGCCTGGAGGCTGCAGTTTGGTCAGGAATTGCTGAGCTGCTGCAAAGTTGAGCCCTCTGGAAGCTGTTTTATAGCAGCTCTCCCTGGAGAATAACTGTCCTCCAAAGTACTCCTGGGTGCCTGGAACAAGCACTGAAATCTGCCCTCCCTCTTCCCTGGGCAAGGTGAGCATCAGCACATTTGCTCTGTGCGTGCTGCAGTGTCTGGGATATAAATTACCCATAAACCAGAAAAACCAGGCTTGTCTCTCCCTAAAATCCAACTCCCAGCAAAATTGAACTTTGTCTTCTGCCAAAAAAATGCTCTTGGGAAATGCCAAGGAAAATGTGACACCAAGAAATGAGGCTCATCATGAACTGAGGTGAGGAATGAGGAGATTTTTCATCCCATTATTTTCCTAAAGCCTTTGGAAAGTTCCCTGCCTGTACTGACTGCAAAGCAAGGAGATTTTTTTTTTTTTTCTTTTTATCTGTCCTTTCTTAGGAGCAGACTCGCTTCTGATGCACCTGCTGGGGCTGTGGGAAACAGGTCCCTTCCCACCTCAGCCAGAGCCACAGAGCTGATTTTATCCCTCTTCTGGGGTCTGGTGACTCAGGCAGGGCAGGAGCAGCCCTGTCTCACTGAGTGTTTGTAGAAACAAACCCACAAACTCACAAGTGTTGGCTTTTTCCAGGGATAAAACTCTCCCTTCATTGACTACAGATTTCCCCTAAGCTCGAGGATTATTCCTGGCAAGATGCAATCAATGCTGTTGCACTTCTGTGATTTTCAACCCAAAATCTCAGAGTTAAAAATTCCCAAGCAGCTTTTTGTGTCTTTGGGGTCTCTGTGAGGCTTTGCTGTTACCCTTTCTCAAGGACTTTGAGGTCAAACCTGTTCATTTTTACAAACAACCCCCTGTTTCGAGGCTCTTAGAGCTGGTTGAGCTGCATTTCCTTCTCATCTGAACTCCTCCTGGACAGGGAATGCAGCTGGAGGCAGCTGACAGCCTGATGGGATGGCAGGGAGCAGACTGACAGCATTTCCCTGCCCACATCCATCCCAGCCCTGCAGAGTCTGCAGGAAACTACAGTGACAATGACAGAGTTTGTGACCCAACCTTGTCCCAGCCCTGGAGGAGGCAGCTGCACCCCAGCTCCAGGGAGACCTTCCTGCCTCCTCCTCCATCCCACATGGCTGCAGGACCCAGCATCCCCCCCGGATGCCCCTTGGACACCCAAGTCCCTTGGCTACCCCAATCCTTGCTTTTGGGATCACTGGAGAGCCCCGTGTTTGGTGTCAGGGCCAGGCTGGATGGGTGGTGCCATTCCCAGCCCCACCAAATCCCAGGGTTTGTGGCAGTCCCTGCTCCTGCCCCTGTGGTGTGGCTGGGCGTGCTCTCCTGTCTTGTCACTGCTAGTAATGAAGGGATGGGACTGTTTTGGGGCGAAGAATGATTTATTGCTCAGATAAACACCAGTCTCAGAGGCTGTGAGATTTTGGAGGAGCAAGCAGCTGGCCATGGCTCAAGAGGAGTCACAAGTTCTTTGCTACAAGGCAATATGGGACTTTCTAACCCAATAGGGTTTATTTTGCTTTTCTGACCTATCACCTTTACTCACTTCTGCTGCACTGTGGGTACTTTTGTCCAGTGGGTTTCTGTCTGACATGCACACAGTTGCTTCTCTTATAACCTCTGAACTCTCAGCTACTCTGTACAACCACACCCCTACATTATAATGTATTTATTTCCCTTAGAAACCCTTCACCCTCTCATCAATGCAGTTTCTCACTTACTTAAGGTGATGCCTTGTGAAGGCTGACCTAGAACAGAGACTAGATGAGCTAAAGAATAAAGTAGGGTTTTTTTAAAAGGCCTCAATGGATCCACCTTGGGCTCCACAAGAGCCCAGCCAGGGCTGCACCCAAGATGAACCAAAATGGTCACAAAATGCATGAGCGGTCACGGGGGCTCTCACTTTTATAAGTTCTGCTCCATTTGCATATTGGAGTTAATTGTCCAATTACAGCTCCAGCCCATGCAGTCCCATCCTGCTTGTTTTTCTCTCTCCAGCCCACGTTGTTTGTGCTCTTGGGCCTGAGATTTGGATCATTTGTCCTTGGTCCCCAGCTAGAGAAGGAATTGTTTTGTCTCCCTACTCTGTGCAGAGAGCTCACCATCCCCTCATATGAAGCCCAGACCCACACACTAAAGCAGCACAGAATGTGAAAATATAAAAGCTAAAACCTGAGGCATCACTGGCATATTCTTATTTACAGCTATAGAAACATAAATTTACAGTTTTTCTGCTTAATGGCCATGTATTGTCTTTTTACATCAATCCAAGCTTCTCCCAAGGCTGCAGATCAAACCCTTCAGTTCCTGTTTTTCCCACCCTCCCACAGCCCCACATGTGCAGGGCAGGGCAGGGATGTCAGCTCTGGCTGCAGGATCCTGCCTGGCCCCAGGGCTTTGGGAAGGGCTCTGGAAGATCCCTGTGGGCTCCTGCCATCTCCAGCCCGTGGCTCCCTCTGATCCAGACAAACCCTGGGACTTGCTGTGCTTGCTGTGCCCTGTTCAGGTGGATTTGGTGAGCCTGAAGGTCTGTTGGGGTAGGAATTTCAGCCCCTCCCGGGTGCAGGAAAGGTGTTGGCATCCTTGGGCTCTGCCAGGATCCCAGCAGCTCTTTGCTCCTCTCAGAGTCACTGGCTCCCTTCACTGGCTTTCCCAGTACTGGCAGACCTGTGGGACTGCTTCAGTGCAACAGGGAGGAGAAAATTCCCAGCCAAATTAATTTCTCTTCTCCAGCCATCCTGGAAAATCTCCCCTTTCCTTCCAGGAGCAGGAGGAGCCTGGCACTGGACGTGTGTCCCTTGATGTGACACCACTGAGCCTTGCCCTGAGCATCCCTGAGATAACAGTGGGAGCAGCTGGACAGGATTTCCATTGCCCTGTGCATTTATCCCTGTCTGGAGTGTCCTTGTGATCCCCAGGAGCTCTGTGGGGCTCCTTCTGAGCAGCATTCCCAGTCGGAGCCCCTGGGGAGGGAATTCCCTCCCAGCAGTGAACTGTCTGCCTTCTCTGAGGTGATTTATTATTCACAGCCAGGCTCTTGGCTCAGAGATGATCTGATGGCTCTGATGCACCTCTGCCTAAGGCCTGAGAGGTGTTCAACCTCTCTTATCCCTCTCCTGATGCCAGGGTTTCCTCAGGAGTCCCTCAGCAGGGAAGATGCTGCTGCTGACCTCCTCAGCAGCCTCCTGCTGCTGGAGCTCACCTGCAGCCCTGTCCTGCCTCCGATTCCCAAAGGGTGACACAGCCTTCCTCGGCTTTGGCTAAAAGCTCTGCCACTGAGGCACTGGATGCTGTGGAACTGAGAGATCTGTGGGCGTTTTTGTGCTCAAGGATTGGAGCAGCATTTCCTGCCTCTGTTGGAAGCTGCTGGTGCAGGAAGCAGATCAGAAAATGAAATGAAATTCCAGCTCTGACTGCCCAGGCTGGGATCCAGCAGAGCACTTAATTTCCAGCCACCTGGGCAGCCCTTTTCATTTTGGTGGTACTGTTCCACCTGCTTAAGTGCAGTTCTGGATCGAGGCCTCTGGAGCTGAACTTGAGCCATAAGGGTTAATATTTCCAGAATTAAATTTTCCCCTGGAAGAAGGTGTTGTTCCTCATCCCTGCCCCTCCAAACAGTGCTTCCATTTGATGAGCTAATTAACTCATCTGGCTCTAAAATACAAGTACATTCTTCTTGGTTTTTGTCATGTGTCACCACCATCTCAAGAGTTATTATGTCTTATTTAAACAGAAAATACAGAAGGAGGGAAGTGAACCTGTTCAGTGCCTGAATTTATACCCAAAGCCTCAGTACCAAACCCATTGTTTCATATTCATCTGCAGACACAAAATATGTGTTAATTAACCAAAGTGCTGCTAGTGGGCATATGCAAATGAAGTGGCATCAATCAGGCAAGGATCACTTTTTTTTTTTTTTTTTGAGTTTTTCCTTTATTAAGAAATACAGTTTTGTGCTGACTGCAGTTCCTTTAATATCAGATCTGTGCCTTGAAGCTCAGCCTGCAAAGAGCCTCAGAATCTCCCAGCACTGCAGAACCCCCTGGAAATGATGCAGCTGATAATGAAGAATTCCTGTGTAATCCCAGGGAGGACAGAACTGTCTGGATCTGCCTCAGGCACAGAGAACCCCAGTTTATTTTTCTAGGAGGTATTTCATTCTGTCAAAGCAGCAGAGTTAAACTGAGAGAGACAATTAGGCATAAATTCTCATTTGGACTAAATGCATCGAATTTAAGATGGAAAATGGGAGTTGTGAGTCTGCAGCTCTGCTTTTCCAAGGCACAGGATGACTCCCAGCATCTGCCCTGGAGGTGGGACAGGTGCTCAGAAGGGGATCCTTGGGGAGTGTCCCTTCCCTGCCCCCTGGGTGCCTCTGCCAGGGGCACTGGGGGTGTTCCTGGCAATTCCTCAGCTTGGAAATTCCTCATGTCTGTGCCCAGCACTTTGCACAGCCTTGCCCTGCACATCTCCCAGGCCAGGGAGGGGGTTTCTGTCTGCACGAGGAGCTTTGGCAATGAGCAGCCCAGGGCTGACCTCATCCAGCATCTCCTTTATCCGATTGTACCTTTGGTATTGCTCAAGCCTTGACTGTGCTAAGGGCAGAGCAGTGCCTGCAGAATTGCTTAGCAGGATGCTTCTTGTTTCCTTCCCAAGGGAAATATTGGGTATTAACTGATGAGCCAGGACTGGGGGAAGGTGCTGGAGCTTTCAGTGTTTAAGAAAAGCTGGCAAAGACTGTGAATGATGAAGAAACTTCTTGCTGTCTGGTCTTTTCTATCCTCAGATGTTGATCCCCTACCAAAGGGAGACAAGTGTTGATTTTCACCTTTCAGGTGGCACAGGAAGGTTCCCAGTGTGAACCCCGGCTGCTCTGGGTCCCTCCTGTGCCTGCCCATTTTGTTCCTGGAGCTCTGGACAGAGGGAATTGATGCAAATCCCGGGGCTGAACCGTCCCTCTGTGAAATCTGTGCTGTCAGGACACATTTTCCTCTTTCCAGTTCCCTCCAGTCAGTGTGAGCTCCAGCAGAGTGAACCCAAACCCACACCTGGGGCTCAGCTGTCACCCCCCATCAAGTTGGATTTGATTAACTCTGCAGCTGTAGAGCTGCAAACACCAAGTTTGCATCTGGAAGTTCAATGCTCCTCCTCTCCTTCCTGGGATTTTATGTTTAAATCCATCTAAATGTACAGAATTACATCTGGTTTCTATTTAGCGCTTTGGCCAATTTGAAGCTCCGTGGGTCTGCAACAAGCTCATGTTCCTTGTTGGATTATTCCAGGATGAGGAACCTGGCCTTTGGCTGTGAACATTGAAACCCAGTATTCCTGTGGCTTTGGTTTGTGCTCAGCCAGTTCCAGATCCTGGAACCTCTCACCAGCCTGGTGAACTCAGATTTTGGCAGGAATGGTTTTCTCATTATCTGTGCCTGTTCCAGAGGGTGCTCAGAGGTGGGGAGTCACAGGAGATGTTCCTGCTTTAATGGCCAGCACAGATGTCTTCATTCCATGCTTGAAAAAAGCAGAGCTGGAAAAAAATGCAGTTCCCTGATGTTCCCAGCAGCTCCTGCCTCGAGCTGCTCTGACAAAGCCCCTGTGCCAGCCTGGCTCCTTCAGCCACAGCGAAATCCATCAGAGCAGGGGATCACTTTTCCATGGCTTTGCCAAAGGCTCTCCCAGCTCCTCCCTGACCCCCTCTGCTGCACTTGGCTGCACCTCCTGCACAAGGGTTTGTGTCCTGGGCTGCCTGGGGCTGCATCTCCACCTGCTTCTGAGGCCACGGGGCAGAAGCTTCCAAATTGAGCTAACAAAAGGTTCAGAAAGCAGACCCAGGTCCCTGTGGCTCGGGGTGTGTGCATGGCAGGAGCAGCAGGAGCAGCACAGACCCTTTCCAGCAGGGCACCTCACTGGTAATTTTTGCTGACAGCCCAAAATCAGCCAAGTGAACCAGTTTAAAAGCCCTTCAGAATTGTTCACTTCCATCATTTGCTGCTTTTGTCAGGCACACAGAAGTGTGTCTTGCCGTGTCTTTTGTCTCATTTTTACAAGAGTTCTGTTGTCTATTTAGATTAAATTACAGGAGCAAACAGTTGTTCAGGGATTAGCACTGGGATGATCCGAGGAGAGCGTTCAGGAGCAGGAGCACGGTGGTTACCTCAGGTGGAACAGCCAACAAATAGATTATTTTTTCCTGCTGTACAAGCTCAGATGCAGCAGATGATCCAGGGTGGATGGGTGCCCAGTGGAAGGACACCCATGGAGGGGTGTCTGGTGTCCCCAGGTGAGGTGAGGGGCTGTGACAGGTTTGGATTCAGTTATTTTGGAGTGTCTGGAGCAGGTTCTGCTGCTCTGCTGGGTGCTTGGCTTGAGGAGCTGGTGCCAGGGGCTGTGTCCCAGCTGGGGAGGGGAGGATCCTGCTGGGAAGCACCTGGGCAACAGCCAACTCCTTTGGGAGGGAAAAGCTTCTGACAGAAGGGGTAGGAGGTATGGAATTTGTGTCATCCCTGCCTCCAAAACCCTCTGGTGGAAATTTGCACCCCAGGCCAAGGAGCTTGGCCCTATGTCCTGACTCATAGTGCCTTTTCCTTCTAAAATGTCTGCTACATTTAAATTTAGAAAACATTTACAGCAGCTGTGTTTTCATTTTTTGGGAGGGACACATAGACATTGAATCCTCTTCCCCTGTTCCCACACCTTTATGTCCAATAAAATTGAGAAGTATCTTCCCAAAAATGAGCAGCCAGGGGAGTGTGAGCCTGGGCTGCCTGGTTGCATTTGCTCCAGGAGTAGCACTCACTGCGTTTAGTGGATTTGCTTGGCTTTCTGGGACACATTTAAAGGAGAAAATGTGTTTATTGGCATCAAATTTAGAAGACCTATAACATTTAAGAGGGAGATATGTTTGAAAATGTGATATGAAATGGGGAATTGTCAGTTTTGCTGTCTTTGAAGAAGTTCTGGCAGTTTTACTGACCAGGTTTCTGTGGTGCAGATAGAATCTGAGCCCTAAAAAACTGAATGCATAATAAAATACCTATGGCATGCCATCATTTCTGGTTATGTTACTGTAACTGGGGTATATATCTAAAGGCAATCATCACTGTAGAGGAGGGAGGAAAACACAGAGAGAGCTTTAAATTTCATTAGACATTGAAACATCTGAAGGAGGAACTCTAATGGTTATATATAATAAACCCCTTTTTTATCTTCCCATAAAATTGTATCTCTTTTCCTTTTTCCCCTCAAGTTGAGCTGTCTTGCAGTGTGCAGGGTTCTGAAATAAATCGATGATTAACTAAACAACAGTAATTCATAAACCTCCTTATTTTATAGCAACATTTAAGGCAGTGCACAGTGCATGCTCCCCAAGCTGATCTACGCCCCCAGGTCCATTATCTGAGCTGTAGATAAATGAGGAGTTATATCTGCTGGAGGTTATGCTCAGGTAGTTCCCACCCTGCTGGTGTAAATCCAGGGGTTTATGGAAGGAGAAGAGCAATATTCTTTATAGGTACAAGGAAACGTGACCCAGGGCTGGAGATCTCAGGGGATGATGTTGCTCCTGCTGAGCTTTTCTCAGCACATCTTCAGGAAGTGCAAATCAGATTTCTTTTCCTGGGTTCCTATATTTCCATTCCAGTTAAGAGCAAGTCCCGGGCCGTTGGGGCTGGCTGCTTTCATTACTGGAAAGCATCACAGGAAGGGAGAAAGGAAAGCTGTGTTAAAGCCGTGCTCTAAAGAAGCAGCTGAGCGTTGTCAGGGAAAGCAGTTAGCTCCTGCAAGACATGTAAACAGAGCAGATTGAAGAGTGTCTAATCCTGGCAGCTGAAAGGCAGGAACAGCCATTACACAAATGCTCCTGGTAATCACCTGGAAGGGCTCTCAGAGCTGAGCAAGTTTCTCTGTTAGGATTGCTCCAGACGTGGTTGGTCCCTCAGAGGTGAAAGTTTTCTGATGGCTGAGCCACGTTTGATGCTGGGTCCTGCAACCCCACAGATTTCCCTGCCCATGTCCCTCCTGTGCCTTATGAAACTCTGTCCTCCTGCAAACAGCACCTCTGAGCCACTGACAGCAGAACCACGGGGATTTATCAGGGAGGGAGCTGAGAATAAATTTTTCTGGCTGCCCACACCCTGCCTGCTCCGAGACTGCAGCTCACAAATGATTCTCAGTTGGAAATGGTTCAGAGGAGGGGATGGAGGGCACCAAAGGGCTCCTTCATCAAGGAGGGAGTGTTCAGCAGAGAGTCTGGAGTCTGGAGGGAAGAGCAGGATGTGGGAAGGCTCTAAATCAGAAGTGACAGGGGCTTTTCCCTGTGCCCTGCACTGGAAGCACAGAGGGTTTTGGAAACACCAAAGATGCTGCTTTACTCTGTGTGTGGATACTTGGCTGCTGCTAAAAGTTCATTTGTTCAGCAAGTTTCTGGGTTAATTACAGGATGAAAAGCCCACTGAAGGCTATCAGATTTACAGAAGGTTGAATGTCACCCCCATCTCTGCCCAAGGCTGGAGTGAGCTCTGGAGTGGCAGAACTGTATGTTCCTCCTCTTCACCAGGCACCAGCTGTTGGCTACATCCAGCTCCACTTTCCTCTCAGAAACCTTGGCTTGGATCTGGCTGAAGGCAAAGAGAGAACTCCTGGATTTTGCCTCTGCTCTGTCTCTTCCGCCCTCGTTTCCCCTCATTTTGCTGAGCACACAGCAGTGTTGGTTGTGCTGGCTATGGCCGTGCCATGCTCTGGGCTTCTTATTGAAGGCTCTCCCCCAAATCTCATGGAAAATCCTGGACAATTCCTGTGCTTTATAAGGAGAAGAAAGTTGGACACGGAGTGGTTCATCCTGTTGATGTCTCTGTCCTGCTCTGAGAGTTTGGATAAAGGCCTGGGGGTGATGCAGCTCTGGTGATGGCTGAGGAGGGATGGATCTCATGATGAAGGGATGGATCTCAGGATGGAGATGGATCTCAGGATGGAGAGATGGATCTCTGGATGGAGGGATGGATCTCATGATGGAGGGATGGATCTCAGGATGGAGAGATGGATCTCATGATGAAGGGATGGATCTCAGCATGGAGGGATGGATCTCAGGATCTCAGGATGGATCTCAGCATGGAGAGATGGATCTCAGCATGGAGGGATGGATCTCAGCATGGAGAGATGGATCTCAGCATGGAGAGATGGATCTCAGGATCTCAGCATGGATCTCAGCATGGAGAGATGGATCTCAGCATGGAGAGATGGATCTCAGGATCTCAGCATGGATCTCAGCATGGAGAGATGGATCTCAGCATGGAGGGATGGATCTCAGGATCTCAGGATGGATCTCAGCATGGAGAGATGGATCTCAGCATGGAGGGATGGATCTCAGCATGGAGAGATGGATCTCAGGATCTCAGGATGGATCTCAGCATGGAGAGATGGATCTCAGGATCTCAGGATGGATCTCAGCATGGAGGGATGGATCTCAGGATCTCAGCATGGATCTCAGCATGGAGGGATGGATCTCAGCATGGAGGGATGGATCTCAGGATGGATCTCAGCATGGAGGGATGGATCTCAGGATCTCAGCATGGAGGGATGGATCTCAGGATCTCAGGATGGATCTCAGCATGGAGAGATGGATCTCAGCATGGAGGGATGGATCTCAGACCTTGTTCCACTCTGCCTGGGCGACCTCACTTCACAGCTCTGGTGTGTTACAGGACAGCTCCTGCAAGGCCAGAGAGCAAAGAACATGTATACAAGTTTACAGCAAGTGATTTCCAAGTTGTCTGTGTTCCCTGCCGCCAGCTAAATCCTCAGATGGAGGGAAGAGCTTGGCAGTGGGAAGGATTTCTTCTGACAGAGCAAATCAGCTCAAAATCTCCTTGCAGGAGAGGTTAAGCACAGCAGCCCCAGATCTGTCAAAACTGCACTCATTTCATCATCAAGGCAGACAGTGTTCTCTCTTCTCCAGTGAGGAGTGTGGTATTTGTTAACCCTTTAGCCCCTTCCTTTCACAGTTGCTGCCCTTTAATCACCCATTAATCAGATTAGCGGGCCTGACTTCTCCTCGCTGCAGTTCCTGCCAGCCCAGCTGAGCCAGTTAAAAGGCAGGACTGACAGATGCTACAGATTTTTCTACTTGATTTTTTTTCCTGCTGTTGCTCCTCATCTGACCCTTCCTTTGTGACTGTCTCTGGGAGATGCTGGCAGATGGAATCTGCTTCCTTTCGCGGGCGCTGTGTTTGGCACCAGGGCCCCGCAGCGAGGCTGAGGCTCAGCACTTCCACTGGGTCACTTCAGGGAGGTTCAGCTGGGCCATAACAGCCCGGGCTGGGCTCACAGCTGAGGCACGGAGGCTGCAGGGACCCCGAGGCAGCAGGGGTGTGCTCTCTGGCTAGATGAGCTGGGGAGATGAAGCTGACAGAGCAGAGCTCAGATCTCTGTCCTGAGCAGGGCCAGCAGTCAGACTGGATGGTCCTTGTGGAGCTCTTCCAGCTCAGGGTACTCTGTGATTCTATAAAATGCTTTTCTGGCACTGCTGTTATTGCCAGGATTTGTTCTTTCACATGAACAGCAGGTTAGAACAGAATCGATGCAACAGCAAAGCACAGATAAAAAAAGTGACTGCAGGACACATTTATACTGCCAAGAAAAGCAGCTTTGAGTCCCACCTCAGAAAATATGTTTCTCTTCTAAGAGTGATTGAAATGCTGCTTTTAGAAAGGAGCAAGAAAAAGCATTGAGGATGCTTGAGGCACCAGGAGCAGCTGGTGTGTCCCTGTCCCAGGGCTGAGGTCAGCACAGACACACCTGCACAGCCTCAGCAGGGCCACACGACATGTCTGGAGCAGCAGAGATGTCACCAGAGCTGGAGCCATCAGTGGGGGACAGTTCCTGCCCTGCAGCCAGGCCTGACCATGGGTGCTCTGTCTGCAGCTCTCCTGAACCCGGAGAGAGCCACAACTCAGAGCCAGCAAACCCAGAGAGAGCTCAGAGCCAGCAAACCCCTTGTTTATCATTGCACAGTCTGGCTCCCCAAAGCCCCACCAGCCTGTGCTGTAGCTGATTCCTGAGTTTGCTGTGCAGAACCAGGAGCTGGACTTGATCACAGAATCACTGGGTTGGAAGACACCTTCAAATCACAGAGTCCAACCCAGCCCCAACACCTCAGCTAAACCCTGGCACCCAGTGCCACATCCAGGCTTTGTTAAACACACCCAGGGATGGTGACTCCACCACCTCCCCGGGCAGCCATTCCAGAACTTTATCACTCTTTCTGTAAAGCTTTTCCCTAATATCCAGCCTATATTCCCTTGGTGCAGCTTGAGACTGTGTCCTCTGGTTCTGTCAGTGCTGCCTGGAGAAAGAGACCAACCCCAGCTGAGCACAGCCACCTTTCAGGAGCTGTAGAGTGATAAGGTCACCTCTGAGTCTCCTTTTCTCCAGGCTGAGCACCCCCAGCTCCCTCAGTGGTTCCTCACAGGGTTTGTGTTCCCAGCCCCTCTCCAGCCTCGTTGCCTCCTCTGGATGCGCTCGAGCGTCTCAACGTCCTTCCCAAACTGAGGGGCCAGGCCTGGACACAGCACTCGAGGTGGGACCTCAGCAGTGCCGAGTGCAGGGGAAGGATGACCTCCCTGTCAGTGGTGTGCTGGCCATCATTCCTGATCCAGGATCCTTGGGTCTCCTTCCACCTCAGGATGTTTTGTGGTGCCTCACCTGTTCAGGGAACAGGCTCTGGCTCCGGCCAGGCACGGAGCTCTGGGATTATCCTGTCCAGGGCCTGCAGAGCTCTCATCCCCAGACTGCCCTTCACTGCCTGCCTTCCCTGCTCTCTCTCAGTTCCTTTGGAAGGCACTGCTGTTTAAAGGCAGCAAATGTTCTCCTGAGCATGCACAAACACAAACACATCTCCCCATGTTCCACCTTGTGCTTCCTGCTCGTTGTGTGGAGGTGCTGGCTCAGTCCTGGAGATGTCCTGGCAGCTACATGATCATATCTCAAAGAAGATGTTATTATTTCCCCATGAACATGTGCAGGGCAGCAGGTAACAACTAAAGTTACCAAAAAATGCCCATTTTTCTGCTCTCCTGCTTTTTTAATCGGTCCATAACAAATTCCCTTGGAGACAGAAAGTGGCAGCTCCTTGGTGTTTGCTAAGGGGAAATGTTAAAACATGAGATAGAGTCAACTCACCTGGATTTATGAGTCTTGCAAGCATAAAAAGGCAGTCTTTAGTCTGGCATTTCCTGCTTTTCTTGGTCACCATCAGAGGAGGTTGAAGTTTTCCCTTAGAAAATGGGATGTGGCAGTGCCTGTGGTAAATGGAGCCCTGGGATCTTTGTTAGGATTTTAAAATATATATTATTATTGTTCTTTTTGTAATTATTGGCACATCCTCAGAGCTGAATATTCCTAAATGTAAGAAACCCAAGTTTATTGCTGTTTGATGATGAAATAAATGGTGATGAAGTGATGATGAGCACAGTGTATCCCTAAGTATGGGAATGCAAAGCCTTGGGTTGTGCCAGAAATCCTGGGAGCATCCCAGCATGTTAATAGGCATCACTGTCAGGGCGCCCAGCAGCAACATCTTGGTTTTGCTCTGCTGTTGCCCTCTCTGGGTGATTCACCGGGTGGCAGAATGAGGGGCAGGCACGTGGCTGTCCTGTGTGATCCAGTGGGCTCATCCTTGTGGCAGTTCTCCTGGCATCCTGCTCATGATGGTATCAGTGTTCCAGCAAATAGAACTGTGTGAATGATCCTTGCTCTGCTCCCAAGGACTCTGGGAGATGTGGGACTCTGCCCACTCACAACAGGGGTTTAGTGGAGGATTTGGAGGTGTGTTTTCCCTGAGTGTGCCATCGGTTTGTGTTTGGGTAATCTGCTTTGGAGTGCTGCTGGTGGCCGGTGTGGGAGGGAAGCCAGCAGTCCCAGTGGAGCTGGACCTTCCTCGTGGTGTGGGGTTGATGCTGGTGACAGCAATCACACTTGGCACTGCTGTCACTGACAGCAGAGTCCCTTCCAAAGCTGTGATGTGAATACAGCAGGGCTTGAGCTCAGGCTCGGCCCCTGCTGAGGGCTCCTGGTGGTTTCTGAGCTTTTCCTGGGGTCTGTCCTCCCAGGTTTGCATTTCCCAGGATCTGGGCCTGCTTCCCATTCTCACTGTGTCTCTGGAGCACCTGCTCCTGGTGCTTTGGGGCTGGCCAGAAGCCAGTGAGGCTCTTCAGGCTGCTGGGATGGGTTTGTGAGGGATTTAATGCACGGCCTGCTGTCCCCACAGGGGCTGCAGCTGGGTGAAGGTGGCTGTCCCCACAGCTCCCTGCAGCACAGGCACCCTGTCCCCATGCTGGGGCTCCCTGCCCCCCTGCTCAGAAACACAGCTTGGGCAGGAGTTCTGAAACGAGGGAAAAGCCCAGAGAGCTGCAGGGGAGGGGACAGCCATGTGTGTCAGTGACAGATTTCATTCCCAGAGCTGGGTGAGCCTGGAGCAGCCAGGCTGGACCTTCGGGCAGGGTTTGCCCAGTCTGTAGCAGGTGTGGGCTACAGCGTTGGGTTAAATCAATGCCACAGTGCCACATCCTCCCTGGCTGAGTGTGGCTTGCACCAGCACCAGCTCATCATTCCTGTCACCAGATAAAATAGGCTGCAATAGTGAATATTGCCTCTTCATGTAAAAGTGACATGAAAAAATCATCTCCCTCCCTTGCACTGCTCCAACCTGGAAAAGTCTGGAGGAGAACAGAGCCTTGGTGCCTTTGTACATCCCTCTGTTAAACCACGTGCCAGGAGAGCACCACCTGTTCAGGAATCCTTCTCTGGCCATGCTTCTCTCCTCAGCCTGGGATTCGGCATCTAGTTCGTGCCCTTCTGGAAATCGAGCCCTTTGGTGCTCAAGCTGGGTCGATGCCAGGTGGTCGATGGTCCGGGCTCGAGTCCTCCAGGCTTGTGGCCCCTCAGAGTGCCCACCCAGGGACGCCAGTTCTGTCAGGATCTGTGATATTTAAATGCTCCCGAGACTGTAGAAAGTCTCTGTCTTTCAGCCCTGATGCCAAAAGAAGGAGTTGTAATTTGTCTGTGCTGGTATTCAAGGTTGTTTATTTCTTCTTAGCTAAAATATTTTCTCTCTGACCTGCAGCAGGTCCGTCTGGCAGGACAGCGCTCTGCCCCTCAGTGGGATGTTACAAACATTCTGTACTAGAAACTACGTGTGCTATATTTACAATAACGTGCCAATATCCATCACCCATGTTGAACAGTGTGTCCCCAGCCCAAACCAACAGAAAAATGCCAACACCACAGTGAAACATGGAGGGCATGAAGAAGAAGAAAAAGGACAAGGCATGCCCAATTTTCCTCCATCTTGCCCCCTTTGAACCCCTTATCTAGAATCCTAAAATTCTACTTTTGCACCCATGCCACACTAATTACTACTGATATCAAACACTCAGAGCTTGTAATTCATCCTGCAAGATTGAAAACTCTTTTCCATGGACAGGGATCAGAGACAGTGTCTCTCGGGGCTCTGTACAGGGGGGCTCCTGACCCCCTGCCAGGGTCCCAGACCTTCCAGGGCAGCCAGAGAGGGATGCCCTCGATTCCCACAACCAAACTCCCTCAAACGAGGGCTTTTTGCTAAGGAGGAGCCTCAGGTGACCTCTGGGACATGGGCGTGGCTGGGGCTGCGTGGTCTGGCAAACCCTGCACGTTATAAAATAATCCCAGGAGGGAAGTACAGCAATCCTAGCACTGGGAAATGGGCTTTTCCTGAAACCTTGGCTGCTCTGGACAAGGTGGCTCCTGGTGTTTTCCTGTGAAGCTTGCCTTATCTCCAGGGAAGGATGATTTCTAATTGAGGAGCTGCATGCTGTGCACTCACCCCCAGCTCTGGTTTATGTCTGCTGCTGCTGGAATACATATTCATGACAGGTTTTGCATAGAGCAAAGCAAATTATTGTTGTGGAAATACACAGGGCGAGAATCCTTTCAGTTTGTTACCTCCTGGAGTGTCTCTGGAGATTGGAATGAAAAGCAAAGTGGTGGCTTTGGGTCTGCATCAGTCTGGGAGGAAAGGGGGGGCATTCCTTAGGGAGCAGTGCCTTGGAAAGGGATGTGGAGGATTCACAAATGCTGAGGGACCCTGTCATTCACACTTGGGTTTATCCCCAGATCACTCATGGCTTCTGTGACATCCCTACATCATTACCAGAGAATTCTGGAATAGTTGGGCTTGGAGTGACCTTCAAGCTCATCTCAGGGACACCTTCCACTGTCCCAGCTTGCTCCAAGTTCCATCCAGCCTGGCCTTGGACACTGCCAGGGATCCAGGGGCAGCCACAGCTTCCAGGGGCCTCCCCACCCTCCCAGGCAAGGATTTTTTCCTGATAACCAATTTCAATCTGTGCTCTTTTAGCTCTTTCTTTATCAGATTCATTGTTTGAGCTGGATAAACTGCTCTACCTGAGCTGCTGGCCCAGCCTGGGAGTGGCCATGTCCCTAAGGATGAGTTATGGGCTGTGGGTTCCTTGCCCTGTGTGCCCAAAAGCACCAACCCCTCGTCTCTCCCTAGCACTGCCAGGGCAGGCAGAGCCCAGGAGAGCTGGTGCTGCTGGAATGGGAGCTCTCAGCAGGCTGTGGAGATGAGATCTCCCATCCCATTAATACACTGGGAACTCCAAATAATTACTTGAAGGAAAACAAGAGCTCCAGGTGATGGATTATGTCCACAGCTGAGTGTGTCCTGAATGAAGGCACATCGGGACTGCTCCTCTCCTGGAGAGAAAATTCCTTTGAAAACCACGCCTGGGTCTGTCTGTGCAAATCCAACCCTTTTCCACTTGAATTATAAAATGTTTCTGTTTGTTTTATACAAGCATTCAATTGGCTTTGATAAGGAACACGATGTTATTTACTGTGCTTTAGCCTTGTACTTTAATCTGTGTTTTAGCAGCAGAACAAATTAACTGCTTTCTCCATCTCCAGGCAGAGCTCTCTGATCCAGAGCCAGCTGGGCCTCCCAACAAAGGATGCTTTTAGTGCCTGCATCTTCCTGAGCTCCATCTTTAGTGGATTATTTTATTATTCTGCCTCTGATTGGAGATCAAAAGTGGCTGTGTTTAAAGCTCTGTATTTACACTAAACCAGCATAAGCCCCTGAGCTGCTGCAGCCTGGCTCTGCTCCACGAGGGCACCCTGTGTTAGCACCCTGTGCTATTCCCAGCCCGGGGCTTTGCCAGGGGCAGGGGGGTCTGACACACCTGCAGAGAAGTGGCAAATTCTGCTCAGGCAGCCAGGGATTGTTAATCCTGGGAATTAACAGATGGGGAAATTAGGAGGCTAGAGAAACCTCCTGACATGGGGTTGTGTTTTGTAGGGTGGCAGCAGGACCAGGGCAGGGATTGTCCCCTGTGCAGGGCACTGGTGTGGTCACCTGGGGTCAGCCCTGGAGCCCCAGGAGCAGCTGAGGCAGCTGGAAAGGGGCTCAGCCTGGAGAAAAGGAGGCTCAGGTGGGACCTTGTGGCTCTGCACAGCTCCTGACAGGAGGGGACAGCCGGGGGGGTCGGGCTCTGCTCCCAGGGAACAGGGACAGGAGGAGAGGGAACGGCCTCAGGCTGGGCCAGGGGAGGATCAGGGTGGATTTTGGGGAAATTCCTTCCTGGAATTTGTTGTCCAGCCCTGGCACAGCTGCCCAGGGCAAGGGTGGAGACCCCACCCCTGGAGGGGTTTAAGAGCCCTGTGGACGTGGCACTTGGGGACACGGGGCAGTGGTGGCCTGGGCAGTGCTGGGGGAGTGGTTGGACTCAGTGATCTCTGAGGGCTTTTCCAACCTTAAAGAAGCTGGGATTCAGCATCCTTTTCCCCAGACAAAGCTCCATAAGTCTGGTGCTGCAGAGTCTGGAAAGCCTCATCACTGGTGACCAAATCCTCTGTGCCCTGGATGTGTTATCCCAGCAGTTTGGGGTGGAAGTGCCAGAGAACTTCAGGCTGCTGCAGCTTTGGATGAAGGTTTCTGACCAGATCCTCAAAGAAGGAATTCCAGGAAAGCCACTTTCTTCTGGCCAGCATTACCACAAAAAATATTATTTCTGTGCTGCAAAGCTGCTTATCCAAATTTTTCCCAGCCCTGATTATATCTCACTTCTTTGGGAAGGATTTAAAGGAAGATCATGTTATAAATTCACTTGCATTTCTTCCCCTGCCACCTTCACAGTAAAAAACTAAAGCCCTATATAAAATATCTGTTTTTTCTTAGTCCTCAGTTACAAATCACTGGATTTCATGTGCTTTCCCACTTGTCTTGTTCAAATATAGATTGTGCCATGCATAAGAATGCAGAATTATTTAAGGCTCAATAAAAAAAAAGGGACTCTAAAGCTGTTCGTTTTTCCAGGTATTTGTGTCTTTGGGCTGAATTCAGGGGGAAACCACTGGCAGCAGAAGTCATATTCCCTGTCCAAAAGGATCATTTGGACCTTACTGAAGCTTTCCAGAAGTCAGAATAAACATACTGCAAATTCTTATCCCCATTTTAGTTCCCATCCTGCACCTCAGTTGTGACACTTGCCAGACAGAAAATTCCTGAAATTTGCTGCAGGAGTGATGTGAAAGAGTTTTACCCAGGAGAGAGGACACTTGGAATATTATTTTCCTGACTATGAAATGGAAACCATGTTTAGAAAATGAAGGGCTTTTCCTGTTTAAGAAGAAGGAAGGCACAGGGAGGCAGAGCTTTTGTGCTGCAGGTTCTGTGTGTTGCCCTGAATTGGCTGCAAAACTCCTTGGGGAAAAAATCCTGGAACTTCCTCCCTGTGGGAATGTTTTCACTGGTTTCACACAGCTGATGGAAAACTGCTGCTGATAGATTACTTGTCTCAAAAGAAAACATAGGAGAGGCTTTTAGGGCACCCTGAACTCTTGTTTGAGTGCCTTGGGATGATTCCTGATGCCACAGCTCAGGATACAGGGAATTCTTGGTGCTCCTTCCCTGCTTCCCATCACCAGTGCAGAAGGGGCTGGATCCACCTGCCCTTCCCTCCCAAAGAGTTTCCAGCAGCTCCAAGTGTAATGAACTTTCCTTTTTCCATATAACAGCCCCAAATACCCTCATGGATGTGGAATTTCTGATCCAGCTGCATGAGGAGTTACCATTATGGGCTGAAGGTGTCACCCAGCTTCTGTGCTCTCATTTCCTCTGCAAAAGCCACAAATGCAAAGCTGGGAGAGCCTTTCCCACACTTTCCCTCCAGCTCTGGTGGATTTGGCTTCTCAGTCAGCCACCCTGGAGAACTCCCACTGCCTCCAAATTCCACACAAACCCAGGAGCCAGGAGAAAGCTTCCCTGTGAAAATACCCCTGCAGAAATGGCTTTCCTGGAGTTTCCTGCATACCTCCAAGGCTCAGCCTGGCCCTGTGCTAATAGCTATGAGCAGAATTAATTAAAATATAAAGCATGGCCTGGGAAATGAAACTCAGTTTCACCCCAGCTCTGGAGCTGAGTTATCCCGACGTGAACGTGGCAATAAGTGTTGGGAGTGCAGGTGAATATCCTGCAAATTAAAGGGGGAATGAAGTGTTTTCTAATTTTATCTGGAAAAACACGTGAAGGATGCCAGGGGGGCAGCTGGTGCAGGATTAATCACTTCCCACCCCCTGTGGCTGGCTTTGGGGACACTTGAATGGCTGCCTGCTTGATCAGGGAAAAGAAAGGGAATTTGGGGCAGCCTGCCCAGCACACACAAAAGGTGTCATTAACTGCCTGCTACTGCCCAGTTTTTCCAAGTTAGCTTTCCTTAAAGACTTTTATTGAAGCAATTATTTTTCTATTTTTCCTCATGTAAAAAAATCCATGGGAAGAATTGAAATGTTTGTGCTGTGCAATTGCTGCTCATGATCTTTATGGAGTTTATCCAGTACAGAAAATTACTGACTTGCGACTCTGAGCTGTCTACGAGAATTTATTCCTTCCCAAGCAGCAGCCAAGGAGAAATCTTCTGGCTCTCTCAATTCCAATTTTTTCCATCATTTTGCTGTTATGGATCTGAACTCCCCTTGACTCCCAGGCTTGTTTTTGCCAGAGAAACAGGCACATCCTATTGGACCACTGAGCTTGTGGAGAGGTGAGGAAGAAGGAAAGTTCTGTGGGCTCTTGGATGGCTGGAAGCTGCTGCAGAGGAGATGCAGGCAGCTCTGGTTTTGTGGCTGGTGTAAATCCTTACATTTGGCATGGAATAAAAATCTTCCAGCCCACCACATCCCTGGTGAGGTACAAACCAGGTGGCTGTGGTCACTGGGGCTCGTGGGGACCCTGCAGGAGGGCCTGGAGATGTGGGACCCCCTCCATCTGACCTTTTGTACCCCATGGAGCTCCCATCGTTCAGTGCTGACTCTGGGGAGCAGCTGAGGGAGCTGAGGAGGGGCTGGAGCCCCAGGAGCAGCTGAGGCAGCTGGAAAGGGGCTCAGCCTGGAGAAAAGGAGGCTCAGGTGGGACCTTGTGGCTCTGCACAGCTCCTGACAGGAGGGGACAGCCGGGGGGGTCGGGCTCTGCTGCCAGGGAACAGGGACAGGAGGAGAGGGAACGGCCTCAGGCTGGGCCAGGGGAGGCTCAGGGTGGATTTTGGGGAAATTCCTTCCTGGAAAGGGTGGCCAGGCATTGGAAGTGGAGTCCCCATCCCTGGAGGTGCCCAGGGAAGGGCTGGAGGTGGCACTGAGTGCTCTGGGATGGGGACAAGGTGGGGATGTGGCACAGCTTGGACTCGATGGGCTGCGAGGGCCTTTCCAACTCCAGTGATCCTGGGATTCTGGGATCACATCTGAAGTGGCAGGAGGTTGCTGGAGTGCTGCAGGTGTGGCCAAGGAAGGGCTTTAGATGGCCCAGCTCAGATTTTGGCAATCCAAGTGCCAGTTGTCCAATGTCCCTAAAGCCACAGGTGGCTGTGAGCTCTCCCTGTGGCTGGGGCTGCAGGGCTGGGGTTGGGATTTCTGCTTCAGTACTTTGTGATCACAGACTCCCAAAATCATTTGGGTGGGAAGGGACCTCAAAGCCCATCTCATTGCACCCCCTGCCATGGGCAGGGACACCTTGCACTGTCCCAGGCTGCTCCAGGCCCTGTCCAGCCTGGCCTTGGACACTCCAGGTGGGATTGGTGCCTGTGCCTGCGTCTGCTCTCCCCATGACCCAGGAGTGCAGGAGTGCTGCTCCAGCTGTGGCTGAGCTGCTGCTCCTCTGCTTTCCTGGCCTGGCTTTTGTCCAGAGGAACAAAAAGTGCTTAATTCACCTTCTTTTTCTTCTTCCCTCCCTCCTGCACAGCAGATCAGAGCAGGGCTGAGCCCACAGGGCTCACATTCTGTTCCTTAAAAAGAGTAAAGAAAAACTGGCTCAGGGCTTTGGCCTCACACTGCACTTGTCTCCCTCCAGCCAACATGTCCCAGGGGTTTGTCCAGTTGGATGAAATCACATCTGAATCCAGTATCCTTCATCAGCTCTGTTTTCAGGATGACAGGGAGAGGATGTGTTGCAGCATATTTTATTTTATCACTTTTGCTAAATGTGGCTCTTCTGCAAGCTCTGAAGAGCTTGTAGAGCCTACAAGCAGACTTTTGTCACCTTCAGCATTCAGCGTTGCCTTCTAAGGTTGCCCTCAACGCCTTGTGGTCTCTTCTTTGCCAAAGAAAAATCCTGGGATGGCTGTTGAAAAAGGCTGGGTGATACCAGAGCTGTTCCATCACACTGCTGTGCCTGAACTTCTACCCCTGGTGCAGCTCCTTCAAGGAAAACTTGCACTGCAAAGTGGCCAAGAGACAAGGCTGAATTAGTCCTTGGTGTGCTGAGGGCATGGAAGGAGCCTGGAGGAGTCCCTGTGCAAATCCATATGTTCCATGTCAATGCCTTGGTTGGAAAAGTGTGTGCTAAGGAAGACAGGAGCCTCCCTTGAAATGGAAAATGTAAACTCCCTCCCTCTGAATTGTTATAATTCTGAAATTAAGGGGCTCTCAGGCAAAGATATGGGAGTAGGAATAACAGTTCTTTACTAGGAAAATTAAAAATACAAATGCAAAAAAAACCCAAACCACTGCCAGAGTGAGAGCAGGCCCTGGCAGGCTGTGGGTCAGGGTGTGGCAGCAGTGCCATTCCATGGGGGCTCAGCCCTCCTGCAGTGCCAGCTGTGCTTCTGCTGGAGCAGGATCCTGGACAAGGCTGGAGTTTTCCTCTGAAGCTCCAGGGCTGCTGTGGATGGGCCTGGGCTCCCTCTGGGAATGCAGTGGAGAAGAAAGCTGCTCCTCTGGGAATGCAGTGGGCAAAGGCTGCTGTGCTGTTCCAAGGGCAGATTGGATCCAGGTAGGAATGCTTGGCTGCTCCCCTGGGTGGAGCCTCTCCCCATGGGATGCTGGAATTTTCTCAGCCATGCAGGGACACTCAGTGGCCATGAACAGAAGAGATCTCCTGGAGGGAGGATTGGCTGTGGGAGAGATAAAGAAAAGTGCCCCATGAACAGCAGAGAACTGCCCCAGCTCTGACAGATGGCAATAGAATGCACATCCCCAGGCACATCTTACAGCCAAGGACACATAAATATGGCAAATCTGAGATGTGGGGCCTGCCAAGGACTCAGCAGTGACCCTGCCCCAGTGCTGAGGGAGAGCTGCTGTCCGAGCTGGGATTTTCTGGGAACAGACATTTCAAGATCTCTATTTCCAGGCTTTTCCATAAATTTGAATGAAATTCCATGTGGCAGTGGATTTTATCTCTCTATGAGCTTGGAACATTGTGGATGCTTCAGAGTTTAGTTCCAAACTGAATTGGTTTGTTGTCTGCAGCAGGGCAGGGATTGGGATTCTGCCCCTGTGCTCAGGTGAGACCCCACCTGCAGAGCTGCCCTGGGTCCAGCACAGGCAGGAGCTGGAGCTGCTGGAGGAGCCCAGAGGAGGCACCAGGATGAGTAGAGGGATGGAGCAGCTCTGCTGGGAGGAAAGGCTGGGAGAGCTGGGAATGTTCACCTGGAGAAGGATGTGGGTGTACCCAAGGCCAGGCTGGACATTGGAGCTTGGAGCAGCCTGGGACAGTGGGAGGTGTCCCTGCCATGGCAGAGGGGGCACTGGATGGGCTTTAAGGTTCCTTCCACCCAAAACCACACCGGGATTACGTGAATTCCAACAATTTAACGTGGGAATTTGTCAGTGGGAGAAGAAGCTGTGGACTCTTGGAGCCCAGCCCAGGGAAGGAGTTCATGGCCAGGCTCTCCAGGGCACTCAGTATCAGCAAGACTGGGAAAAGGTAGGAGGGTCTCACCAGATTTTGATACTGCTTGGAAGTACCAAATAAAATCAGTTTTGTGATCCGGGTGAAATGTTTAACTCAACATCTCACATTATAAATGTGATTATAATAAAAATTTCACATTATAAATGTGATTATAACCAACATTTCACATTATAAAAAAGTCAATGGCAGAGGGGGATCACAGTCCTCTCACTGAAATCAGAAATGTGTTTCCCAAGTCTGTGGTGAAGTCAGAATGACTGGAGAAGAAGACAACATGACAAGCAGGACAGTAAAGAGGATTTAAATGGCTGAAGACGGGGGTGAAAAGCAAGGGAACAAATTCCAGGCCTTCCCCATCACAATGAAGGGGTTTGTCCTCAAGGTTATTGAGATAATCCCATTTTTCCTCAGGGCCTCTGTAGCCACCCATCACTCTGCTTCCCACAGCCTTTCTGTTCCTCTCTCCTGTCACTTTGAAGCTTCCCCTGGTTTGAAAAGCAGCTCCAGCATTTCCTACCCTTGGTTCCCTCCCAGTGGCTCTGACACGGGGAGATTGACAGTGGCCTTTATCTGAAAGCAGAGTATGAATTTTAGTCAATAGAGAATGAGGGCTGCTCTCAGATTTCACTTTGTTTTCTCAGCCTGGTTAATTGTGGGCAGGAATTGCTGTGCCTGTCTGGGCACAGTGCTACGAGAAGCTGCCTTTCAGTGCCTTAATTGAATTCCTGTGTGCAGGGACCATTGGGATGCATGTTGGGATGCCTGATGGTATCACACAGGAGGGGTTGAGCAGCCCTGCACCAGCAGCATCATACACCAGTGCTTGTAGACTGGGGATAAATATTATTTCAGGTATTATTGCATAGATTAACTTCCTTGTAAAAGTCAGGGCTGCTTTGTTTTTGGGAGAGAGAAATCGTGGCAGCATTAACGACTGATTTAAATGCCATGAGTTTCTTTGAGGGTGAAGATTCCATGGACCAAGCCTTATACCAGCTGAAAAGCTGAAATTTGGGAGCCTGAAGCCAGAAATGCTGAAGCAGCATAATGCATTGTTTCCTTGGCTCCCTCGTGTTCACAGCTGTGATAAATTCAGAGGATGAATTGAACCCCAGCCTTTTCTCCTGCCTGATGAGATTCAGGTTTAACATTCCAGCCAGGTCCGGGCTTGCATTCATTCCAGGGATTTCATGAATTTCACCATCTTTGCTGCAAAGCAGGGCTCAAAGCTGCAAAATTAGTTTTCTGCAAAGTGAATGTTGTCAGTTTGAGCTTCCTGATTGGGAAAAAAGATCCATTTCCACATCCCTTCTGAGCTTTTTGTAGGGAATTTGTCCATCTGGCCATGGTTCTGCGCTGTCTCCTGGGTGTGAGCAAGCACAGAGTGAGTCTTCAGCAGCACAGACTGGAGCTATAAATAAGCAAAGAGCAAGGTTTTCTTCCTCCTGAATTCCTCCCATCCTTACTTATTCTCTACAGCAAATGTAATATTTCACCCATTTCCTGGGCACTGGGAAAGTCAGTCCTTTGCAGAGACCAGCACTGGAGTTGTGGCCTGGCTGTTCCAGGTTCCTTCTGGAATTCTGAACAACTATTTTATACTTTGATTCCCCATCTTTAAATTGGGAATAAGGAGTCTTTTTTGTGCCTTTTTATGCAGCAGAGAATATATTTGGCCACAATGCTCTGCAAATCCAGCTCCCAGTGAATTGCCACTAATTCCAAGAATAAAAGTCACATTTTACCCTGAACAGATGGTCATGGAATCTCAGAATATCCTGATTTGGTGAGTTTAAGAGATAAAGGAACAGCTTATAATTCATGAGGACCTTGGGTGTATTTTCTCTGGTCTGAGCTTTGATCTTTGTTGAAAATGAGGGTTTTTTGAAGGACTCAGTAGCCAGTGCTGCACCAAAAGCCATCACAGCCCTGGCTGTACAGTGGTGGGAGCAGCTTCTGGGGCTGTTCTCGCCTGTTTGCCATTTACTGGTAAATATTCATGCTGTTATCAAGCTGATATTAAAGGAAATCTCAGAATCATTAAGGCTGGAAAAGACCACCAATGTTTAAATCCAACCTGAGCCACTGAACCATATCACAAAGTCCTACGTTTTTGAACAAGAAAAGTTTTTCAATAGGCTTGAGCTGCTGTTCCAGTAGCTGGGAAGCCTTGGCAGGGCAAGAAACAAGGTAAAAAATCAAACCCCTGAAGATCAAGCCCTGGAGATCCTGAGTGGTGTGACTTTGCAGGGTGCTGGCGTGGGGGAGCCTGTGCTGAGCGAGGCACAGCACGGTGCTGCTCCATGGGCTGCCCGTTAATTCTGCAGTAACTCAGCCCAGGCTAATTAAGCAGCTCAGTTTGTGAAAGAGTCATCAGGGAATTGGCTACAGGGCTTTTGTTTGGAGAGCACAATGCAGTGTTTGGGTTGGGACAGCCAACCATTGTGATCCCATCATGATCCCGTTGTGATACTGTTATGACCCTGTTGTGATCCCACTGTAATCCCCTTGTAATCCTGTTGTGATCCCATTGTGATACCATCATGAACCCATCATGATCTTGTTGTGATCCCATTGTGACCCCATTGTGATCCCCTCATGACCCCATTGTGATCCTGTTGTTATCCCGTTGTGATGCCATTGTGACCCCATTGTGATCCCATCATGGTCCCATTGTGGCCCCGTTGTAATCCTGTTGTGATCCTATTGTGATGCCATTGTGACCCTGTTGTGATCCTATTGTGATCCCCATCATTATCCCATTGTGACCCCATTGTGACCCCGTTGTGATCCCATCATGACCCCATTGTGACCCCACGTGACCCTGTTGTGACCCCATTGTGGCCCTGTTGTGATCCCATTGTGATCCCATCATGATCCTATCATGACCCCATCATGATCCCATCGTGACCCCGTTGTGACCCTGTTGTGATCCCACTGTGCCCTGGGTGCTGGAGCAGATCCAGGGATGTGCCTGGAGCCAGTGGGTGGGCAGGGGGTGCCACCTTCCTGAGAAAATATCCCTTGGAACTGAGGCACCCTGGGGAGGGAGAGGAGATGATGCCTTTCTTCAGGGTGACACGCTGCCTTCTGGCCTGGACCTGCACCTGGTTCCTGAGGTCCTTCATCCACCTTTCCATCCCTACTGGAAGCTGTCCCTGCCCATGCCAGGGGCTGGATTAAGGTCCCTTCCATCCCAAACCGCTCAACGATTCTCTGATTCCATGAACCTGCTGCCAGCCTGGTGAGCGTGGCTGTTCCTGGTGGGAACAGCTTCTCTCCTCTCCTGAACACCTTTAATAATCCTGACATTTTGTCACTAAGTTGGGCTCAGGTTGCCTGGCTTCAGGTGGATCTTGAGGGGGCCACGATGTCACAATTCCCTGTTTTTTTTCATATAAAAACTGCCGAAGGGGTGGAATTGGTCAGAAGTGGTCTCAGCCTGACTCAGACTCCTCATCTGAAAGGAAGAAGGAGCTCTTGGAGGGTGTGGAATTGCCAGCAGTTCACAAGAGTTGGGCTGGTTTATCAAACACCTTCTGATTGCTTTGGCCTCTTTGTCTGGGGGTGTTTGGGGTGCAGTGGCAGGGAAAGAGAGCTCTGTGTGGGAGCAGCCAGGAGAGGGGAGAGCTGGAAGCAGAAGGGTGGGATCAGAGCAGAGGCTGACACTGGGACAGGGAGGCGCGGCAGCTGCTGCAAACAGGAGAGGCTCTTGGTGACCAATCAGGTCTAATTAAACCAGACTTCTTTTGGCTCCAAGGGGTACCAGCAGAGATTTTAACGCTGTCCTGAGCCCTGCTGAGCACCCAGAGCCCTGCTGGAGTGTTGGCTGCTCTCCTGCCTGTCTGTGGGATCAGCAGTGCTGTGTCTGCTGTGTCGTCTCTCACATGCGTCCGTGGCGTGGGTGTCCTGTGCAAATCACAGCTTGTTTGCTTACCTTTCACAGAAACTTTGGATGAAGTGTGCCCACAAAAGGAATTAAAAATGTAGCAAGCAGGAAGGCAAAATTGTCCTTCCCAGGGAAGGCATTGAGGATGACTGGCAGTCCTCAGTGTGTACCTGCGCTGCATCAGGAAAATATTTTGACAGTTCAAGCTGAAAGCAGACTTTGGAGCTTGGATTTTTTTTTTTTTTTTTTAAAGAACCACGGTGTGGAACACAGCTTTGATGCCTTAATGGAATCTAGAGCTCAATAATATGTTTCACGTTTGGATAAAAGAGAGGTAAAATTGCTTCCAGCACTTTTTTGCTCAAGAAAAACAAAGCCCAAATCATCTCTCTGTGATGTCTCATCTGTGGTAGTTTAGCAGTGTGATGTCTAAGTGCAGCTTTGGTAGAGCTTGCTGGGACTTCTCAGCTCAGGAAGGAGATCCAAAAGGAGTGGGACATGCTCTGAGTTACTTTATATTGACCTTCTTTGAAATAAAGAACACAAGCTGAAGTGAGGTCCAGGTGGATGGGTCGATTTTCCAGGATCATCTGCCCATGGCTCACTGGGACATGCACCAAGTCAAGGAGAGGTGGTAGGAGTCTGTGTGGGTGAAGAAGGAGCTCCTCACATATTAAAAAAAAAAAAAAATCCAAAGATGAAAGCAGAGTCAGATCCCTCAGGGAGAATCCAGGCACAATCCAAGTGTGTGAGGGTGGGATTGGGGAACCAAAGCCCACCTGGACTTGAATCTGGTGGAAGACCTGGAGGGCAACAACAAAACCTGCTGTGTGCCAGTCTGAGGTGGAGGAAGAGCAGGGAAAGCATGGGGCTGCTGCTGGTGGGGCAGGGCAGCTGGGCTGGTCCCCAGTGCCACCTTCATCTGGGCAGGGCTGGACATGGCCAAAAGAGCTTTTCCATGGAGCTGAGATTTAACCTCCAAACCCCCTCTGCTGCAGCTGCTGATTCCATATTCCCACAGGAGTCCCAGGAAGAGGCCCCAGGAGCTCAGGCTGTGCGTGACACCTTCGTAACCCCAGCTCCAGGAGTTCCTCCCTTTCCTCTCATCTCTCCTCCTGTGCTGCTTTCACCAAGAGCTCTGTAGATTTTGGGCCTTTTTTTAGCCTGCTGAGCATTTCCCCCATCTCTTTATCTGCTTTTTACCTGTACATCCTTATCCTTCTTGTGGAGACAGCCTCATCTGCAGGGACTGTGCTGCAGATAAGGGGCAGCAGGTCTGGGGGGGTTGAAGTTATTTGAAGGGGATGGAAGCAGCCAGCTCCAGTTTATCTCTGTTGCTCCTTGTTAATTGTCACTGGAGAGAAAAGGGGTTTTATGTTTGAGTGATGGAGAGCTGATAACTTTTATTTTACAATCTCACTTGTTCCAGTCTCATGACTCACACTGGAAAGGAAAAAATATTCATCTAAAAGATCATGAGATAGCAGCTGAACAGCTGCTTTCTTTGGGCCAGGCTTCTCTCCCTCATTCCCAGGACAGGATGAAGCCAAAGACACAAATGAGCCTGAGTTAATGAGCCAGCCTGGGCACGGGGTGGGGGCAAACACCCCTCGAGCTGGCTCCTTGCTGGCTCTTCCCCTCTGGTGTGAATGGAGCTGTGTCAGCAGCATCCCAGAATCCCAGAATGGTTTGGGGTGGAAGGGACCTTAAAAACCACCTTGTTTGGGCAGGGACACCTCTCACTGTCCCAGGCTGCTCCAAGCCCTGTCCAGCCTGGCCTTGGGCACTGCCAGGGATCCAGGGGCAGCCACAGCTGCTCTGGGCACCCTGTGCCAGGGCCTGCCTGCCCTCACAGGGAAGGATTTCTCCCCAATATGTGATCCTCTCCTCTGTCAGTTCACTTGGTGCTCTGGGGAGGTTTGGGATGTGTTGTACTCCTGCAGACATTTTCTGCTCCTTTTCTGCTCCCCTTTTCCCTCAGCTTTGGAAGTGGACACGCTGCACCCAGGTCTTTTCTCCTCCTTTTTGGCTGCTGGTAAAAATTCTTGTTGGACGGAGCTAAGGAATTTCTTCCTCCTCTTATAGCTCTTTGCACTTAGTTATTTTTATGAAGGAGGAATAATGATTTGCAGATGGCAGAGCAGAGCCCTGTAAGAATAAGCCTTTCCTTGGAATGTGTCTTTTTACTGTGGGTTGAAGCCAACAGATTTAAGAGTCAGAGTGAAATCACATGAGGCTGATCGTAGACTGCCAAATTTGATCTGCCCAGCTTTGGATTTTCATCCCTCCTTCACTTTGGTGGCTCTTCCCATGGAGAGTCTCAGGAGTGCCCAGGGCCTGCCCTTCTCAGGGGTGTCAGCAGGTGATGCCTGAGGGACCCCCCCAGTCATGTGAATCATGGATTCACTGCTCAACCTCTGAGATTTGGGGCTCATTATTCTGGTTTTTAAATCCTCTCAGCATCCCAGTTCTCACCAGTCCTTGCACTCCTCGAGTGAGTCACCATTTGAGCTTTCAAAGATGCTTTCTTCCCATGTTTCCCTGAAGGTTTCCTGCTGTTTTAGAGACTTGATTTGATTTATGGTGTGGATGAGCTCAGAAACCTGTAATTGTTTGGCCAGCAGTGGCCGTGACAGTGTGACTGTGACAGTGTGACTGTGACAGTGTGACTGTGACAGCGTGGCTGTGTCTGTGCAGTTTGGGGTTTTTCCTGCAGGCACCAACAGGGTAGGACAGCCCTGGGCCTGCATTCACAGCTCAGGGTTTAGGGCAGGCAGAGTCTCTGCCATGGCATCTGTTGGAACAGAGTTGTGTCAAAATTAGCTGTTCAGTCTTAATGAACCTCATTAGTGCAGGAGGGAGCTGGGTGCTGCATTCCTGTCCCTCCACAGCAGGGAGACATCAGGGACCAGGGGCCTTTCCTGTGCACAGCCAAGGCAAACCAGATGAGCCTGGCTTAAAAGCTGTTCCAAGAAATCCCTGCTTTTGGAGGAGTTTGGCTCTCCTTCTCCCACCTGCCTCCCGGGATGGTCCTGCACAGCACAGGCCTCTCATCCTCTGTCCATGTGGCCAGCCAGCAAAGACAAAAGCTTTTCATTGTTCTTATTTTTTTTTAGGTTAGTCTGTTTATTCTGCTTAATAAAGACTTAACTACAGCTTGAGTTTCTTGCTGGTGACTGAATATTTTAGTCCTTATTCAGCGTCTGGTGAGGTTTGAAGGAATTTTGTATTGATTTTGATAGGCATTGCCTTAGGCCTAAAAAATGCTTCTTCTACCAGGCACTGCCAGGAGCAACTCCAGCAACCCAGGAGTGTGGGGGTGCCCAACCTAAGCTCTTCCTAAACAATCCCATGTGTGGGTGAGCTCTGTAATACCCAGCTCAGCTCTCTGGAAATCTCTCTGTGTCTGCCCCCACAGCTGGGCTGTCTGTGGGGGTGGGAGGGACACAAGTGGAGGGACAGGTTTGGGTTGGAAGGACCTTAAATTCTATCCAGTGCCACCCCTGCCATGGCAGGGACACCTCCCACTGTCCCAGGCTGCTCCAAGCCCTGTCCAGCCTGGCCTTGGGCACTGCCAGGGATCCAGGGGCAGCCACAGCTGCTCTGGGCATCCTGTGCCAGGGCCTGCCCACCCTCACAGGGAACAGTTCCTAATTCCCAATATCCCATCCATCCCTGCCCTCTGGCTGTTAAAGTTTCTCTCCAAAGCAGGAAGGGAAAATAAGAACAGTTTTCAGCTTTCTTTTCCTTTTTTTAGGGTGTGAAAACTCTGAGGTTTGGTTTTCATTTATAAAATGCAAGAAAGGGAAACACTACCAGTGTGAAAATGAAATACAACAATGGGGTTTGGGCAAAGCAAAGCACTTCTGAGAAAAACAGCAACTAGTTTCATTGTCCTGAGTAATTGTTGCTGCCTTTTGGAGGGAGTTGAACACCCCTTAATTGTGGATTGCAGATGATGTGGGCTGTGACCCCTGACAATGCAGAAATTAATGCCTGCCTGTGAATCCCACATTTGTTTAACAGCTGCTATTAGTTCATTTTAAGGGATTTTACAGGTCTGGGACTGGGCCCAAGTCCCTCTGCCACCATCACACGATGCCATTGGCAGCACCAAGGATTGCTGTGCTTTGTGCAGCACGTGTGGGACACAGCAAAGTCTGGTTTTAAGGCAGGTGGAGTGGAATCCTGGCTCTGTTGTGGAGCTTGGGAGAAGTTAAATCAGCTGATTGCGACCATGGAGGGTTCATTGGTTTGGTAAGCAGCTTCCACAGGTAAAGCTGTGTGTCTTCCCAGTGCTCCCAGTAAATCACAGCAGTGGGCCGACTGGATGAGCTCCAGCAGAGCAGTGCCTGTGCCTCTCTTCTGCTCTGGTGCCTTATTGGGGGCTGGTGAGGATGAAAAGGAATTTCCAGATGGTGTTTTCATGGAAATGGAGTTCCTGGTGCCTGGTGGGTGGTCTGGGCTGAGCCTTTTCCATGGGATTGCTGCTGGGACCTCTATGACAGCCCTGTTCTCTCTCCAGGCTGGGCTTGGACTCCTAGCCAACATAAAGGCCAGGACAAGGCTGGGGTTTAGGCAGATCACCCCCAAACACCCTCATGGAATCCTGGAGTCCTTTGGGTTTGAAGGAACCTTTAAGATCACCCATCCCACCCCTGCCATGGCAGGGACACCTCCCACTGTCCCAGGCTGCTCCCAGCCCTGTCCAGCCTGGCCTTGGGCACTGCCAGGGATCCAGGGGCAGCCACAGCTGCTCTGGGCACCCTGTACCAGGGCCTGCCCACCCTCCCAGGGAATAATTCCTTCCCAATATCCCATCCAGTCCTGCCCTCTGGCAGCTCATAGCACAAGGAGAAGTTTTTCCTGCCAGCTTTTTCTGGAGCACGTGGAATGTGGGTCCCTGGGAAGCTGAGTCACGGCTCTGTGCTGGAGACATCTGTCTCAGCAGTAATTAGAGGAGATGAAACCCATCAGTGACAAGCTCTGTCCCAGCAGTTGGAGCTCAGATTCTCATTTCATGCTGCAGAAGGATGAGTAATTGTAAATAGCTGTGAAGACGTTTAAAAGCACCCAAACCATGACAGACAGCACAGAGCAGATGAGAACAAGGTGAGTTATTAAATGCCTGCTGAGCACACACAAAGCCCCATTATCACTGAACACTGATACAGGAGCTGTGGGTGTTGTACCTGTGCTCTGCTCCCTGGGCTGGGGCAGCTCTGGGGACACCACACCTGAGCCTTTCTTTTCAGCACATCCAGGGGAGGCAATGAGGCTGGAGAGGGGCTGGGAATACAAACCCTGTGAGGAACCACTGAGGGAGCTGGGGGTGCTCAGCCTGGAGAAAAGGAGGCTCAGAGGTGACCTTATCACTCTACAGCTCCTGAAAGTTGGCTGTGCTCAGCTGGGGTTGGGCTCTTTCTCCAGGCAGCACTGACAGAACCAGAGGACACAGTCTCAAGCTGCACCAAGGGAAATAGAGGTTGGGTATTAGGGAAAAGTTTTTCACAGAAAGAATGATAAAGTTCTGGAATGGCTGCCCGGGGAGGTGGTGGAGTCACCATCCCTGGGTGTGTTTAACAAAGCCAGGGTTTAGTTGAGGTGTTGGGGCTGGGTTGGACTCTATGATCTTGAAGGTCTCTTCCAACCCAGTGATTCTGGGATTCTGTGAATTTTCTGTGGGCTCTGAGCTGGGCTGGAGACAGAAATTCAGCTACTCTGTCCTGATGCTTTCAGCAAGAAGTCCTTCATTAAAAATGCAGGGAAACCACTGTGTGGTGGAAGGAGCCTGTAGCCTCTGACAGAAGGCTTGGAACAGCCCGAAAGTGCAGGGAGGAGCAGGAGAACCCCAGCCTGTCCCTGTCTGAGCTGGGCAGTGAGGAAGATGTGAGTTGCAGGCAGGATTTATCCCTGCTGCAGCAGGATGTGGATAACTGCTTGGCAGAGCTCCTTTCCAGGGGAGGTCAATGAGCAGCTTCCAGTTAAACCAGTGAAGAGCTGAGAGGGGTTTCCAGCAGCTCCTTTTGCAGCTTTTTAATTAAACAAAAAGTTTTGCCAGCGTTTTGTGCTAGGAGTGCCAGCCCTGGTGGGCACTGCTGATGGCATTGGCACTGCTGGGTTCAGGGGCTGGGATCATGCCCAGGGCCTTTGGAGCGCATGGAAATGTTTCCATTTTCCTTTAGGGACTTGGCTCACACTTTCCAAGTGTAATTTGAAGTGGAGCCAGAACGTGGCCCAGGTCTCATTTTAAAGGGAATTTGGTTGAAGGCTTTTCATTGCTTTAAGTCCTGCAGTGACTTTAAGGCTGCCTGGTGACTCACAGGGAAAATGAAATAAATAAAATAGCCTTAACGTGCAGGCATGACTTGCAAAATGTGAGCAGTGTTGGAGAAGTTCTTTTCCTGTGTGACTTTGCAGGAGCAAAGGGATGCAGCACAATCATCCCCAAGGCTGCAGCAATGAGCACTTTCTCCAGCAAAAAAATTTGGGGATAAATCTGGGAGCAATCCAAGTGGGATCTTCTGATTTTCTGCTTTGTTTCCATCTCATTTTGTTTTGTGTGTTCACGGGAAATTTCTGTATTTGTTATTTTACACTCATGCCAAGCCCAGGGATGCTGATGAATTAGGGACTAATTACAATTAGTGTTGAAATCTAAACAAATGAGCAAGGAATGAGTCATAATATTGGTGTGAGGACAGAGCACTGCTCATTGTTCCTTCTGCCTTGTCCACTTCCTACATTCTGCTTCCCAAAACTCATCATTTCTATTTGGGTTTGCAGATGCATTTCAGAAAAAACCCTGAAAAGTTTCCAAAACTGAAGTTCAGCAGTGTAGAGTTGATGAGGATGTTTGGTTGCACTAAATCTGAAATTTTGCTCCATTTCACTTCTATTATCAATTATTGAGGGTTTTGAACTTCATGCAAACCCAGAAATGCAGACACCCTCCATTCTGATGAGCTCTAAACGAGGCTCCATCCATTCTACTGAAATGCTTCATTTCCTTTCTGGCAGAATCTCACTGGAATCACATTCCAGATTTTTAAAGGTAAAGATTTTAGATGCTTTTGACTCATCTCTGTTTTTCAGACATGGGCAGACTCAATTCCCAGGAAATCTGTGTCAGGGAAAAGTGTGAGACCAGAGCAGGGATGTTCATGTCCTTTGTTTTCAGGGTGCAGTGGGATAAAGTCACGGATAAAGTCATGGATCACGGAATCTCCTGAGTGGGAGTGGACCCACAGGGATGATTGACCCTGCACAGACACCCCAACAATCCCAGCCTGGGCATCCCAGGAGCTCCTGGAGCTCTGGCAGCCTCGGGGCCATGTCCATTCCCTGGGCAGCCTGGGCAGTGCCCAGCACCCTCTGGGGGAAGAGCCTTTCCTGATCTCCAGCCTGAGCCTGCCCCAGCCCTTCCCTGGGGTCTGGCTGTAAAATCTGTGCCTGAGGATGTGTCCTGTGCTGCTGCTCTGGGTTTTGGAGCCTCTGTTGTTGTTTGAAAGAATCAAATAGAAGAAGCTGCTTCAGCAGGGAAGTTATTAGTGCTGGGTGCCCTTGAATGGCAAGGCTCGGATTTGGAGGAAAAAGCTGAAATGAGACATTTTCCATTTTATGATTTTGTCTGTGGAAAAAGTCCTTTTAATCTCAATTTAATGAAAGTCGGCTCAAGATGTGTGAGTGACTGGGAGTGGTTGGGAGAGACAGGAGCAAAGCTTGAGAGGGGCTCAGAGCAAGATGAAATTCTCCCTGAGATGAGGCAGAATTTGGAAGGGTAACCACCATCCTCCTGTTTGGAAAGACCTGATGCTTCATTTTTCATTTCATTATTCATTGGGGGATTCCAAGCCATTGTGACAGATGGGTAACGCGATGGGTGACTCACTCAATTAAAAGGCAAATATCCTGTATGTATGTTAGGAGAAGTTTTACAGATTTATAGTTCTGTTTTACCCCCCTTGTGTTGTTATCAGGGGGTGCCCTGGGTTTGGGACAGCTGAGCTCCAGTCAGGATGTCAGGAAGTGATCTCCAGCACTGGGCAGAGAAGGAGGAGTCCAGGGACAGAACTTTGGGAGGGGCCAAAGGGTTAAAAGGTGACACCTCCATTGTGTGGATGAGCACATGGTGGGAAAATCCTCTGCTCCTGGTGTTGTGATATTTTCTCTATTCAGTCTTCTGTTGTATTTTTGATATCTTTTAAATTTTTGAAGTGAGTAGCATCTCTCACACCATTTATATTGGAAGGGATTTCCATGTACAAGATGACAAACGCGGCAGAATGAATTAAACTGGTGACAGGAACATCAGGAGCTCCCACCTTTTCCAGCCTCTCAGACCAAACTAACAGGGCACAGTCTGGCCCTGTTGGTGGGGATGTCCTGTTGGTGGGGATGTCCTTCAGCCTCCTGCCCTGGTCCTTTTTCCAGTGCCTTTCCCCTCAGCCTTTCTCCTGGTGCAGGAGGCTCTTCTGGGCCTTGATCTTCATTGCTGCCTCACAAAAGCCCATCCGAGAGCTCCACCCAGCCTTGCCCATCCCCAAGGGCTACCAGGTGACTTCCAAAATATTAGTCCAGACAGGAATGTCCCCTCCATGGGCTTCACATGGAGAAACCTCTAAACAGTTTTGCACCAGGAACTTGGCCAGGTGGGTGGGTGGCATCACAAAGAGCTTTAGACTCACTGCTTTCTGAGGACATCGCATCTGCTGGCAGAGCCACTCTGTCTCCACGGGGTGGGACAATCAGTCCAGGCTGTTGTCCCTGGGAAGGCTGTCCCACGTCCTCTTGCTGGAGATGCCAGGAGCCCTGGAGGAGCTGCAGGGCCCTGCTGGGTTTGAGTCCAGGTCCAGAACCCAGCACTTGTTGCCTCTGGATGCTGGTGTCACCAAGGTCCTGCAGATGGGCTGGGGACTCTGAGGGTGAACGGCTTCAGTGTGGGGCAGAGCCTGCCCAGACAGCCCAGGAGCTGCAGGGGCTGTGCCAGGGCTGGGCTGCCAGGGCTGGGGTCCCACGGATGGTGTGAGAAGTGATACTCACTTCCAAAAATTTAAAAGGTTTATTGAACCCTATCAAAACTACAACAGAAGACTGAATAGAGAAAATATCACAGCACCAGGAGCAGAGGATTTTCCCCACCATGCGCTCACCCACACAATGGAGGTTTCACCTTTTAACCCTTTGGCCCCTCCCAAAGCTCTGTCCATCCACTCCTCCTTCCCTGCCCAGTGCTGGAGATCACTTCCTGACATCCTGACTGGAGCTCAGCTGTTGCCATGGTAACGAGCCGACCCTCCCAAATGTCCCAAACCCAGGGCACCCCTGATAACAGCACAAGGGGGGTAAAACACAACTATAAATCTATAAAACTTCTCCTGACATACATACATGATATTTGCCTTTTAATTGTGAGAGTCAACCATTGCATTACTCATTTATCACAATGGGGTACCAGGGTGCTGTGCAGGGTGCTGTGCCAGGGATGCTGTGCAGGGTGCTGTGACAGGGGTGCTGTGCCAGGGTGCTGTGACAGGGGTGCTGTGCCAGGGTCCTGTACCAGGGATGCTGTGCCAAGGATGCTGTGCAGGGTGCTGTGCCAGGGTGCTATGCAGGCATGCTGTACCAGGGGTGCTGTACCAGGGATGCTGTGCCAGGGATGCTGTGCAGGGTGCTGTGCCAGGGTGCTGTACAGCCCCACCCACACCCCTTGAGCTCCCTCCTCTTGCCAGGCAGCTCACTGCCCAGCCCTCAGCTGCTCTCCAGGAGCTGCTGGGGCACAGACCTGTTATGGTGCTGGTTGTTCATCAGAGACACACAAACGACACAACTCTCCAAGGTCCTTGTGACAAACAGTGTGGTTCATTGTTCAGAGCTTTCTTTTATGGGCAGTTCATAAGTCCTGGCTGTAGGCAGCTCATCGCTGTGATCCTCCCCCAGCCCAGCTCCTGGCCAGTGAGATGTCTGCAGCCCAGGGTGGAATGTGACAGCTGAAGGTCCCTGTCTATCAGCACAGGGACTCCAGTGCCACAGAGAGCTGCTGATGTGGGAGAATCCCAGAATCCCAGACTGGTTTGGGTTGAGAGGGACCTGAAAACCACCTGGTTCCACCCCCTGCCATGGGCAGGGACACCTTCCGCTATCCCAGGCTGCTCCAAGCCCCGTCCAGGCTGCCTGGATGAGGAATCCATGGTAAGAAATCCATGCTTTTCCCTGGACTCTCTGCTCTCTGGCTCTAATTGAAGGAAGGGATAGCAGTTCTCCTCAGCAGCCTGAGTTCTTTCCCTGCCTGCTGCTCAGCCCTCCCCAGTCCTGGAGCTGTAGGAAGAGGAAGGCTGGAGGACCAGGACACTGAGTCCACGGCAGGATGTGCAATAAGCTGTAAGAATGATCTTCCTGGAAATGTCTGATTAGAGAATAATCATTTTCCTCTTCTTGGTGGGAGGGGTTGAGGCCCTTTTCCAGGGAATGGCAACAGATTTCTTCTGTTAGAATGAAATCTCAGTGAATGTACCCAGAGAAATAAATGGAAACAGTCACTGCTTTTATCAACAGGCTCCCTTGGGAAAAATAATTCCATAGGAGCTCTTTTATGGCCTTGTAATAGCAATTTGGGTAAAATCTGACTGCATGACGGGGCTGGATCACTTCCACTGCTCTTATCCCTAATTAGGAGATCAAGCACAAGAGGAGGCAGGGAAAAGATAAGGACTGGGCTGCTGTTATTAAAATGTAATCTTTGAAATTGCCCAGTGCTGGCTGAGATTTAGTGCTGCTAACTGGGCTGGCAGGGCCTTTCCAGGGAGTCAGGGCATTGTTATTCTGCAGAGGGATGCTTATTTATTATTTATATTTATTTATTAATCTATTTATTGCTAGTTGTTGAGAGATACATTAATGAGTGACTTTTTTTTTAAAGGGTTATGTTATGGAAATAGAAACAAATGGATGTTGGGTGACCTTAAATAATGGCTATGAAGTTGTGGCCTTTGAACTGAAATTCTTAAAATTTATTTGATATTTAGGGAGATTTTCATACAGAACAGAAAGAGGGAAAGCCCAGCAGTATCCAAGGAGTAAACAGAATCCTGTCCAATAAATGCAGGCAAGTTTTCCTGTCTGGTTTTCCCACAATCTCTGTTCTGTATATTTCACACAAAATAAGTAATACCAGTTCCTAAACTTTGTAAATAAATCAATGAGCCGAGGCCATGACCCCTGCAGAGCTTGCTTTGATCCAAAGCCTCAGGATGCAGATCGTGCAGAAATGACTGTTTGCACCAATATCCAGCACAGTTTAATTCACCCCCAGGATTTGACTGCTCAGGAAAACAGGGCTTTTATTGCCTGTCAGGATTCCGTAAGGGTTATCCCTCCACTCTTGGCAGTGTGCCTGTGCTGCTCAGCTCTCCCAGTTCTGCTCCTCTGGTAGAACTTTATTGGAAAAGTCTTTGATCAGTAAAAGTAGAGGTTGAGCTTTAAAAGCCTCCAGCTTGTCACCAACCTTTATTCTTGGAGACCTCAGGCACAGTTCAGGTCCTTGTGTGCTGTTTGCTACGTGACCAAAAGGAATTTGTCTCCTGATCCATCCCAGCATCACACAGTGGGTGATCCCATCTCCTCTGTGCCCTAAGGAACATGGAAAACATCCCAGAGCAGATATTCACTCCAGTACCTGGGGGCACTGACTGTCCACGAGTTACTTCACAGTGTTTGGCAAGAGGGAAATTAAAAAGAGTTCTTAAATGGTGCACAGTAATCTAACCTGGAGAAGTTTCTGAAGGGATTGTCTCACCTGCAATAATTCACAGGACGTGGATGGATATTAGAACATCTGGAAAACACTGCAATAGACATTGAAGTTTAAAATGTCCGTAAAAGAAAAATTCCTGCTATCCCAGTACCTTGAGCAGGCCCCAGCTGGGTGGGACTGCCAGTGCACGACCCCCCTGTCACCCTGTGACAGCTCTATCCTCCTGCCTGTGCCCCAGTCAGGGGCTGGAAAAGGAGGAGACCAAGTTAAACAGCACAGAGAGAACTTGTCAGGCTGCTCGGGGGGAGAACCAAGACAGGATTTCACACCTTCTCTCCCTGACCCAGCTGTGTCCTGGCTGGGACCTCCACACACCCGTGTCAGGCTCTTTACAGAATTGTAGGATAACTCAGGCTGGAAGGGAGCTCTGGAGTCACCTTCCAGCCCAAAGCCAGGATCAGCTGTGCCAGGATCAGCTCAGTCAGCCCTTCCCTGCTGTATGTGGGGACACATGGGTGGGACTGGGCAGCTGGAGGTGGCAGAGGTGGCTGTGGCAGTGCAGGGGGTGGCTCTGCTGTCACCTCAGATCTCCTTGTGGAGCTGGGACTGAAGGTGCTCTTGTCTGCAGGACTGGGTCACCCCAAACTGCAATTTCAGAAGTGTTCTGCCTGCCCTGGCTGGGGTGGGGTTTGCTCAGGGAGAGCCCCTGAGGCTGCTCTGCCAGAAAACCTGGGGTGTTGTTTGAGGTCTGTGATTCTTTAACTGCAATAAATAATGCAAACACATAACTTCACCATAGGCCAAGAAGGGGATGAACTGACCAACATCCCCTTGCATTTTCATCCACCAACACAAGGTCCATTAAAGGGGGGATGTAACACCTGCATCCACCACAGCCAGTAAGAGCCTGAGAGGAGAGATGTGGGACTCCAGGTGGCTCTTCAAAATGCAGTTTTTTGTACCCAAGATGTTACAGCAGTCCAGGGTCATGGGTGACAGAGCCTGCAGCTACAGGCGGCAGCTCCAGCTGCAGACAGGCCTGAAGACCCTTTAGTTTTGGCTACAATGCATTATATACTTTTCTTTGCTGAACATTATAATACATAACAACCAATCAATATCTTTACTATTTCCTACAGCCTATCATAACTGCTGTCATTACCATATTATGGTCACTACTATCCAATCACCTGAGTTAGTACCCTACACTTCAAGCTTAAAGTTGTTTTTCAGTTTTCTTGCAGTGGAAAATCCTTAGACCTTTTTTCTACTTGCCACATGGGCATGTTGGTTTGCCTGTGGTATCTTTCTGCTTTTCCTGAGACCTATTTCTGCTTGGGAAAAGCATCTTTTTGTTTGTGGTCAGCATATCCTTTGCTCTAGCCATAAAACCTCCTTCCAACTCCACTAAACCTTTTCTTTCTTAGCTGTCCAGCAAGACTGGTTCAGCAATTGTCAATTTACACATCTCTTGTTCTTCTGTATCAAAACTTGCTTCCATCTCCATTCCATTCTCAGGTTCTACATTCAGAGAGCTTTCTGCCAAGCACACATCTGTGAGGCTTTCTTGTCAAACTTTCATCCTTCCCAACAGCAGCCAGGTCCTTTCTGGGGTCAGCACAAAGCTGCTGCTGCTCTGTGTAGACAGGGGAGGCTGAAATCCTGGGAAAGACCCTGGGAGCTTGTGCTGCTGGGCTCAGGGAGGGCAGGAATTAACATCCAAACAAGGCTTAGAAGCAGATCAGGCTGAGTGCTAATACCATTATTAATAAAAATGGGGGTCAGCTCTGGTTTTAATCAGTTCTGTGCAGAACAGGAGGGAAAAATTATTTTGAATCAGATACATTTTTGCTTCCAGCCATTCCAAATCTGACTCTGGGCTGTTCCTTGGCTGTGCTGGTGGAAAGGTTGCACTTCTGGCTGCTGTGAGAAGTTCAGCGGCTCAGGAATCAGTGGCCATTCACCCAAAGATTGTCTCCAGCAAGGAAATGCTGTGGGTTTTGTTAAACCAACATGTCACAGTGAGCACAGGCCCTGGCCGCTCACCAGGAACATCTGGAGAGGAAAGACAGAGTCCAGATGGCCACAAAGGTCTTGGAGTGTTCCATGGACAGATCAGCTGAATGCTGCTCCCAAATTTCCCATCAGAACCCCATCTCAGAGGCTGCTCTGTCCTGCTGGGAGATGTTTCAGGAGCTGGCCACACTTGAAGGAGCTGCTGGTGCCACCAGGATGGGAGGAGCAGCAGTTAGGAGGTCATTAACCCAGGAGAGCCTCTGCTCAGGGCTTTTCCAGAGATTTACTGGAATTCTAGCATCCTTTTTGGGAGCTCTGTGACAGTCACTTATCAGGGAGTTTGCTGATGGCACTTTCAGAGCCACAGAGATTTCTCAGGCTTTAAACTTCCATACTCTGAACTTTCCTGCTTGCAAAGTGTTTGTTATTTCCAAGGACATGATGGCTCCACTGGAGAGGGGATTTTAACTCTGCCAGGGAAAACAAGCAGATGGTGGAGAGAGTGGCAGAATCGTGGCAGAGCTCCTGGTCTCCAAGCATCTGCTTTGGAGCTCGGCTGGGCGTTTCCATCCTGCAGCTGGGCAGTGCCAGGAGCAGCCCATGGATGTGGCTCTGTCCTGCAGAAATGGGCACACCCTGGTGCCCCTCCCTAAGGAGGGGTCCCAAATCCTGCTGGCCCTGCCTGGCCATCACTGCAGGGGCAGCTGGTGGCAGTGCAGAGCCCCTGGGGCTCGGCAAGACACAAAAGCAGGTTTGGTGCTGGCTCCCTCTGACCCTGCTGGACATCAGCTCTGGGCATTCCCTCCTGTCTGACCCACGGGCAGCTGAATGGGATTCACAAGGTCCAGGGCTCTGTCGCAGCAAGGAGCTGGAGCTGCTGGAGGAGCCCAGAGGAGGCTCCAGGATGAGCAGAGGGATGGAGCAGCTCTGCTGGGAGGAAAGGCTGGAAGAGCTGGGAATGTTCACCTGGACAGGAGAATGCTCTGGGATGACCTTGTTGCAACCCTCCAGTGCCTGAAGGGGCTCCAGGAGAGCTGGAGAGGGACTGAGGACAAGGGACAGAGGGACAGGACACAGGGAATGGCTCCCACTGCCAGAGGGCAGGGATGGGTGGGATACTGGGAAGGAATTGTTCCCTGGCAGGGTGGGCAGGCCCTGGCACAGGGTGCCCAGAGCAGCTGTGGCTGCCCCTGGATCCCTGGCAGTGCCCAAGGCCAGGCTGGACAGGGCTTGGAGCAGCCTGGGACAGTGGGAGGTGTCCCTGCCATGGCAGGGGAATGGGACAAGATTAGGGAACATCATAATGTGGCTTTGAGCACAAACAAGAAGCAAAATACCTCGTGTGTGTCTCTGTGTGTGTTCCTGTGTGTTCCTCCTCAGTCACATCACCCAGCCCCTGCCTCTGTCTCTCCCTCTGCATTTTCCTGCTCTAAACTCAGGAGCTGCTCTTTTGACAAATTCCTTGAGCAGTTTTCCAGCAGGATGGGCAGAGTCACAGCCAATCCATGCAGGAACACCCGTGGTGGAGCTTTGCTCCCTCCCAGCACCTCCCCATCAGGAGTGGTGGAATATCTGTAATTACAGATCTCAGAGCAGTGGGGATGTGCTGGAGTCACAAAGGCAGGAAGCAGCTCCATGGAGCTGGGTGCTGTCAGCTCAGGGGCTGCTCCATCCCTCAGCTGCCTCTCTGTGCATCAATAATTCTGTTCCAGAACCACCTCCCATGGTTCCAGCGCTCCCTGGCACCTTCCCCCTCCTCCTGCCACTCCCCACATGGAATCTGTTAGGCTGAAGAACCAGCTGTAGATCGTTTCCTCCAAAGGCTTTTTGTGCATGAAAAATAGATCAAAATCCTGGGAGCTATTTATGCTGGTTTATTTTTACAGCTCTGACAGAAATGGTAATAGGAAAATGAGATCAAGATGCTTTTGGTACATTACTGGCAATAAAATAATAAAAAAAGAGCAACCTCCAAGCAGATCAGGGTCAGATCCTGCAGGTAATTTCTGTGGTAGGAGTGCACAAAGCCCAGCATGTTCAGCTCCTTCTCAGGGCCTCCAGGTATTGTGGATGCTGTTTTTGAGGCACTTGTCTTTTTGAGTCTGTAATAATCTTTGCATTATGCTATTACAACATAATCAGGTCCTTGTCACGCTGCCAAGGCTGAGCAGATAACATCAGATCACTGAGGAATTTCAGCTCTAAACTCATTAGGAAGACCCAGATTTGTTCCATGATAGCTCCAAACATCTCTGGAGCTCTGTGCTCTGCAGGGATGTGCTCTCAGCCAGATGGGGGCTCAGGAGGCAGATTTGGGCTCCAGCAGAGCCTGGCAGTTCTCTCCAAGATGGGATTTAAAAATACTCTGCTCCTCTTCTTTAAAAAATTAACTTCTGGGAGCCCTAACATGACAAGGCTGCAGTGGCTGTGAGTGCTGTAGCTGCAGAAATTCAGGTGTCACTCCTGGAGCCCAGGGAAGTGAAATGCAGTTTTCCAGCAGTTTTCCCAGCCAAGGGGATGTGGACATTTGTCATTCCAGAGGATCCTCCCCATGCTGGGCTTTGGGATTGCCATCTATGAAATGCAGCTTCCCACCAAGCTTCTGGTGGATCTTACCAGGTGATGAGGTCAGATCAGCCCCTTTTGCAGCCAGCAGTGATGGCTGGTTAGAGCAGGTTGGGTTGCATTTGTTGGAGAAGCACAGCACAGATCTTTCCTTGGAAAAGCCTGCAGTGTGAGCAAACTGCACTGCAGTGAGTGGGAATGCTTCTCCTGGAAAATCCCCGTTCTCCATGGATGGCAATCCTGCTTTATTCTGACCTCTCAATGTGTCACAAGTTAAACTGTTCATGTTGCTTGAGGATGAAAAGTGGTTATTACCCATTTTTGCTGCAGGTTAGGGATTGTGGAGTGCCTCTGATTTCACTCTCCTTTGGCATTTTTAGTTGCCATTACAAAAGGAATTAATTTAGGAAAGGTTGGTCATTGGGACACTGGACAATTTAGACATTTCTGTTATTGGTCTGGCACAAGGTGACAGGAACCTGTCCAAAGTGTATCATCCATGAGGATAAAACACAAGAAAAGGAGAGACAAAGAAGAAAAATAATTAAGTTTTTAATATGTGTTCTAACCCTGTCTTCCAACATTCTCTGCTGGAATGGGTGTGGGCTGGATGGGCAGGTCCAATTGAAAATATCCCATTTTAGGGAGATGGCCCATGGATACTGGGCCTGATCTGGCTTCTTCTGATCCTCCCTGAAAGGTTTTCTGTGGCCTCAGGACAGAGGAAAGATGCAGGTGCAGCAGTGAGATTCCTTTTCCTGTTCCAATTGCAGGACGTGGGGTCTCCTTGAGTTCTCCTTGCAGGTCTCCAGGATAATTCCCTGTTGTTCAGGGTGGAGCTGTGCAGGGATTTCCAGCAGGATGCTCGGGTGGCTCCATCCAGGGCTGCTGCCTCTGCCAGGGATGTGCCACAAGGTTTGGTCCTTGTGCTTCTGCATCCCCTGGCTCTGGATGTGGGGCTGGGTGTGGCATTGCTGAGCCTCAGAGGTGGCACAGTCACTGCTTTGGATCAACCCCCCACCCCCAGGCCTGATGTGATCTGTGAAAATCCAGATTTTCCTCTTCCTGGAGTGCTCACCCACTGTGGCGATCAGGAGTTCCAGAGTTCCCAAAGGCAGCTGATTTCCCTCCCCTTGTTCCCCCCTTCATGTGACTGCACTGCTGAACCTCTGCTGGGGTGGTGACAGGAGCCAGTGGCACTCCCAGAGCCTGCAGGAGCACTCCAGTGCTGATTTAGGATCCAACACCTATCTCGGTATAAATATATCCATGAAAATGCCAAATACCAGCCAGCCTGCTGGGAGTGAGGGTTGTGGAATGGGATTGTCACCCATCAAGGGCCACCAGCTGCTGATGGGAGGTGTTATCTCCCAAAACTGGGGTTGAACAGGCTGGCTGGGATGCGGTGTCCCAGTGCTGCATTCCACAAGCCTTGTGCCTGGGAAACAAAGGGAGCACAGAGGTTTGGGGAGCAGCTTCTCCATCCCATTCCTGGCAGCACGAGCTTGCCTTGGGGACCTCCTCCCCTGGTGTCCTGTGGGGATGTGGGATGGGGCATGGCCCAGGTGGGAACAGGAAGGATGGGAATGCTGGGAATGTGGCTGTGCATGTTGTTTGCTCCCACAAAAGCAATAATTTGGAGAGGTAAAGTCTCAGAACTTTACAGGAGAAATTATTCTTTCTTTGCCTTTTCTGCTGTTTCTGGGTTTGATTATTTAGCCCTTTGTGCTGGTACATTCTGAATTATTTCAGCTGCCCAGTAATTCTGTTGTCCCCTTAACTTTGGAAGTTACTTTTCAAAGGAGAGAGAGGAGCAAAGATAAGGCAAAGCTGCTAAATGGGAAATCTATGGCTAATTAAGGCAGGGGGTCACTAATCACCTTAGAAATGGAGTTATGAGCTGAAAAGCCTGGAGTGGGTGGAATGAAAGTTAGGGAAGGGTTTTCCCCCATTTCCTCCTGTCACAATGCATTGAGAGATTCAAAGTTTCCCTTGAAGACATGTCCTGACACTATTAGATGTTGTCTCTTTGCATTAACTGCAGAGCTTGAGCTGGTCCAGGATGGATTTCAGTCTGAATAGTTAAAATTTGGCCAAGCTCTGAGCAAATAAAGGCAGGGTTTCATGGGAGCTGCCAGTGCTCCTCGTGGATGTTACACCATGCTCCAGCCAGGACACCATAGCCAGGACCCAGGGTGGTCACTGTCCCCACTGTTTTGTGGGCCTCCCCACCTTCACAGCCAGGAATTCCTTCCCCATATCCCATCCATCCCTGCCCTCTGTAATTTTTAAGCCATTCCCCGTGTCCTGTCCCTCCATCCCTCATCCCAAGTCCATCTCCAGCTCTCCTGGAGCCTCTTCAGGCACTGGGAGGAGCTTTAAGGTTTCTGCAGAGCCTTCTCTTCTCCAGGTGAGCACCCCCAGCTCAGCCAGAGCACTGGAAAAGCAATTTTCCCTTTGCAGCTGAGGCCTGGCAGCTGGCACAGGAGCTGCTGGTGCTGGTGGGAGCTCCCCATGCCCAGGGAGCCACCTGGGGCTCTGCTGCCCCACGGCATTAGTGCCGAGCCCTGTCCCAGCTGGGCTGGCCCTGGCAGGCTCTGAGGTCCCCCCTGTGTCACAAACACTCTCACACACCCAGGGCAGCTCTGTCTGTGCTGCCAGAGGCTGGCTGGGAACCAAAGCTGGCTCATCCCAGCACTGGAGCACAGCCTGGCACAAGGACACCTCGTGGTAACCAAAGTTTGCCTCCCACAGGGAAACAGGAATTTGGAGAAGGCCTCTGAGTCCAACCATTCCCCAGCACTGCCAAGGCCACCCTGGAGCCTGTCCCCAGGTGCCACATCCACTTGGGTTTTGAACATTTTCAAGGACACTGACTTCAGGGATGGTGATTCCACCACTGCCCTGGGCAGCCTGTTCCAATAATTGACAACCCTTTCAGGGAAGGAATTTTCCCAATGTCCCCCCCAAGCCTCCCCTGGCACAAGCTGAAACCCTTCCTTCTTGTCCTGTCACTTGCCAGCTGAGAGAACAGACCGACCCCCACCTGTCTTGAAACTTGTCTTGGTTGGAAAAGACAGGTGTGTGCTAAGGAAGGCAGGAGCCTCCCCTGAAATGGAAAATGTAAACCCCCTCCCTCTGAATTATGATGATTTTGAAATTAAGGGGCTCTCAGGCAAAGATATGGGAGTAGGAATAACAGTTCTTTACTAGGAAAATTAAAAATACAAATGCAATTGTGCAAACAGAAAACCCCAAACCACTGCCAGAGTCAGAGCAGGCCCTGGCAGGCTGTGGGTCAGGCTGTGGCAGCAGTGCCATTCCATGGGGGCTCAGCCCTCCTGCAGTGCCAGCTGTGCTTCTGCTGGAGCAGGATCCTGGACAAGGCTGGAGTTTTCCTCTGAAGCTCCAGGGCTGCTGTGGATGGGCCTGGGCTCCCTCTGGGAATGCAGTGGGGAAGAAAGCTGCTCCTCTGGGAATGCAGTGGGCAAAGGCTGCTGTGCTGTTCCAAGGGCAGATTGGATCCAGGTAGGAATGCTTGGCTGCTCCCCTGGGCAGAGCCTCTCCCCATGGGATGCTGGAATTTTCTCAGCCATGCAGGGACACTCAGTGGCCATGAACAGAAGAGATCTCCTGGAGGGAGGATTGGCTGTGGGAGAGATAAAGAAAACTGCCCAGTGAACAGCAGAGAACTGTCCCAGCTCTGACAGATGGTGATAGAATGCACATCCCTAGCTGTATCCTGTAACCCAAGACAAAATTCCTTTCAGGTAGAAAACAAGAAAGTCCCTCTGAGCCTCCTTCTCTCATGTGCCAAAGCTCCAGGGAAGCAGATTTAGCAGTGCAGTGTCAGCTGTGCTTCACTCCCCAAGACAAGTCGCTGCTTTTCCGTGCTGAATCCTTAGGGTTGTCACATTTTCCTTGGGAAAGAATTGCAAGTGTATTCCCCAGCAGCTTTCTGCAAAACACATCGAAGATCTCTGGGTGATGGATTTGTTTTCTGTTTGTTTCTCTGGGATTCCTTCACTAGAGTATGGTGTTAACTGGTTATTTATAAATCCCAGCATTTCCCATGGGTTTGATTCCTCCTGTGTGTGCATTGATGGAGATGTTATTGACTCACCCTCATTTTCTGAGGGGAGTGGGTTTATTCTTAGTTCTATATCACTTCATGAGTGAATGAGTGGCAATTTAATTGTTGTGTAGGAATGGGAATGTCAGACAACAGGGAAAACTGGAGCCTTGCTCATCATATTTAACCTGCTGAGTTACTGTACCCTGAGCCTCAGAGCAGGGCTTTGTGTGAGAAGGACAATTTCCAGGGGATGGAGGGACAGGGCACAGGGAATGGCTCCCACTGCCAGAGGGCAGGGATGGATGGGAGATTGGGAAGGAATTGTTCCCTGGCAGGGTGGGCAGGCCCTGGCACAGGGTGCACAGAGCAGCTGTGGCTGCCCCTGGATCCCCGGCAGTGCCCAAGGCCAGGCTGGACGGGGCTTGGAGCAGCCTGGGATGGTGGAAGGTGTCCCTGCCCATGGAGGGGGTAGAATGGGATGAGCTTTAAGGTCCCTTCCAACCCAAACCATCCTGGGATTCTGTGATTCCATGAAAAATCTGTGAAAAACACGTTCACTCTCCTGTGACAATAAAAAAAGTTTAACAAAGGATAATAGGAGACAAGGACCACAGAGCAAAGGTTATTACAGCTGGGTGCATCTTGGCACCCTCTTATCTTCAGGGATATTCCTTAAATACCTTTTATTGACATCAGCCTGTTGCATATTCATAGACCCTTATGCACAGACCCTTATGCACAGTAAACTTTTCTGACGCCGTTGAGCAGGACGGGAACACAGAACTCCAGATCAGAAGGTTAAGAAAATGAACTCTCTCCTTTATTTCAAATTCACCACTCTGTATACAGGGAACATCGAGAAGACTAATTTCATTGGTCTTAGAGTAAAAACATCCCACACCATTGGTGGGCAGTGAATGACACACAGTAGCAGAACATATCTATAAACAATGTGAATAACAAGACAGATTAGAGAATTGTTTACATTCTTGCCCAGCTGTTTCTCAGGCTCTTGCCTGGTTAGAAAACCTTTCTCTTTCTCTCTGACTGAATTGAGAATATCCACACTTTTCCCCAAGCTAGTTTACATATTCCAAGAACTGTTTAGCCTGGCTCCTCCTTGGAGCCTTCTTTTTAGAACATGCACATTCCTTGGTTGTGGCTTTGGTCCTTTTTTATCATCCCCTTCAGTTTTGGCCCTGGCCCACACTGCCTTCAGAGGGTGAGTGCTGATGGTTGGCAGATCTGTTCATCCTGTGTCCATTGGATGTTATCCCACCCAAGCAGCATTTTAACACGAGCACACTGATATCAGCTATTGCACTGCTATGTCTGAGCTTAATTAACAACAGAAATAAAAACCATATCTTTAGAACAAAGTTACTTTAACATCACACGTATAAAATCCATTTTAACATTTGTGAGAAGCCCATATTATAACATGTATCTATAACAAATCCAGTAGGATTCCTTAGCAAGAACCAGCTCTGTGTGTGAAAGGGCTTTGCTGGGATCAGTGGCTGCTCAGCTGGGACACAAAAGGTTCCCAAGGACCCTCCTGCCCTCCAGGCTGGGTGCCACGGGGTGAAGTGCCTGCCCTCATGCTGGGGGTTGGGATCCACTGGGCTCTTCTGCCTGTGTCCTGTGGGCAGCAGGAGAAGGAATTCTGTACCCTGGAGCTGTGGTAAGGGCTGAGGCTTCACTCTGAGCTTGTGGGGCAGGCACAGCTCCACAGCCGTGGGGGAATCACTCGGGTGGCAGCTCCCTGTGCAGATCTTCACCTGCATTTTGGGTGCAGGAGGAGCAGAAATTCCTTGTGGGGCCACGTGGGAGCAAAAAACTCCTTCCTGAGACAGGGATTCCAGTGTGACTTCACCATTCCTGGGTCACAGCTCTCTTTGCTCCTGTTGTTCCCAGCAGAAATATTCATAAATACTTTCTGAAACCAGGAGTTTTAAAAATGCATAATTTAAAAAAATCCTAAGTAGTTAGAAATATTATATAATATAAATATAATTATAAAGTATAATTTTAAAATCCTCGAAAGTTCAGGCTCTGTTTAGGAGGTAGATGTATGGATAATCTTTCCTTGGATAATTCCTGAGTTAAGTTTGTGTTAATCTCTCTGGACCAGGCTGTGGACGTGCCCCCAGGCAGTGCCCTTTGCTCAGTGCCCAGCTCTCTGCCTCACCCAGGTTATTCCAATGTGGGGATTTCCAGGTGGCTTCTACAGATATTCCTGAAATGTAAGGAAGCTGACATGACTTATTTACCTGAAGCTCAGAAGGGTAACAGTGCAATGGTGTGACTTGGGGCGGGCTGCTGGAAAATCATATTAATTATGATTTTAGTAGTTTCAAAAGAATTATTCTGATTTTAAATCAGGACAAAACCTAACAAATCCCCAAAAGTACAAAACCAGGAGATGCTGGGGATCACTCTGGGCTGGAATATTTGTTCAGTGTAGTGGTTGAGCCCAGCAGCCTTGGAAGTACCTAAGGGCAGAGCTCATTCCTGTATTTCACCAAGATGTTGAGAAATTAAAGAATTGAGCAGGCAAAAAACACAGGCAGTTTCTGCCTTAGGAATATTCCTTTAAAAATGTATCCGTTTTTCTGTGGGCTTGCCTGGTTCAGCTCTGATTTGCTTTGCCTGTGCCAAACCTTGAGTGGTCCTTGTTGAGTTGGCTGGGTGGGAGGAGGACGGGTGGGACAGGGAGGTCCCTGTCTGAGACCAGCTCCGAATCCACTCTGGGGCATGAAATTGCCTTTGAAGTGTTCTGAAAGGTCAAGTGACAGAGCAGGGGCACATTGGATTTTCCTGCACGTTTATGCAGCAGCTGATGCGCCTGGCTCAGGTGTTTTGCTGGGGCTCCCGTTGTGCAGTAGTCCAGGAGGGAACAGCGTGAGGAGCGAGGGCATCCCAAGGGAAGGTGTCCCCTTGCTGTACCACCCCTCTCTGCTGTCACTTGGGCATGTGCCCACGCTGGAGGGGCCAAAGCCACCCCTGGGAGGTGACAGCGGGCACTGCTCCAGCCTGGGGACTCCTGGTGCTGCTGGAAGAGGGAATCGAGCAGGCTTCATGAAAATTAGGGCCCACAGGTGGGAGGAAAGGGTGGCGGAAGGGATCCCAGAAACTCTGGGTGTTACAATAATTGTGCAAAATAATCATGTAGAGCAGCCTGCTTAAGGCCTGCTTGGAATGTGGGTTTGGAGTGATTGCCCAGGGCCTGGAGTCCTGTCTGGAAGGTAAATAACTTCTTGCTGGTGACAAACAGGCAGGGAGAAGCCAGGTATGGCAAGTCTTCCTGCAAATCCCCTGTGTGTGAGATCAAAAGAGGATCTTACATGATTTTCTTAATTTGTAAACTGTGATTTAAGGGAAATTGAAGCAGTACGTGAAAGAGCAATAATGAACAAATATTTTCAAGTGAGAGAAATCTGTCCCTGCCATATGTTTCACTGACTCATCCCTTCTGCAGGAGGGGATCTTGGAATTGTTTGAACTCTTGCAGTCACTAATGCTTTTTATTTGGGGGGAAACGCAGCGCTGGATCCTTCACGGGGTGAGGAAGAGACCTGATCCCCCTAAAGCTTTGGGCACAGCTTAATCCAAGAGTGGTTTGGGTTGGGAGGGACATAAAGATCCTGCAGTTCCAACCCCACAAATGCCCCCTGTGTGTCTGAGTGCTGGACAGAGGCCACACGTGCCCATGGGCTCTCCTGCCAGGTTGAGACACGCCGCCGGGCTGGCAGGATAACGTGCGATGCTCAGAACTCCTTTGTCTCGCTGCCCGCCGGTCCTGCCCGTGCTGAGGGAGCTGTGGCTGTGTTGCAGGTGTGGCTGTGTGGGGGCAGCATGGAGGTGCTGCCCTGCTCCAGGGTGGCCCACATCGAGCGCAAGAAGAAGCCCTACAACAACAACATCGGCTTCTACACCAAGCGCAACGCGCTGCGCGTGGCCGAGGTCTGGATGGACGACTACAAGTGGCACGTCTACATCGCCTGGAACCTGCCCCTGGAGGTACAGCCTGGCCTGTGGGCCCTTCATGCTTGAAACCTGACTTAGGGAGCATTTCATGTCCCTAAGCTCAGCCTTAACCCCCCGGGTGTCAGCCCCAGCAGAGCTCCCTCGGCTCTGAGGGAGAGGCTCCAGAAGCTGCAGGCTTTGGAGGGGTTCCTGCTGCTCCCACAGCCTTTCTAGTGTGGTTCTAAGAATTAGAAACCGGTGTTTATCTCCCCCCTGAGTGTTTAGCCAGCGTGAGGAGATGTCCTGACACTGCTCTGCAGGTGGAGTCTGTCTGCAGGCAGATTATCGATGTCAATCAGCATCGTTAGTGCCTCAGGTTTATTCATGTGTCACTTCCAGCCCAGCTCAGGTTCCCAGCTCATGGACACAGATCCCTCCCAGAGCTCCCCAGGGCCTGAGGCTGTTTGTTTTCCCAGTGATGGAAAGTTTAAAGGTAAAGGATTGGAGGTTGATGGCTCACAGAAGGGATTCCCTTCCTCTTCAACCTTCTCCTTAAAGAGCTTTGGTGGTTCCTTTGATTTCTGCCCAGAAATGGTCAGGCTTTCTTGGATCTGACACATTAGTTTTGATGTAAATCCTGCCACATCACAGCCTGGTGAATCTTCAGAAAACCACAAGGTTCCACCAGGTGAGCAGGTCCAGGGACACGTCCTGCACAGGGATCACTCCCTGCACTTCTGGGAAAGCTCCACAGGCTCCAGGAGGGATTTCTGCAACTCCAGGGCTGCTGCTGGGGCTCTGCCCTCCCTGCAGGTTGTGTCTGATCTCGGAAGCCAAGAGCATCTCCTGGCTCCTGGCTCCAAACCCTACCTGGAGCAGCGCTGGCAGGATCAATGCCCCATTCCTGCACTGGCACTGCCAGGGAGGAGCAGGGAGGTGGGCATGGGGAGGCAGCGATGCCCCTGGGTCATGGGTGGGATGAGCAGGTCAACGAGCACTGGGGGCTGCCCAGTTTCCCTGGGAGGTCAGACTGCTGCCACAAGTGTCCAGCCCCCCTGGGTGCAGTTATTTCCAGCCACCCCTGGGTGCTAAAAATGAGCACAAAATATTGCTGCTTGGCCAAGGCTCAAAGAGCTGCTGACTCCTGGAGCTGCTGAGGGAGCACCCCCAGCTGGTGTCTGCTGCAGGCCTCTGGAAAAACAGGAAAGCACAAAAACCTGAGCTGCTGCTGCAGCTTGCTGAGGAAAGGTGACACCTGGGGAGAGCTGCTGGTGTTTGGAGCCACGGCAGTCACAGCTTTGTGCTGCATTGGGAACAGCCTGGGAAGGGCCAGGAGCTGCAGGTTTGTGGTCCTGGGGGTGGGCAACCAGAGCCAGGTGGTACAAAAATACCAGGAAATACAGGAATAGAGATGGAAAGGAAAGCTGCTTTCCCAGGGAGCTGCAGGAGGGCTCTGGCTCCGACAGGCAGCACTCCAGGGGCTGGGAGAGGGGGAGCTGCCTCCAGGACTGAGGGAATTTGGGGATCTTAAAAAGAGGCTTCAAGATCCAAATGCTCATGGGCAGGGATCAGAAATCCTGATCCTTGGCCTGATCCCGTTTTAGAGGTGAGGCATCCTTCTCCTGCTCAGGAACACATTGGGAGCATTGCAGAAAGGATTAAAATGCATCCTGTGGAGCTTGGAAAAGGCACATGGATCAGCACTGGGGGTGGGAACAGGCCTGGGTGACCCAAAATCAACTTGAGATTTTTATGTAAGTCTTTCCAATAGGTCTGGGTACCCCAAAACCCGTTTGAGATTTTTGTACTGGTCATTTCCCAATCAAATCAAGATTTAATTTGAGGGAAGCCTTGTTGGGTGGGGGAGGTTTTATGGCTGTGCACTGGATTATTTTGTGATGCCAAGGCAAAGCCCTGCCCTGCCCATCCCAGGTGCTGCCTGACTGCTCTGAGCCCCACCTCACCCACTCCCATCGAAGCCTGTCCTGCCCTTCTCCACTGAATCATCTTTATTTTTACCTCTCAGCTATCAGGGGCACATTGAAACGCTGTCTCTTTTAAAGCAGAGTGAATAATTCATTAGGAGATCATTACAAGCATTGTAATGGAAAATTGCTTTCCCAGTTGTGTTTAATGATCTCTGGGAAAGACAAGAGCAGGAGCTGGACCAGAGCAGAAGCCCAGGCACGTGCAGGAAGAAGGGGCTGTTGTGTGCCTGCCTTTGGCTTCCCTTAGCTCCCCAAATGCCATGGTGGAACAAAGGGGGGCAGCTCTCCAGCCCTGCTCCTGGCTCCTGCTGGGTTATTCCTCAGGGACAGCTTTGTCTGCAGAGCTGTGGGGTTCTGCCGTGTCTCCAGGGAGACCATTCCCCCCTGGAATTGCCCAAATTGCCAAGAGCTTTTGCTGAGGTTCAGCCTCAGCTTTTCTTCTAGTGCAATTTTTATCCTTTATTCTCAGCTGTCTGCCTCTGCTATATTTGAATCTTAAACCTTTCTCTCTTTCCTTCATTCTTTTCCCATTTATTTTACACCTTTTACCCCTCCCTTCCTCTGGGTTGTGTCTCAGTGGGATCAGGAAAGGGTTTGGTGCTCAGTGCCCAGGCAGGGTTTGCATTTCCATCTTTTAAACCCTGATATCCACTTGCTGCTAAACCCATGCCTCAGAACCCAAACGGGAGGAGCAATCTTTTAAAAATACCTTGTTTGTTTAAAAATACAGATCAATTTTTGTCAGGTGGATCCAAACCAGGAGAATCGGGAGAAGACCCCCCCAGTTTCACTGCACTTCCCAACCTTCCTCCAAACATTTTCTTCTCCCTTTGTAAATTATCCCTCTCTTGTAAATTATCCCCAAGGGCCTGTCCAGCATCAGCCCATGGCCATTGCAAGGGGGCCCTCAAAACCCAGCAGAGAAGTTGGTGCTCCCCTCTGGAACCCACATCTTCCTTCTGATGATTTCAGCCCTGGACCCACATCCCAGAATTCCTGGAATTACTCAACCACAGGCAGTTCCCAGGCAGTTTGAAAAGGATCTCAAAGCTCAGGGAAATGCTTTCACTGTACCTTTTTTGGAAGTGTGACCATTCAGTGATGTCCTGTTGTTGTTTTTCAGAATCCAGGGATTGACATTGGGGATGTTTCTGAGAGGAAAGCCTTGAGGAAGAGCCTGAAGTGTAAAAATTTCCAGTGGTACCTGGACCATGTTTATCCAGAAATGAGGAGATACAACAACACCATTGCTTATGGAGAGGTAATTTAGTCCCTGAGCTCAGCCTGCTAATATTTACAGTCCCTGATGAGAAACAGCCTCAAAGGAGAGGAGTCTGAATCAAAACGGACTTTTTCTGTGTAATTACCTAAATTTGCATAAATCTGCTCCCAGGATCTTCTAAAATCCAGTTTGGGGATTTGTTGCTGATCTTGACTGTATAAAGCAAAAGATGTTAATACATCATTTAGTGAATTGACAGAAATTATCCATATTTCCCATTGACTCCATGGATTCAGCAGCTGTATTTGTAATTTTAATACACAGGCATCTTCTAAAACCCTGTGACTTGAACTCAGCCTAATTCCTGACAAGGTCTCTGGAGGATTCAGTGCCTTGTCACAACAGCTTAAGGACAAGATAAAATGAGGGGACTTAATTCAATCTCTGCTGGCTTTGAAACCATTCTGGGAATACAGAAAGCGTCATTTATGGGAACTAATAACAAATACTCTGCTGCAATGGAATTGATGGAGTAGTGGCACTTGGAGTAGGCTCCTCGAAGCCTGGGCACCCCAGATGGGTTATTCATTTTAGGAAAGATTTGTTACCAAAGTTACTTAGGGTCTTCAAGCTAAAACCTCCCAAAAAATTCTATTTTCATAGAAAATGAAATTTCAGAATGGTTTGGGGTGGAAAAAAGCCCAACTGGAACAAGGATCTGATGATTCCAAGGTGATCCTTGTTCGAGTTGGGCTTTTTTCCCTGCCTTGTTGAACACTCTGAAATTTCACTGAAAACTGAGGGGTTCTGCATTGATTTCTGGCAGCCTAAACCTGGCTTTGTCCCCACCACCCATGACCAAACACAGAGCCAGCTGTGGCCAGGAATGCTGCTCCTTGGAATGGGGATTATGATACAAAACCAGTCATCATTAGCCTTGGATTTAAAGAAAGGTTTAGTGCTCTGCAAGTTTTCTTTTCCTGATTATTCCTGGTGACACAGCAGTGAGAGCTAGAGAGGGTAGAGAGGGCTGAGCATCCATTTCCTGCTTCTCTCTGATAAGAGAGGGCCATAACTCTGCCCCTTTTGTGCCATAACTCTGCCCCTTTTGTGCCATAACTCTGCCCTTTTCCCACCATAACTGTGCCATTTTTTGTGCCCTAACTGTGCCCTTTTTTCTGCCATAACTCTGCCTCTTTTGTACCTTAACTCTGCCCTTTTTTCTGCCATAATTGTGCCATTTTTGTGCCTTAACTCTGTCCTTTTTCTGCCAAAACTCTGCCCCTTTTGTCCCTTAACTCTTTTTTCTGTCATAACTCTGCCCTTTTTCTGCCATAATTGTGCCATTTTTTTGCCTTAACTCTGCCCTTCTGTGCTGTAACTCTGCCCCTTTTATCCCTTAACTTTGCCCTTTGTCTGCCATAATTCTGCCACTTTTTGTGCCTTAACTCTGTCCCTTCTGTGCCATAATTCTGCCCTCTTTCTGCCATAACTCTTCCCCTTTTGTCCCTTAACTCTTCCCTTTTTCTGCCATAACTCTGCCCCTTTTCTGCCATAATTGTGCCATTTTTTGTGCCTTAACTCTGCCCCTTCTGTGCCTTTACTCCATCCTTCTGTGCCTTAGCTCTGCCCTTTGTCTGCCATAATTCTGCCACTTTTTGTGCCTTAACTCTGCCCCTTTTGTGCCATAATTCTGCCCTCTTTCTGCCATAACTCTGCCCCTTTTTGCCCCTTAACTCTGCCCCTTTTTCCCCTCCCAGCTGCGGAACAATAAGGCCAAGGACGTGTGCCTGGACCAGGGCCCGCAGGAGAACCACACAGCAATACTGTACCCGTGCCATGGCTGGGGCCCACAGGTGAGGTTGGCACTGCCACGGCCAGGTGGCACCACAGGGGACAGCCTGGGGCTGTGGCCTTTGCTCTGCAGTGTTAAAAACACCTCGGGTATCACAGGGGGTTTTCCCAGCTGCTCCTGCAGTGTTTTCTGGGTTCCTATCATCCTGCCAGAGCTGCAGGGAAACGCCTTGAAAGAAACTGGAAACCTTTGTAAATTGAAAATGTTGGAAAGTTGAAATTTTTGCAATTTGACACAAAAAAAAAAAATTGAAATTTGTAGTTTAAAAGAAAATTTTCCAGACAAAGGAAGATGACAATAATCATGGACACAATCTGAGAATTTCCTTCCCAAGGCCAGGTTGGATGGGAGTTGGATGGAAGGTTGGAATAAGATGATCTTTAAGGTCCCTTCCAACCCAATCCATTGTGGGATTACTTCTCTTCCACCCAGGAGAATAAACCCAGACTAATGGGGTAAAGAAAACAATTAGTGCTGCAGTAATGAGCCATTTCAGCTTGGCTGGAATTTGTTTTCCAGCACTTGTTTTGCCTCTCCAAAGGTTTTGGAGCATCTGGGGCCCAGCAGGCTTGAGGAGGTTCATTTTCAGCTAAAAAGATGTACAGTTCAAGGAATGGGAAAGCATAAAAATCCTGTTCTCACTCCACAGTCACCCTGGACTAAGTGATCCCAGAGTTCATCTGAGCCTGAGCTGGGAACTTGAGGACCTGGGAAGCAGCTGTGGGGTGGAGAAAATCCCACTTTGGGTTACCCTGGCCTTAAACAAAGACCAGTCCCTGGGGCTGATGGAGTCCCAGCTGAACAGAACCTGCTCTTGCTCAAAACCACCATTTTTCTCTTAAATGGCACCAACTGCCTTTTGCACTTTGTGGCTGGAAATCTGAGCCTCTAAGTGCATTATTGTGTGAGAAACTGGATTGGGCAGCCATTGGCTGCTCACGCTGGGCTTTAGGGTGAATGGCTGAGGTTATTTATTTTCCCCTCAGTGTTATTTGGATTAAGCTTAACAATGTTTTCTTTCCCTGCTTGAAGTTCTGAAGTCAAATTTTGCTGGCTGCCTGGAGCTTGCCCATTTCATCCTTCTTGGTCTTCCCTCTCCACATTGTCCCTTCCCTCTTCAGCTGAGAGACAGTTCTTGGCAGTTCCTTTGTTTCCTGATACATCCAATTATTGGAACTCCTGGAAAATGCTGGTTTTCAGCAGCTATCAGTGAGTGCGGAGGCTTTGAAATGGCCTTTGTGGCACCGTGAAGGAAATTGGACTTTCCCTACAACTGTTTAATTAATGGGCTGCAGGTTGTAAGTTATGGCTGGGAATGGAATTAGAAGCAATGGAAACTCTGGTTTGTGTATATATACATATATAAGTTTAATTTTTATTTATTTGTATGTGTATGAAACCCCACAAGGAGCTGTTGAGCTCCTTTGGAGTTGCACATATCCCAAAGCACACGTGGTGTCCTAAAATCCCCCCTTCTCTCCTTGATCCTGGGGCCCATCCCAGGCATTCTGACACCCCAGACATTCCTTATTTCAGAATGCAGAAATGGTTTCGCTGCCAGCTGGGGCACGAATGAGAGAGGGGCAGGTGTGGGGTCCCAGCTGGCACTGGCACATCCTGGGGACAGCGGGGCCGCGCCTCCTGCTCCTGCCACACCAGGGTGCTGGGATCTTCTTGGAAGCCCTCCCTCTTCCTAAATCCAGTCCCAGCCCTTCCCTCTGGCTGCCCAGCTGGGAGAGAGGGAATGTGGGGTCTGCCAGGAGGGATTGGTGCCATTCAGGACACTTTGTGTCCTGTCCCCAGTTTCTGCTCTCTCCTGTGACTGCCCATGGATTTAAGTTCAGCCTGGATGCAGTTCAGGGTGGTGGCTCTGAATGCAGGTGAGATCTTGCCTTTACTCAGTCATCCCCCACTGAATAAATTTTTGGGAATTTTTCTCTTATTTTCCCCTCAGCTTTCTGTTCTCTCTGCTTCCATTCACTTCCAGGTCAGATCATTATGAGATTCCATCATTGTCCTTTTATCCTGTAATTATATTGAGGCTGCTGATGGATTTTTTTCCTGCTTGATGGCTTCATCTTTGAGGCAATCCCTCATGGAAGCACCTTGCTGTAATGATGTATTACACTAATAATGCAGCGATAGCTCATTGCAGTGACATGGCTATGGTGATATATGAAGGTGATAGAAAGCACTATAATGCTATAAAACTTAAGATAATGTTCACCCAGCAGAGCATTTCATTTAATTATGGGATAAAATATGTTTTGCCCATTTAAGCAGCAAGAAGTTGAGGAGAAAGCCATCAATAGTGAGCTCATGGGGGACACGGCAGGAGCAGGGGTGACGAAAGAGCACCCTTTAATCAGATCAAACTGTGGTAAAAGGCAAATCCTGAACATTTTACTCATGGCTGCTAATTGATGTTCTGCTCAGAGCAGAAGGGAAGCTAAACAACCCGAAATTATTTTCCAACAGAGTCAATGAAGGTCATCAAGGCTTTTATTTCCCAGGTGCTGGGATGTCTAATTAACTTTCTGCCATCTCTGAGATGCAGCCAGCCAGAAATCACAACCACAGGAGATGGACTGGAGGTGCAGCTTTGCCAGAGGGGATCAGCCCCAGCCCTGGGGCAGCTGAGGCAGCTGGAAAGGGGCTCAGCCTGGAGAAAAGGAGGCTCAGGGGGGACCTTGTGGCTCTGCACAGCTCCTGACAGGAGGGGACAGCCAGGGGGGGTCGGGCTCTGCTCCAGGGAACAGGGACAGGAGGAGAGGGAACGGCCTCAGGCTGGGCCAGGGGAGGCTCAGGGTGGACATCAGCAGGAATTTCCCCGTGGAAAGGGTGCTCAGGCATTGGAAGTGGAGTCCCCATCCCTGGAGGTGCCCGAGGAGGGGCTGGATGTGGCACTCAGTGCTCTGGGGACAAGGTGGGCATCAGGCACAGCTTGGACTCGATGGGCTGGGAGGGATTTTCCAGCGCCAGGGATGCCGGGATTCCCCCAGGGACAGCTGAAGGTGGGAATGGGGCCAGGTGCAGTTTCCTGGATGAGGTTTTATGGAAGGCTGTTCCAGGGGCTGGGGCTGTCAGTCGGTGCCTGTGCCTGGGGATGTGGCTTTGGGCCATTCAAACTGATGAAAGGGTTAAAGACCTCGCCAGTCTGAGCCACTTTGAAATGCTTGGGTTGGGAATAGTTTTAAACTATTTTCCTTTGGTCCTTTGTCTTGGTCTTTCCCTTGTTTCTTGTCCTGTCCCAGGCTGGGTTAGGGCCCCTGGCCCGCTCTGGAGAGGAGCGGAATAAGAAAAGAGGAAATAGGGCTTGGAATTAACCTCTCCTGTGAGGAGAGGCTGGGAGAAGAGCTGGGGGCCCTCACCTGGAGAGGAGAAGGCTCCAGGGAGAGCTCAGAACCACTTCAGGGCCTGAAGGGGCTCCAGGAGAGCTGGAGAGAGACTGGGGAGAAGGGATGGAGGAACAGGACACAGGGAATGGCTCCCACTGCCACAGGGCAGGGATGGATGGGAGATTGGGCAGGAATTGTTCCCTGGGAGAGCAGGCAGCCCCTGGCACAGGTGCCCAGAGCAGCTGTGGCTGCCCCTGGATCCCTGGCAGTGCCCAAGGCCAGGCTGGACAGGGCTTGGAGCAGCCTGGGACAGTGGGAGGTGTCCCTGCCATGGCAGGGCTGGCACTGGGTGGGCTGCAAGGTGCCTCCAACCCAAACCATTCCAGGATTCTGTGATCAAGGTTTGCTCTGCTCCTGACCCCTCCTGTGGGGAGCACCTGGTGAATGAACATCAGGGAGATGTGAGGAGCTCAGGGCCTGCTCTGATACACAACATTTTCACTCCAGGTGTAACTCCAGCAGCACCTGGGAGCAGGGCCAGGCCCACCCCAAGGGAGCCAGGTGCCCTGACTGGGTCTGGGGTCATGAGCTGCAGTCCAACCCTGTTACATTGTTTTAACTTGATTTCCAGTGTTTAATTATTACAGCCCAGATAATCCAAACTCCCAGTGGGATTTGCTGCCTCTTCCCTGGCATCTGGGTCACAGATATGCTCAGTTAATTAACGTGCTGAATCCTCCTTATTTGTCTGCTGGATAATGGCCTGATTGATAATTTAAATAAGCAGCTGTGGAGATCTCTCCCTTGAACTATAAAATACAGGACACTGGCGTTCCTTTCTCCTCACTCCAGAATTTAAATATCTTTAGGGAAATATTTTGGTGGCATTCCATGAAGTGGAGGAGTCCTTTGTGTGCCCGGTGTCCCCAGGGGCATCCCCCTGCCCGCTGCTCCCATCCTGCAGCCCCTGGCAGCCCTGGGCAGTTGGATCCTGTGGGAATGGCTGGGGGTAGCTGCAATCCTGAGCCTTTCCTGAGGGCAGATCCAGGCTCCCATCCCAGTTCTGGCCCCTCTGGCTGGTGCTGCTGCCTGGTTGGAGCCCTGGAGGCTGTGCCAGGCACCCAGAGGCAGCAGCCCAGCCAAGGCTGGCTCACCCAGCGCGCCAGGAGCTGGGCCAGCAGGACCAGCCAGGCCAGCTGGCTCCAGCTGGACTCCAGGGAAAACTATGCACTGCCCCATCCCACAGCGTTCCAGGAGGCTGCAGGAGTCTGCTCCAGGAGGGGTTTAAGGCTTGGGATTATTCCTACCCCGTGTCTCAATTCCTCACCTGCATCTGGAAAAAAAACCAAACCCAAGCAGGGATAAAAGGCTGGAGAAAGTTGGGATTTTTTCCTTCCAGCTCTGCTTTCTCTGGGCATCCCCACAGGGTGTTCCCAGGGGCTCTGTGTTGTCCTGTCTCTCTGTGCCAGTGCTCTGAGGTGTCCCTGCTGTCCCCCTGTCTGTCCCCAGCTGGCTCGATACACCAAGGAGGGCTTCCTGCACCTGGGGGCCCTGGGCACCACCACGCTGCTGCCCGACACGCGCTGCCTGGTGGACACGGGCAAGAGCCGCTTCCCGCAGCTGCTGGACTGTGACAAGGTCAAGAGCAGCCTCCACAAGCGCTGGAACTTCATCCAGGTGTGTCTGGGGCTGCCCTCGGGGGCTCCTCTGCTCTGCCCAAAGCCTGGCTGGGGCACAGGGATGGGGGGGACAAAGGGGAAACGGTGCTGTGGCACAGCGAATTCCAGGTCCTGGGGCAGAGGGAGGAGGTTAAGAGGGATCAGGGCAGCACTTCAGGACAATTTCTAATCAAAGTTTTCCTTTCTGGCAGCAGAAATGTGGATCTGGTTACGTCTGATCTGCCAATGACTTCCAAATTCCTTTGTTTCTTGTGGACAAAGAGTGAAATTCATTCAGACACTTTTGTCCTGAGGCAGAGTGTAAATAATACAGCTTTTACAGAAGGGTCCCTCTTCCCAGCAGCTGTGGGATTTAAAGGTTACAGGTGTCCCTTGGGTGCCCTCAGGGACAGTGGATGCTCACTCCATTTATTTGGGGGATTATTTTATTTCTCACCCAGCTGAATTCCCCTTCCAGCAGTGCCCAGGGCTGCCCTCCTGGTCCTGGTTTGCTTCACAGGCAAGGAATATCTTCATTTTTCCATCTTTTCCCATCTGCCCTAACTGCAGAACGGAGCCATCCTGAACAAGGGCACGGGCCGGTGCCTGGAGGTGGAGAACAGGGGCATGGCTGGCATTGACCTGATCCTTCGCAGCTGCACAGGGCAGAGGTGGACAATTAAAAACTTCATCAAGTAGAGGCTGAAAGAGTCAGGGGAGTCTGACTGGAGCCACGGCTGACGGGGACTGATCCTCCTGGACTCCTCTGGAAAGGATGGAATATCAACCAGAGCTCTATTTGTGTTTCTGGGAGAGGACCTGGGGGAGATGGGCATTTGTGGCTTTATTTTTACCGTATGTGAGTCTCCCCCAGCTGATCCCAGCTGTATGGAGCTGGCTCAGAGCTGCTCTTCCCTCTGGCCAGCACTCCAAGAGGTGCCACATTCCCTGCTGGAGCAGTCTGGGAGCATTTACTGACAGGGAATTTCTGCTTTCCCACACAGCTCCAAGCTCTCCCAAAGAGCTGGGAGGTTTGCACCACGACCCTGGACAGACCTGCCTGGCAAGTGTGGAAACTGAGGAGCTTGGGAGAGGAAAAGGTTCCCAAGCCCCAAAGGAGCCGGGTTTGAAGGATGTGGTGTTTTGCTGGGTCCTTGTTCCCTTTTCCCTTTCCTGCCCCTGCATCCAGCAGCCCCTTCCCTGAGTTTTGGAGAAGCAAAACACCCCCCAGCAGCTCCCAGGGATTTTTCCAACCCTTAATTACAGAAGTTACCCAAAACAACGCAGTGGAGTAAACCCCCTGACCTCCCCTTGCCCCCCTCTCCATCACCCACGTGCTGCTGGCCAAGCACCTCCCTCCTGGGAGAGCCCAAAGGGCACGTTGGGAATGACCTGGGATGTCTGCCTGCCCTTCTGGGCGACAGCAGGAATGTTCTCTGAGGCTTCAGCACCCCTGTCCTGCCTGCTCAGGCCTGGCCAAGGTCCCCCCAGAGTCGCTGCAGCCCTTCCTGGGCTGTGGCAGGGACAGGGAGGGAGGCCAAGGCACCAACAAATGGCAGCTTGGCTGAAATTCTTGGCCCTGAAGCCACTTCAGGCTTGTTGCCCTGGTGGAGGGATCTCACCTGATTTATTTCTGGCTCACAGTAATCCTGGCTACCAAACCTTGGCTGCCAAATCCACCTGGGAGTCCTCTGCTTGGGGCCCTGACGTGTGGCTGCCTGGAGAAGGGAAACAGGATCCTGCAGAATTGCTGTACGTGGGTGGACACAGGCTTTGCTCAGCAGGGAGGAGAAACCAGCTATTCTCCTGTCCTTCTCCCAGAATAATCCTCTTTGGCTGCCCTCTGGCTAGGGTGCACTAAAATAGATTAATATATGAGATGGATGTGTAAATATGTTTCCCAAGCTGGGATGTGCACAGAGTCCTTTGCTGCAGAGCACTCATGCCTGTCTTCCATTTGCATCAGGATGAAGCTCCCTGGATGTTTAACGAGCTGAATTTCCAATGCCATGCAGCAGGTTTATAACTGATGTTTTAGTAATTTATTGAACAGAAGCAGATCTATTTCATTGTTCCTTCTGCAGCAACTAGCATCACCTAGGATTGATTGTTCATTTAGGCTTTACAAGGCTCCCTCAACCACTGGGGCTGTCTCTGATTTTTTCCCCTGCCTTCCTCAATGAAGTACAACCTCTTAGTTGTCCTGACCTGCAAGTAGAGAGTCAATGTAGAATTTTGCTCTCTTTTTCGCTGTTGCATCATCCCTTGTGTAATAAATTTGAGCACTTCCAAACCCGAAATGACCACAACTCTGTGGATGCATGAGCCAGCTCCCCTTGCCTTTGTTGCTGCCTTCTAAGAGAAGCAATTTCCTGGTGACTCCAGGACACCCTGAGGGCTTTGAGACCCCACAGCTCTGGTCCCCCTGGTAAAACGCCCTTAAACAGAGCAAATATTGGAGGGAGAGACTGTGTGGGTCAGGACAAGCAGCCAGACAGCCCCTGGATGTTGCCTGTAATTCAGCCCAGCTCGAGCCCTGCCTGTGCCCAGGGTGGCAGCAGATGGCTTTTGTCACATGTCACAGTGGTGGGGTGAGGTCCCCAGCCCCGTCTGCTCCTGCAGCAGGGCTGGATGGGATGTGTGGCTGCTCCCGGGCTCCATCCTGGCTGTGCTGAGCCCCTGGCCAAGGGGGCCTGGCTCTGTCCCAGTCCCTGCCCATCCCTGGTCCTTCTGCGATGGCCGCGTGTCCCTGGTGCCACTGCGGTCCCCGTGCCAGGTGGTGCAGGACACCCCGGGACAGCACGAGGATCCTGCTGCTGCTGAGCTCTGGGATCCTTTGGAATGTTCAGGCTCAGACCTGCCTTTCCTTCGTGCTCCAGAAGGAAAAGCAGCCCCTGGCTCAGCACAAGGAAGGGAAGGTGCAGATGAACTCTGGGCTCCAGGACCCTCAGCTGGGGCAGAGCCCCGGGGAGCTGTTGGCCCCTTCTCCCTGCTCCAGCTTCCAAACCACTGGAAACAGGAGCAAAATCAGGCTGAAAAGTGGGAATTTGCTCTGCTGTTCTGTCCTGACAGCATTGGTGACTGCAGGGTGACCCCGGGAGAAATCTGTCTGAGATCCGGGTCTCGTTGTTGCATCTCGCTTATCTCTAATCATCTGTTAATTGCTTTAAGAAGTGATCTCCAAGTGATTCTTATTAAATATCTGGTTTGAGCCTTGCCTCTTGAGTGATTTTCAAAAGATTCTCTGCTGCTGAGCTACAGAGGCAGTCATTCCTCTGTGTAACTCATTTAATAGAAAAGTGCTGCTGTTTTAATAAAACTTCCATTTTTAAAAGAAATGGAAATGAAGGAGAATTCAAGAGAGATGGTGGGCACAGATTAACTGCCATTCCATCCACCTCTGCTGCTGCCACTCACCAGGATAACAGTTATACCCCACAAGCTGGAAGGAGATGTAATGTGGTCAATAAAGCATCACTTGCATTCCCAAGCCCAGGCTGGCTGTCCCTAAATGTTCCTGAATGTCACCTGGAGCTCGGGGCACTCCTTGAACCCATTCCTTCCACCCATGTTCTCCTGAGCACCACGTTGGTGCTTTCCTGGGTGGAGGGAAGGGTCTCTGTGGGGGCACCAGGTGAGTGTCATGAGTGTCACCTGGGCAGGGGCACATCCAGCCCCTGCTGGGCTCTGGAGCCACGGGATGGAGCACATCTTGCAGGATGGAACAGGATGGAAACACAAGCCCTTGTGGGGGGCATTTCCCACCCTCAGGGCTTTCCCAGGGGCAAGATCCATGTTGGAAAATGGCTCAGTCTGCCTCAGAGCTGATGGAATCATGGAATCCCAGAATGGTTTGGGTTGGAGGGACCTTAAAGCCCATCCAGTGCCTTGCCACTGTCCCAGGCTGCTCCAACCCCATCCAGCCTGGCCTTGGGCACTGCCAGGGATCCAGGGCCAGCCACAGCTGCTCTGGGCACCCTGTGCCAGGGCCTGCCCACCCTGCCAGGGAACAATTCCTTCCCAGTATCCCACCCATCCCTGCCCTCTGGCAATGGGAAGCCATTCCCTGTGTCCTGTCCCTCCATCCCCTGTCCAAAATCTCTCTCCATCTTTCCTGTAGCTCCTTCAGGCCCTACAAGGCCACAGTTAGGTGACCCCGAAGCTTCTCCTCTCCAGGTGAACATTCCCAGCTCCTCCAGCAGCTCCAGCTCCTGCCTGTGCTGGGCCCAGGGCAGCTCTGCAGGTGGGGGCTCACCTGGGCACAGGGGCAGAGGGGCAGAATCCCAATCCCTGCCCTGCTGCGCACACTGGGATCAGCCCAAGGCTGGGGGTTCAGGGCTGGGCCATGTCCAGTGTCACCCACAGCAGCCCCAGGGCTTTCTCCCAGGGCTGCTCCAGCTGCTCATCCCAGCCTGGATGGATCCTGGGGGCTGCCCCAGCTTGAACTTGGCCTTGTTAAACTTCCTGAGATTCCCAAGGGCCACTCCTGGAGCTGTCCAGGTCCCTCTGGATGGTCCTCCAGGGGTGTCACTGCACCCTCAGCTTGATGTCACCTGCTGAGGGTGCCCTTGATGCCTTCATGTGTCATTGATGAAGATATTTAAATACCACGGGCCCCAAATCTGACCCTGAGGACACCACTGGTCACTGATGTCCAGCAGGACTCTGAGCCATTGACCACAACCCTCTGGAGGCAGTAGGGACTCCTCCTCTGCAGGAGCTTTGTGCTGCCCAGGGCAGAGAGCAGAACATCCAGAAGGTTCTCTCTAAGCCCTCAAATCACACAAAACTCTCATTTCAACACTGAAAGTTAAACTCATGGACTCCCAGTGGCAAAGCCTCTGCTTGGTCATGGAGCAGCCTGGGCACTGATCCACTGCTAATGGCCACGGAGCAATCTGGGCACTGATCCACTGCTAATGGCCATGGAGCTGGGCACTCCAGGGTGGAAGGAGGCACTGGGAACTCTGCAGCTCCTCCTCGCAGATGGGAAGCCATCCTTGCTTGGGCTGGGACTGGGAAAAGCGTCTGTGGCCGTCAGGAGTTACCGTAACGTGACGTCCCCGAGGCGGTAATAATCAGCACGGGCTCCATGATTCCAGAAGGGTGATCTTTATTGCACTGTGCTGTACTATATTATACTGTACTAATTAAGAAACTCATCACACAGCCAGTCTGATACAGTCAGACCAGATTGGTCCTTCAATCCAAACACCACCACCACTGACCAGTTAAGAAACCACCCTTTGGTAAACAAATCTCCGTAACACATTGCACATGTGCACAGCAGCGTGTGCAGCAAGTGGAGATAAGAATTGTTTCTCATTCTTTTCTCTGATCTTCTCACAGCCTTCCCCAGGACAATGCCTGGGAAAGTTGTGCCTGCAGCTCTGTGGCCAGAGAGCTGCAGCCACAAGTAGTCTCAGCTGGATTTCCAAGGACACTGGGATGATTTCACAGAATCCCAGAATCACTGGGTTGGAAGAGACCTCAAAGATCATTGAGTCCAACCCAGCCCCAAAACCTCAACTAAACCCTGGCACCCAGTGCCACATCCAGGCTTTGTTAAACACACCCAGGGATGGTGACTCCACCACCTCCCCGGGTAGCCACTCCAGAACTTTATCACTCTTTCTGTAAAAAACTTTTTCCTGATATCCAACCTATACTTCCCTTGACTTGATGAAGGACTGAGGCCTCTCCCCTGGCACTGCCAAACTTAAACAATCCTTTAAACATCAGAAAGACTTTAGGCTGCTTTAGGGACAGAAAGAAACCCTTTCAGCTGAGAAATGTGGGGGGCTGAGCTCATTTTACTGCAAGGCCACGATCTTGTGGGGTGGCTGATCCTGAGTGTTGGGGCAGGTGGTTCCTGGAATCATTGCTCTTATAAATCAAAAAATTCCCCAAATCAATGATGGCTTTAAGTCTTCCTGCAGGCAGGAGCCACACACCCCTTGGAGCCAGGGGAGCTCCCTCAGGAGTTCAGGGAAGTTCCCACTGCTGGGTTGGGAATCTCGGCTGTGCCTTTGACAGCAACACAACCAAATAAAATCATGGCAGAAATGAGGAACTCCAGAGCCCAGCAATCTCCAGCCATCCAGGAAATCCTGTCAGGAGCAGGTGGATCCAGTGTCACAGCCCAGAGGATGAGTGTGACAAACAGTGCCCATCTCAGCTGCTCCTCACCCAGGAAGTGCTCAGGTGGGGATTTATGGCAGGGAAAAGGGGTAGTTCCCATTTCCTGCTGGTTTGGGTGACTCCTGCAAACCCCAGCTGGGAATTTGGCCCAGATGCTTTGGATCCCACGTGGAGCTGAGCTTGGCTGTGCTCAGGGCAGTGAGAAAGGAACAGCCTGGGGAGTGGCTCCAGGGGCTCCTGCAGTACCAAATATTCCTTCTGGGATATTCCTTCAGGGCTCACTATCTGGAGCAGCCACCCTGCTCCTCTGTGTCAAGGCTTGTTCCTCCAACAGCAGGCAAAGAAAGGGGAGAGAGATGAGATAACCCTGGGACCTTTCCACAGGAGGAATTCTTGTTTCAATCCCACCTGGTGTCTCGGAGGTGTGAGGGGTAAGAGGTCTCCAATGTCTTTCCTGGCTGTTGTAATCCCAGGTTTTATTGTTATGGGCAAGAACCCAGGCAGGAATTAATTTCTGATTGTGCTCTTGGAAATCCGAGCTTGGGGGGAAGTGATCCAGACAGGCACGGGGGTTGAGCTGAGCTGTGTGAGCTGAGAGTGGAAGAGCCACCACAGGGATCCCTCCAGCATCCTGAGCCCCCACAAGGAGCTGGGGTGTCTCCTGCAGGGTTCCCCACCATGGAAAAAGTGCCTGAAGCCTCATCCTTGGAAAACTGGCCCAGGAACGCAGCTCTGGGTGGCAGGACAGAGCCCAAGGATCCTTGGCAGTGCAGGAGCTTCCCGAGATGTGTGGAGATGCTGAGCTGAGAGAGCTGTGGTGGGCATGGCCTTGGCTGGCTCTGGAGAACCCCCAGCTGCTCCCAGCCACCCTCCATGGCATGGCAGGGGAGAAAATCCCTGGTGCAGGAGAGGGCATTCACCAGGCACCACCATGGGCAGGATACTGATTTGGGGAACTATTGTAAATGCAGGTGAACCCGGTGGGAAGAAATGATGGTGTCTGACTCCAGTTCAGAAGGCTGAATGATTTCTTAATTATAACTATGCTACAATACATTAATACACTATATAAAGGAGATACTAAAACTACAAACCTGCTTTTTCTAACTACCATCACTCACAACTTGTGACCCTCTCTGAGAGTCCAGCCACAGGTGGATTGGATTGGCCATCAGACTCAAACAATCCTCACCAGAATCCAATCAAGCAATCACCCCAGGTAAACAATTCTCCAGACACATTCCACATGGGAAAAACAAGGAGTAGAAATAGAAATTGTTTTCTCTTTCTTCTCTCTGTGCTCCTCTATGAAAAAAAATCCTGAGAGAGAGAAGAATATGCCTGCCACAGGGAACAATTGGATTAATTACAATTACAAATGGGGTGGGTGGTGAGAGGCAGACTGACACCCCAACAGCCCTGTTGGCCAGGCTGACCTTCACCCAACCATTCCCAGCTCTTCCCACAGAGTTCCCCGTGCCATCCTGGGATAAAGTCCTTCAGGAGCTGATGTAATGTGGCTCCCCCAGGCCACAGCTCCTGAAAGAGCTCCAGGGGGGTTCTCCAGGGGCTGCAGCTTCCCCTGGGGCATCTCCTCCTGCTCCAGAGGGGCTCTCCAGGGGTCTCTGCTTCCCTCTGGATCTCCAGGGGCTGCAGGGACCCAGCTGCTCCATGGAATCTTGGGGGAATCTCTGCCCCTGGAGCAGCTCCTGCCCTGCCCTTGTCCCTGCTGGGCTGGTTCTCACCCATGACCCTCCCTGCTCTCTCCCACAGCAGCTGCACAGTGATTTTCACCCTTTCTGGGAGGTGTTACCCCAGAGGTGGAAGCAGCTCCAGCGCTGGCCTTGGCCCTGGCACAGCTGGTTTGGAGCCAGCCGGACTCCAAACTCACACTGGGACCCACTGGGAGGAGGGAAAGGACAGGACAGCTCAGGCTGGGGAGGGAGGGATGGAGCACTACGGAGAGGAGGGATCATTATGGAAAGGAGGGCTCCTTCTGCCGTTTCTTGCAGAAGCTCGGAGCATCTGAGGATGCTCCCCTCGGAAGGGGTCTCTTGGGGCAGAGCTCCTCCCCAGCAGCCTGGGTGGGGAGGGGACAGCCCCAGCTGGGGCTCTGCTGTCCCCTGCTCCCTCTGCCCCCTCCCGTGCCCTCCCCACCCCGGGGCTGTGCTGGGGGTGCAGAGGCAGCCCCGGAGCCGTGGATGCCCCGTGCTCACCCCCGTGCTCAGCTTTGCCCCCTGCCCAGTGTCAGCTCCCAGGGACCTTCACTCCCTTCATGTTTCCACTTTGGTGCTAATTTTGTTCCACTTCCCCTTTGTCTTCAGTGCTGTCTTGTCTCAGTTTTGTGTCTTGGACTGCCTCACACCCCCTTCTTGGTTCTCTGCAGGAGTTTGCTCCATGCCTGTCCCCTCTTGCTCCTTTATTCTCTGTGTGTTTTCCTTTGTTTGCTCCTTTTCCTTTGTTATTCCTTTTGATTGCTTATTTCCTCTTCTTCTTTTCCTCTTGCTTTGTTTTCCCCTTCTTCTCTCTCCTGATGGTTTTGTTCTTTGTGTGTCTTTGGATTCCTCCCCTCCTGCTTTCCTCCCCGAGTTCTCATTTTGGGTGGAAAACCAACCTTTGATTAAATTTTAATCAAAGTGCCTAAAATCCAAATCCAGATCCTTTTTTTTTTTTCTTCTCTTTTTATTGCTAAGAAGGAAACATTAGCACAGCTCATGACAGCAACTGGTGCCCATGCTGCAGTGCCTTGGCACAGGCTGGCAAGTGGGAATGCCATGGCCAAAGCCATGGATTTTCCAGATTCCAAGCCCTCCCTGCCATGGGTAGGTGCAGACAGTGGCTGGATCCTGGTTTCAAGCAGCAGAAATCCCTGGTGCTTGGGGACAGGTCTCTCTGAGGTGTGGGGTGATCCTGTGAGAATCTGGATCACTGTCTTCGTTTGAAAAGACAGGAGTCTGTGAAGGCAGGCAAGGGCCTCCCGTGAAATGGAAAAGGTAAACCCCCTCTCTCCAAATTACCACAATTTCAAAATAAAAAGGCTCTCAGGCTCCCAAAGACATGGGAATGGGAATAACAGTTCTTTACTAAGAAAAGACTAAATTAAAAAAAAAAATGTAATTAGCACAAACAAAGCTACTGATAGAGTCAGAAACCTGACACCCTGAGGAGTCAGGGTGTTGGTGATAGTCCAGTTAAATGGTGGCTGCTCCTCCTGCTCCTGGAGTGGCAGATGAAATGCTGCTGAAGCGATGATCCAGTAGAAGGGTGTAGTTTTCTCTAAAGGTCTGGTGATAGAGTAGGTGGGCCTGGTCTTCCTCTGGGATTCCAGTGAAGAGGCTGAGCTGCTGTCTCAAGAAATGCTGATTTTATGCAGGTAGGGATGCTTGGCTCCTCCCTCTGTGTGGAGCATCTTACAATGGGATGATGTAACTTTATCAGTCATGCAGTGAGCCATTCAATGGCCCATTAACAGAAGATATCTCCCCAGGGGGAGACATTGTTCTTGGAAGAGATAAGAAAACTGCCCAACAGATGGCAAATAGAATATATGCTTATTTTACAAGCCAGGACAATCACCCATGGAGATCCAGGGGACAAAGGGATGATCCCTTTGGATCATGTGATGGGACAAAGTGGACCTCAGGAACCTGGATTTGCTACAGGCTGGGATTGTCTCTTTTTCTAATGAGGAAAAAAGAAAAAATAAACAAACCCAAACTTCTTATGCTGCCCTTGTTGAGCTGAATGAGAGCAGAAGAAATGCCTGCCCAGGTGCCCTGGGGTGGTGGGACTTCCAGGGGAAAAACAGGAAATGTAGGGCAGGAAACAGGGAATGAAGAAAGGGAAATGAAGGGATCAGGGCCAGATTTGGTGGAGATAAGCACTGGGCTCATCCCTGGGCTGCTGCCTCTGGGATGGGGCTGGCTTTGGCCAGAGGAAGGTGCCTGACCCAGCACAGGGAACTGGGAAGGGTCAGCCCTGCCATGGCCACCAGCAGCTGCTGGGGCTGGGTTGGGAGGTGCTGGGCAGCTGCTCTGTCCTCAGGGTGCCCAAACACAGCCCCTTCCTGGGGGATTTCCATCCCATCTGGTCCTGAACTGCTTCCTCAGGCACCCCTGTCCTCCCTGGCAGAAATGGGGATTGTGTGTCCAAGCTGGAATGGCAAACCCGAGCATTTCTCCCTTCCCCAGCCCTGATAGGGAGGCTGGATGGATTCTTTCCTTCTGTTCTTTCCTGTGTTGTGTTTCTTCCAATCCAGAAAAGATCAAGCCACAGCTCTGTGTTTCCCAGCCCTAAACCAGCAGAACCCTCTGGTCATCATGGAATCACAGAATCCCAGAGTGGTTTGGGCTGGCAGCAACCTCAAAGCCCATCCAGTGCCACCCCTGCCACAGGCAGGGACACCTCCCACTGTCCCACAGCCTGGCCTTGGGCACTGCCAGGCATCCAGGGGCAGCCACAGCTGCTCTGGGAAATCCATTCCAGCACCTCACCACCCTCACAGGGCGGAATTTCATTCCCATGTATGTGAAATAAATCCACAACCTCTTGTGATAGATGAGTAATGTGATGGGTGACTCAATTAAAAGGCAAATATCATATATGTATGTTAGGAGAAGTTTTATACATTTATAGTTATATTTTACCCCCCCTTGTATTGTTATCAGGGTTTGGGACATTTGGGAGGGTCGGCTCCTTACCATGGCAACAGCTGAGCTCCAGTCAGGATGTCAGGAAGTGATCTCCAGCACTGGGCAGGGAAGGAGGAGTGGATGGACAGAACTTTGGGAAGGGTTAAAAGGTGAAACCTCCATGTGGGAAAAATCTTCTGCTCCCAGTGCTGTGATATTTTCTCTATTCAGTCTTCTGTTGTATTTTTGATAACGTTTTAATAAACCTTCTAAATTTTTTGAAAGTGAGTATCATTTCTCACACCCTGGGGCCAGGAACCCTCCACGTTTGGTGCAGAGCCTTCGCCCATCCCAAATCCACACTGGGAAGAGACAGAAGAGCCCATCCAGCTGCTGAGTGTGTGACCCAGTGGCCTGACAAGAGCTCGGCCCCAGTATCAATTATAAATGCCATTGATTATCAGCAATCCTCAGAGCAAGGCCGTGCTCTCCCGTTCACTTCGCTCGGATAATTTCCTTGACCTCCTGTGTTTAAGCGGAGCAGCTCCTGCCGAGCTGCTTTGTTGCAGTTGATAGCGAGATAATTATAATGCCATCAGTGGTTAAACTGTTTCAATAGCGGCGGGCCCTCTCCTCAGGCCTTTGATGGATATCTAACAGCTCGCAGAGATTGCAGATTAATCAACTGCTGGCTGCTGACAACAGCGGCCCAGGCAGAACACTGTTATAGATACAAATTACAATATGGGCTTCTCACAAATGTTAAAATGGATTTTATACGTGTGATGTTAAAGTAACTTTGTTCTAAAGATATGGTTTTTATTTCTGTTGTTAATTAAGCTCAGACATAGCAGTGCAATAGCTGATATCAGTGTGCTCGTGTTAAAATGCTGCTTGGGTGGGATAACATCCAATGGACACAGGATGAGGACACCTGAACAGATCTGCCAACCATCAGCACTCACCCTCTGAAGGCAGTGTGGGCCAGGGCCAAACTGGACGTGATAAAGAGAAGGAGCCAAAACCCAGCCAAGAAACACGCATGCTCTGAAAAGGCAGACCCGAGGAGGGGCCATGTAAAACAGTTCCTGGAAAATGTAAACTAGCTTATGGATATGCATAAGGGTCTATGACTATGCAACAGGCTGATGTCATTAAAAGGTATTTAAGGGGTGTCCCCGAAGATAACAGGGTGCTCTTAGCTGGGTGCCAAGATACACCTGGCCATAAATAACCTTTGCTCTGTGGTGCTTGTCTCCCATTGTCCTTTATTAAACTTTTTACATTTTCACAGGAGAGTGAACGTGTTTTTCACAACTTGATGTTCCTGAGATGCACATCCCAAAACCAGAATGGGGGGAGCGTGCTGGGGGCTTGTCTCCCATTGTCCTTTATTAAACTTTTTACATTTTCACAGGAGAGTGAACGTGTTTTTCACAACTTGATGTTCCTGAGATGCACATCCCAAAACCAGAATGGGGGGAGCGTGCTGGGGGCAGGATGTGGAGCTGGCTGCTCACCAGTCCTGCCAGGGAGCAGGAAATGCAGCCTGAAATCTCCCAGCTCTCACCCATGCCCGTTAGCACCAATTTCCTTTTCCAGGGGTGCAACAGCGGCAGGCAGAGAAGGGGGATTCACTTCTCAGTCTGACAGGAATTACAGAAGAGTTGGAGTTGCAGGGTGAGGAGGGAAAAAATGCTGCTTAAAATGTACCTTAATATTTGATTGTTGCAGGAAGGTAGAAAAATTATAAGAAAAAGACCTCATACAATCAGGCCAGCTCTGTTATTTCAGTGGCTGGCCTTGTCAGGATAGCCCTTTGCAAGTTCCCAAGTGAAAGCAATCCTGGAGTGAGCAGTTCATTAACATAACAATCTATTCCTGGGTAAAAAACTGGCAACAGCACCTGTATAAACAGATAGAAAAATGAAAACTATCTCTCACAAACAACTTTCCCTGCACATACACACTGGGGGTTGGAGTGACCAATCAATGCAGGGTAACAACTTGTTAATGACCAATAAAGTAATTAACAAGAAAGCTCCTGACCGATTGGAGTCACACACGAGGTCTGTAAAACTGGATAAAAAGGAGTTATGTGAATAAAGAAGGGGCTTTTTTCACCATGAAGAAAATGGAGTCTGTGTGATTTATTCTGATATTTGATGGCCTGTGGAATGAGGGGCCCATAGTGTTCCAAACCTCCCCGGCAAGAGGCAGGAGGTAAAACATATTTATTACCTGAGCCTTTAAACCTTAAACCTTGGGATCAACCAGCTGCTTTTCATGTTTTATGGAGGGGTTTCCCCCACCCCACAAGTTTGTGTAGGAAATTATGGAAAGTAATCCACTCCCCTGTTTCTCGGTGATTTTGCTGTTGAGCTGCACTGGGACACATCCAGTCAAAAATGCTGCTGCTGTTCCTTGAGGGGACCCAGCCACACCCCGAAGCCAAAACTCCTCCTGCTCCCATCCTGGGCAAGAGGGATGAAGTTTTCCTGGAATCACAGAATACCCTGGAAGGGACCCCCAGGGATCATCAGTGCAGCTCCTGGCCCTGCACAGACACCCCAGCAATCCCAGCCTGGGCACCCCTGGGAGCTCCTGGGGCTCTGGCAGCCTCGGGACTGTGCCCATTCCCTGGGCAGCCTGTTCCTCGGAGAAGTGGGATCAGCTAACCTGTGTAACTGCGTCCTAGAATGTCTCACTCAGTGCCTGGATCCGTGTGAGACTCTGAGCAGCACGGAAAAGGTGTGATTGTTTTCCAGAGAGTTTTATTTTCCTGGTTGTGATGTGCTGGGAGCACCCGTGGTTCTGTTGGGTTTGCTTTAATTATTGTTATTTGTGTGTAAACACACCAAGAGCTTGTTGGAACCACTGGGCTGGAAAACTGCCTGGGAGGCTCCTGCTCCTCTCAGCAGTGTTTAAAATGTTCATGACTGTTATTTCCCAGCTTCCCTGCCTGCCTCAGCTCCGGGTGTTTATCAGGACAGACCCCGCGTGCCCCGGGCCGGGTGGGTGCTCCTGGGCTGGGAGTGATGGAGCTGCAGCACCTGAGCGGAGGGCTGGGGCTGGGAAGGGTGTTTGGGAATGCTCCTGGAGCAGGGCAGAGCTGCTCCTGCCTCAAGGAGATGCCTGTGAGCAATGTGTTCACCTCACTTCTCATCCTGGAGCCCCCTGGAGAGCCAGGGAGGAGGTGGGTGCTTTGTTCCTTGCTGGATTTGGGGTTGTCCCCTTGCCCTGCATCCCCTCGAGCCACGGGGATCTCTAAATACCTGCTGTGCTTCATATTCCCTCTGCAGCCCTCACCTCTGCCAAACTCTCACCTGGGAGGTGCCACAGGGCACTGCTGTCACCACAAAGCCACTCCCTGTACCCTCTGCAGGAGGCTCCTGAGTGTCCCCATCCCTGCCCAGCGTCCTGCGTGCCCCAGGGCTGTTCCCTCTCCCAGGTGGCCCCGGGCAGGTGCTGGTGGCCCAGGACAGTGCTCAGAGCACTCCCACCACTGCTGGAGGGAAACACTGAGGTGCTGGCAGGTAGAAAATAAATCAGCTTAAAACAATAAAACCTCCCCCAAACCAGTCAGAAAGCCCAACTGCGGGAGTGGCCTGGAAGAGGATGGGTGACCTTGCTGGGGACACCACCAGGGCAGAGGAAGCAGGAGGGCAGTGAGGGTCCCCCATGGTGGGGGGTGCCCCATGCCCAGTGCCTGGGACAGCTCAGGAGAGCAGGGAAATAGGGAAAGGTGGGAGTGTGGTGGGTTTGGTGCCCAGGGGGGCACTGGCAGTGATGGGTTTGGTGCCCAGGGGGGCAGTGATGGGTTTGGTGCCCGGGATGGCACTGGCAGGATGTGTCTGGCTGGACCCACATCCCTGTCTGTGGGGCGATCCTTCCAGAGCAGAGTCTCAACCCCATGGGGCTCACAGGGGTGGGATTTCCTGCACAGAGGGTGAACCTGTGGGGTGGGATTTGGCGTTTAGAGATGGGGGGCACCGGGGGCCTGCCTGGGCTGGGCTGTGCTGGCCAGGGATGAGGCAGAGGAAAAGGAAAAGGAAAAGGAAAAGGAAAAGGAAAAGGAAAAGGAAAAGGAAAAGGAAAAGGAAAAGGAAAAGGAAAAGGAAAGCTGCTCCCCCACTGCCACCTTGTGCCTGAAAACCAGACAGCCTGGCAGGTCTGCAGGGCTGTCACAGGGGGATGGCAAAATCCAGGACATCCCTATGAGGCTGGCAATTCCCAAACGGGGCCAAAAATAAATGACTTTTGAATGAGGCTCCCCCCAGAGCAGCCCCTGCTGAGAGCATGGCTTTAGGTGAAGCTTTACCAGGGCAGACTGAGCCCAGCCTTTGCTAAAGGTTTCAAAATGTTTTATGTTCACCACAGCTGGAGGGGGCACGGAGCTGGAGGTTGTGCCCAGGCACCCTCAGGGTGCAGCTCCTGCAGCCTGTGCCAGGGCCTTCCCTGTCTCACAGGATCAATTCCTTCCCAATATTTAATTTAAATCTCTCCTTTTTTAGTTTAAATCTGTTCCCCTCTGTCCTGTCAGTATCTGTCCATGTCAAAGGTCCCTTTTCCTCTTTTTTATGAACCCCCTTTAGGTCCTGGAACAGGCTCTGAGGTCTCTCTGGAGCCTTTCCCTCTCCAGGTGAGCACCCCCAGCTCTGCCAGCCTGGCTCCAGAGCAGACCTGGAGCATCCTCATGGCTTCCTCAGGATCCCCACAGCTCTGTGTCCTGTCTGTCAAAGTCTGCAACAATCGGGAAGGAGGAAAGCCTGGCCTCTGAGAACTCAGTGGTGGGACACGAGGGACAGGGGAGGGCCAAGAGCCAGGGCTGGAAGTGTCTGGAGAAAATAGGAATCTGGGGCAGCCAGAGGTGACCCAGTGCTGCACAAGCTGCAAAAGCATCAGCACTGGGAACTCCTGCATCTTGAGAGCCTTGGACTTTTCCAGCATGGAAATCCTGTGAATTTCCAGAACTCTGCCTGAACTACTTGATAACTCTTTTTTAGAGACATCTCTGCACACCACAAGTGACAGGGAGGGCTTTAAAAAGGGGGAAAAGGAACCCAGGAGGAGGAACAAGAAGGGAGGAATTATAAATCTGCCCTTTGGAAAGAGCCGCTGGGGCAAAAGGCCTGGAATTCCCAAACCAGACACCTCTGGAGCACCCAGAGGGATGATCCTGTCCTATGGCTCAGGGACAAACCCCAGGATAATCTGGATTTCCTCTGCAGCTCCTGCTCACAGTGTGGGGGCCAGGCTGAAGGATGGAGTGTCCTGGGCTGGGCTCTGCCTTCTCCCAAGGAAAGCCCAGATTCCTGGAGCAGGATGATCCCAAAGGCTCTGGGAGAGGCACTGCAGGCGATCCACGATGTGGTAATTATCCAACCCTTGGGAATGAGAGAGGGGGAGATGGGAGTGGGGTTGGAGCTTCACCTTGAAAGCTTTGCATGGCAGGGAGGGGTCATGGGGCTGCTCAAAGGACTTGCAGGGTTGCTGCAGAGGGGCTTTGCCTTCAGCAGCACCTCCCAGTGCTGGGACCCCCTTGGGGCCAGGGTGGGCAATTCCAGGGGCACGGGAAGGGGAATCCCCAACCTGAGCTGTCCTGGAGGTGCTGAGCAGGAGCCTCCATTCGGGAAAAAAACCCTTTAAATCACTTTAGAACTTTTTCATAGTAAGAAAGTCCTTGTAGATCACAGAATCAGGGAAATTCCTGAGTTGGGTGGGACCCCCAGGGATCATCCAGTGCAGCTCCTGACCTCAGGACACCCCAACAATCCCAGCCTGGGAGCTCCTGGAGCTCTGGCAGCCTCGGGGCCGTGCCCATTCCCTGGGGAGCCTGGGCAGTGCCCAGCACCTTCTGGGGGAAGAACCTTTCCCTGGGCCCTTCCAGAGCCTGACCACCCTTATCCAGGAAGAAATTCTTCCTGATGTCCAGCCTGCCCTCCTGGTGCCTGTGGGGAGCACCTGCCTGATCTGAGGTCTCAGGCCTGACCTCACCCACAACACTCCAGGCTCAGGAGCTGGGAGCTGCAGGAAGAGTGGTGGAACAGCCCCCACTCACTGACAGCTCAGGTCTGTCGGATTAAGCTGAAAAAATAAAAATTAAAAGTAACTAAAGTGTTAAAAATAACACTTCAGAACAAAAATAAAGTAACTAAAAAGTGTTTTAAAAATTTTATTCTATTTTTAGTCTCATATAAAAAGTAAAATAAAACAAATGTTATAATTTACACTATCACAATCAAAAACTATTTCTTAATTATAATACATTATAAGTGTTTCTTAGCCTATCAACTTTTGTTACACTATGTTGTAAATACTTTAAAACTAATTATCTAAAATTACTCTTTATAAGTCTTACTGCAATACATCTTTTATAGCTCTATTTCTCTAAAATATTTTGTCTTATTTATAAAACTGTCTTTTGAAACTGATTTCTAATTCCATTTCTCTCAATAATATTTTATCATATTTATCCTGTTTCTCCTATTGTATAATATTTCTGAGTCAACATTTCTGATCTCAAAGTTTACATACAAATGCACACTATTTGAACCTTCTATCAAACTTTAAAAATTCTCTACAAATCCATTTCCCACAAGGTTTCCCTCACTGGAGCTTTTCCCTGTTGAAAAAAGCCTCAAATTAAACATCCAGCAGAGGTGGATTTATGGGACTGGGGGGTCGAAACACCAACAAGCAGCACAAAGAATTCCAGCAGTGCACAACCACAGGCTCTGCTTCTGCAGGGAGGCTCCTGCAAGGAAACACCATCAGAATCCAGTTCCCAGGGACTTCCTGGTGACTTTCACGGCTGGCACAGCTGGCCTGGCACCCCTGCAGCTCCAGCCTGTGTATTTGTGCTGTAAAACCAGGAGTCATCCCCGGGCTCCCCTGGAATCTGCAGGGACCTCACCTGGCACAGGTGGGTGTTCGCAGCTTTCCGAGGGCAGGGGCAGCTGCTGTTCTCTGGGAATATCTTCTCTCCCGGTTTCTGTTCCCAACGTTTCTTTAGAGGAGCCGTTCATCCAGCCGGGACCTCTCCTGCCTTTCCCAAACAAACGTGGTTTTACTTCCCACCACGAGAGGTCCCCAGGAACCGAAGGAAAAAATCCAGTTGGAAAATGCATCCAGGAGCAAGGCTGGAAGCAGCCGGTGCCGGAGCTGGGGAGGAAAGGTCTCGTCCTCTCCCACGTGAGACTACCAAGACATCCTTGGCTGCTGGGATGGGATCCTTGGGGTGAGAGCCCCAACTTTCCCAGCAGCTGTGGGAAAGCTGAGCTGCTTTGGGGACTCTTCAAAGGAAGAGCCAAACTAGGGGAAAACCAAAATTTTCAGGGACGGGATGCACCAATGCAGCTATGCTGAGGTTGTTCCTCCTCAGTGCTCAGGGTGTCTCCAGTGGCTGGGATCAAATGTCCAGTTTTCAGCTTTTTCCCCTTTCCCAGCCAAGAGGGGCTCACTCTGTGCTCACAACCCCCTTAGGAGGATAAAGACATTCCTGTTAACACATTCCTGCTAACACAGGATCCTGGGATGGTTTGGGTGGGAGGGATCTCAAATCCCATCCAGTGCCACTCCTACCATGGGCTGGGACACCTCCCACTGTCCCAGGCTGCTCCAACCCCATCCAGCCTGGCCTTGGGCACTGCCAGGGATCCAGGGGCAGCCACAGCTTCTCTGGGCACCCTGTGCCAGGGCCTGCCCACCCTGCCAGGGAACAATTCCTGCCCAATATCCCTCCTAACCCACACTCTGTAAATGTGAAGACATTCCCTGTGTCCTGTCCCTCCATCCCTTGTCCCCAGTCCCTCTCCAGCTCTCCTGGAGCCCCTTTCAGCCCTAGAAGGTCTCTCTGGAGACAGTGTGTGTTTTCCTTCCGGAATCCAGTCCACATCTGGGCTCTTCTTCAACAACCACCACCTAAATCCAGCTCTCTCTGTCCCCTCCCTGTCCTCAGACTGTCACCCCTCCCTGCACCCAGGACCTTTGGTAGCTGAGCACTGCTTCCCACAGCTCTGCTTGGATCCCAGAGCCCAGCAGAGATTGGCAGAGATCTGTGGGCTCTGAAAGTGAAAACCCCTCACTCAAAGGGCCTCAGGAGCCTCAGGATGGCAGAGTTTTCCTGCTAATGAGGGCATCCATGTCCATGGAATCACCGTGCCAGGGGTGCCAGCACCTTCTCCAGCCCAGGAGACCTGGGCTGAATTCCCAGCTGGAGCACCCAGCCCAGTCTGCTCTTGCTGTGGCAGACACTGAGAGAGCAGAGGGCAGGTGATTCCCATACCCTGGACACCAGGGACCCATGAAGCCAAAGAAATGCTCAGAGGGGGAAGAGGGAATGAAAAGGGGGAGGGAAACGCTGCAGTGCACTCCTGGCCACCTCACAACACCTTGGTGAGGTTAAAATGCCACTGGTGCCCCCAGTCCTCAGCACAAACCACAGCACTGGAGTGGGTCAATGAACTTTTCGGACAATGGGGATTAACTGGATCGGTTTCATCTTTAGTTAAAGGTTCTTTATGGATTTTTATTGTGATTCTTATTGTGTTACTTATGTTCTCATGCCTTTTACATTGCTTTAAAAGAGCTGTTGGGGATGCCTTTGTAGTAAATACAGGAGGAGAAGTTGTGGAGACACAGAAGCATGCCAAACCTCTCCCTTGGAGCGATGTCCCTTGAAAGGGCAGGGATAAGATCACCTCAACCCTCCTGGACTGAGAATCCTCCTGGTCATGGCGAGTTCCCAGCGTGTTTTGGGGTCCCATGTAGATTCTCTGTAACCCATTGGGTTTTCCCCCTTTGTACCACCCTTGCTTTCCCCATAAAAACCCCAATTTCTGCCCTGCTCAGGGGCGAGCTGTCATCCCTGGCCTCCTTCTCAGGGTGCTGGAATAAAGGAACTCTGTGGAACTGCTGTACCATGCTCCTGTCTCTTTGGCCCTGTGTTGGCTGGGGTAAACCTTGCCAGGCAGAGCTGAGATCCCTGCTCAGAGCTGAGCTGCCTGCCCCTTGCTGGGGTTACCTGGTGGCTGAAGGACTGCCTTGAAAGTTGTCTCCAGCAGGACCTCTCTCTGGGAAGGTTGCAGTGTCTGGGTCAAGCCATCAGACCCCCAAGCAGCCGTCCAACAAGTGGCTCTGAGGTGTCCAGGGGGATTAATGAGGATCAGGGTAGGACAATAACAGTGTTTACATGCACTAAGCTCTGTCCCTCGAGGCCCTTTAAAGCAATTCTTTCAACTGCTGAAGTATTGATTAGAAAGGTCTGGAATGACTTCCACTGCTACAAACGCTCTCTAAAGAGTTCCAAACTCAAAGATCAGCACAAATCCAGAGTTTCTGCTTTGGACTCACAGCCAGTATCTTTGGGAGCCAGGGGAATGTGGAGATGCCAGGGGAAGGACAAGGTGACCCATCCACAGCCCTTGGCACAGAGGGACTTTCTCAAATGCCATTTACACCAGGACAGGTTGGGGCTGGATGTGAGGAAAAATTTCTTCTGTGGTCTTCAGTTTCTAGAGGAAAGAAAGCAACAACTGCCCCCAGCACATGAAAGATGTGGAATGAATTCTGTTGGAATGAATCCAGGGGAGGCCATGGAGATGCTCCAGAGCTGGAGCCCCACTGGAGCCAGGCTGGGAGAGCTGGGGCTCTTCAGGGTAGAGATTAAAAGGTTTTAGAGAGACCTCAGAGCCCCTTCCAGGGCCTAAAGGGGCTCCAGGAGAGCTGGAGAGGGACTGGGGACAAAGGATGGAGGGACAGGACACAGGGAATGGCTCCCACTGCCAAAGGGCAGGGATGGATGGGAGATTGGGCAGGAATTGTTCCCTGGCAGTGCCCAAGGCCAGGCTGGACAGGGCTTGGAGCAGCCTGGGACAGTGGGAGGTGTCCCTGCCATGGCAGGAGTGGGATGGGATCATCCTTATGGTCCCTTCCACCCCAAACCATTCCTCAATTCTGTATCAGCCCTTTCTGAAGGGATCTGGCAGGGGATGAGGCCCTGCTGGTGCAGAGCCTTTTCCTATGGACAAGGCCTGTCCAACTCCACAGGATTTCTTGCAGCCCCGGGCTCCTGCAGGGCTGAGGCAGCTCTTCCATGGAGGGCAGCACGGCATGACCCAGGAAAACTGAGATTATCCTGCATCAACAGCCTGCCCAGAAGGAATCCCAGGAACTGGCTCTTTGGAGGACAAGGTGGGAACAGAGGGCACAAAAGGGATGTTTTTGCCCAAAGGTGCCATCTCTTTGTGCTGCAGAGAAGAGCACAGCTACAGCTGGAACTGTGTGCTCTGGCATGTCCCAGAGCCTCTGGGGGTGCCCCCATCCTTTTTTTTCAGTGATCCTGCTCACTTCAGGCACCTTGTGGCTCTTTTCTCACCGTGCCTTGGCCATTTTCCAAAGCAGCAAAGGATGCAGGCAGTGATCATTTCTGAGAGAGCAGCTCCAAGGGCTGTGATAAAAGCTGGGAGCTCTGTGCTGTTGTTGATGTGATAGCAGCCCACACAAAGGGCTGTTCTCTGTGCCCAGCCTGGAATTAGAATCACTCAGCCATTGCATGTAAAGCCCTGCCTTTGACAGAGCTGCCCAGAAAAGCTCACACTTTGCACACAGATTATTGTCAGGAGTGCAGTGGGAGCGCAGTGAACCTGTTCTGGAATCAGCCCTGACTGGCACAGCCAGAGCTCCACGCAGGGGGGCATCTCCTCTTACCACTAGATGTCATAAACTGGTTTTTTTCCACATTTTCAGAACCTGCTTTCCGTGCTTTCAGCTGCTCCATCACTTGATGAAGGCAGTCACGTTGATAATCCCTGAATAAACTCCTCTTTTTTGGATTTTGGGCATTTTTTTCTCTCTAAGTCATGCTTAGTTTCACGCTTTTTTTCCCACCTCGCACACCACACGTGCCAGCACATTCTTGCTGCCATGCTGCAAATGCCACACTGTGGCACGTCTGCTGCAAGCTCAGAGCTCTTTTGGGCTTTGATTTGCATTTTTAACTTTCAGCTGCTCCAGCATCTTCCCTGAAAGTGGTGGTGACATTCCTGTTCTGTTGCTGAGCAGAAAAAATGGTGAGGTTTAGCTTTTCTCAGTTAACTCCAGCTCAGAGCTCGTTGTGTGTCTGCTCTGTACTGAGCCTGGGAAGGTAAAACTCAGCCCAGCCCTCCCAGAGGAGGCTGCATTTTGTCCAGAGGTGATGATTCCTGGCAGGGGCACTGGGAGTGGCCCAACAAAACCCTTTGCTCTGGAGCCAGGCTGGGAGAGCTGGGGCTGCTCACCTGGGGAAGGCTCCAGGGAGAGCTCAGAGCCCCTGCCAGGGCCTGAAGGGGCTCCAGGAGAGCTGGAGAGGGACTGAGGACAAGGGATGGAGGGACAGGACACAGGGAATGGCTCCCATGCCACAGGGCAGGGATGGATTGGATATTGGGAAGGAATTGTTCCATGGGAGGGTGGGCAGGCCCTGGCACAGGGTGTCCAGGGCAGCTGTGCCTGCCCCTGCATCCCTGGCAGTGCCCAAGGCCAGGCTGGACACTGGGGCTTGGATCAGCCTGGGACAGTGGAAGGTGTCCCTACCATGGCAGGAGTGGCACTGGAGAGGCTTTAAGTCCCTGCAATCCAAAGCATTCCATGATTCTCTAAGTGTCCCAGCTTTTTCAGAGCTGGAGGATCTGTGCTGACCAAGCAGGACAAATCATCAATTCCCGCACTTCAGTCTGGTTTAATCTGAGGACAGGCACTGTAAAGCCCCTGCTCTGAGCTGGCCTAACAGATAACCAAGACTCCACCTGAATTGTCTCTGGGAGATCTCCAGATCCCCAATGCAAAAGCACATATTTGTATGTGAGGTGAGCTTTGCTTTGGGAGGTGTTGGCCCTGCACACCTGGGAGAGATCAGACATTCCTGAAGGCCCAATTACAGATCCAAGACAAATGCTGATCTAAAAGAATAAGGGCTAGAAAACCTCCTCCTGCTCTTTCATCTGTGGTGCTTCCTCAGAACTGTTCTATTTCCCTAAGGAAAAAGAACTGGGGAATATAAGAGGAGGAAAAGGCAAATGAAGCTGTGCTGCTTCTTCAGAGCAAACAGGCTGCAAGGACCTGAAATGCAACCTTTGTTCTTCCAGAATATCCACCTTGCAGCCCAGAGCACTGGGAAGCTTTAGGACTGCCTGACAGCCTGAACAGGTTTCTCTTCAGCCCACACAATTTCAGGAAGAGTCTGGGGATGTGGCCTCTCTGGGCTTTCTGGTGTTCCCAGCTGTCGCTTCAGGTGGGGAGAGCACAGGGAGGCACCGACAGTGCCTCGTAAAATCATGGAACCAGTAAGGCTGGAAGAGACCTCAGACTCCCTCAGGTCCAGCTGTGAACCCAGCACTGCCAAAGCCACCTCTAATCCATGTCCCCAGTGCGTCCCTGGCCTCAGTGTGGCAGAGCTGTGCCCGAGGGATCTGCGTCCTGCAGCAGCTCCAGTCCCTGCACTCTCCCCATTCCTGGGGCTGGTTTGAGGCAGGGCTCTGTGGACAGCCTGGCCCCACTTGTGGGATTTTAGTTTTGGAGTGGTAACGAAGAAGGAAATGTCATTTTAGCGAGTCAGTTCTGAAATGGATGGAGATGAATGAATTGAGGAGCTGAAGGTTGCTCTGGATGTTGCTCCAATGTTTCTGTGGATGGATGTGGAAAGGAGGGAAGGAAATGTCTCCACTAAACCCCAGAGAGACCTTCAGGAGATGTGGAGCAAGGCTGTTGGTTTGACCTGGCTGCCAAGTCCATTAACAACCTCATCCTGGGAGGCAGCTGAAGGAGGCAGGAGTGGTTCTCATGGATAGGATGGATTTCTTGGAGTTAATTTCCAAAGATAAACACAATTATCTGAACTGTTCATTACCCATGAATTATCTCCGTGGAGTGTGGTTCCCCAGGATGGAAGATCTGCTGTGTCAGAAGTTTCAGAAATATCAAAATAAACCAAACAAGCCCACAAACTCAGAACAACAAGGGGAGCAAACCTGCCATAATTAGGTCCCCAGGGATGCTTATTCCCAGCTCGATGGAGAAATTAAGTCAATACAATGGAATGGTTAAATATTGACTGAGCTGTAATATTTAATCAAGAAGGATTCATACTGCTTCTCTTTCAAAAGAGCTTGAGCTGCTTGTTTTATTGGCTTTTTAATCAATGTTTTAATTATATTGGTGCTCTAATTTCATAATAAGCTTACATTAATTAAGACAGCTCTTCTATATGCAGAGAGTAATAGGAAAACCAAACCAAATAAGAGGAATGTGATGTTCCCCTGCTCCAGAAGAGATGGAGACTGTGCTGTTTACACTCATTTACTCTTGCAAAAGGAAATGATACCAGGAATTTGTGGGACTCAGAGTGACCAGGAATTCTTTCTTTATGCTTAGGGCAGCTCTGCCTCTGATTCAGTGAAAGATTTGTTCAAGTAAGAACTTGGCTAAGCACCAAGGTAGCCAAGGCTGTGCCAGATTTGTACCAAGTTGTGCATCAGATTTCTGGGGGAAAAAAGATCATAGAAGATAATAGAAGATAAATGGAGATCCCTCCCCAGCATGGGCCTTGGAATCTTCTGGTGGATGTCAGCTCTGCCAGAGGGATGAGGGTGAGTGGAGAGGACTGAGCTGTTTGTTAAACAGGGACGTTTCTCCTGGTGCTTGGGACACCCACAGGTTGACTCAGGCTGGGAAGAATCATTAAGTTTTCCCAGCATTTTTTCCTTAAGATGGGGAGGAGTGGATGGGTTATCCTGGATCAGCAGAGTGAAGGGCACTGCCTGGACAAACAACCCATTAAACTGCTGATTAGCACTGCCCCTCATTAAACTGCTGATTAACACTGCTGATTAGCACTGCCCATATGTCACTGCCACCGTCAAAAAACAGTGACTGCTCCAGGGTAACCACGGTTAAGATAAAATCCTGGAGGAAAGATGTTTAGTGCTGTGGTGGGAATAAATCAGGGACTGTCTCAGTTCTTTGCCCTCCCCACCTCAGTGGCACTGGGGACACCTCAGGGCCTGTGGTGGCTTGTGAGGTGCTCATGGCTGGACACCTCCTGCAGCCTAATTCCTGCTGCAAATGCCAGTGGAAAAGCAATTCCTCATCTGTTTTCCAGAGGCAGCAGGCAGACAGATTCCTCCTGCTGAGCAGTGGCTCGGGAAGGCAGCAGAGTGCTCCTGGTTTGGATCAGGACAGAGTGGGAGCAGCCAGCCCTGCTCCTGAGCCTACCTCAGCCTGCCAGGGAAGGAGCGATTCCCTGGGATACAGAGAGCAGCAGTGTCTCAGCCAGAGGCACTAAAACCTTGTGGTGATATCATGTCTTGGACCAGGCCGTGTTTGGAATGCCAGGAGGATGCTGTTATCCCAGGATTTCTTTGCCATGCAACCAGACCTTTGCAAAGCTGGGGCCTTTCGATACAAAGGATTTTCATTAATGAGGTCACTGTGGCTGGAAGGGCTCCTTTGTCTCCGGGGTCACAGTGACTTTAATAATGCATTATTTCACACTTGGACATGATGCAGACAGAAGAGGATTTGTGTAGCCAGTGAGATAAGGTGTCCCAAAAGCATTAAAAAATGTCTGTGACTGTATAAATAAGTTAGTGGGAACTGGAAAGGGATGTGTAGAACTGGCAGCTTTTTAGAGCTGCCCTCAGCTGATGTTGCCACATCTGGTGCTTGTCATCTTCTATCAGCGTGAGGAGGCTGTGAGCTGTAAAGGGAAACTCTTTGCCTTGTGAGGATGCTTCATTGATTTTTATTAACACTGGGTTTTAGCTCTACCTGCTGCTGGAAACTCAGCTCAGCCAGGGGCGTTCTCCAACAATTCCATCACAAATCCTCATAGTCAAACCCAGTGAAAGGGGTAAGAGTATAAACAGCATTGAGCTCCCTCTGCCAGGATGTGAAGGATGTCTCTATCAGTTACTGTGAGGGCATTGGGATGTCAGTGTCTCCTAAGCTAAGATTAAAAAGAATTAAATGTTAATACTCCTTTGGAAGGGTGGCAGTGGTGGCACTGCAGCAATAACAAACACAGTGCAGGGGTTTCTTCTACCCTCTGGTGTGGGGTTCCTGCCCCAGCACTCAGCACTGGCACAGGCTGCAGGGACCTGCTGGGGCCCTTCGGAGCTGCCCCCACTGGGACACGTCCCCAGGACGGCACAGGGGCCAGAGCACAGCCAGCCCCACCGAGCAAAAGCCAACGTCCCCACCCTTCAGCCTGGACAGGGCCCTCAGGAGCTCCCTTGAACCCCGGTGAGAAATGAACTGAGGAGCAGGAGCCATGGAGGCTGTGCTCGTGGAGATCCCCTCCTGTGAGACTGCCCTCAGAAACCACGTCCACATCTCTGTCCTCCTGGGGATCTTCTGCACCACCTTCCTCCTCCTGCTGCCCTCAGAACCCCCTGCTCCAGCCCCTCTGGAGCTCTCCCTGCAGCTCACCCTGACAGCAGAGCCCGAGGAGCAGGGCAGGCCCGAGGAGCAGGGCAGGCCTGAGGAAGGGCAGGCCTGAGGAGCAGGGTCGGCCCGAGGAGCAGGGCAGGCCCGAGGAGCAGGGCAGGCCTGAGGAAGGGCAGGCCTGAGGAGCAGGGCAGGCCCGAGGAAGGGCAGGCCCGAGGAAGGGCAGGCCTGAGGAGCAGGGCAGGCCCGAGGAGCAGGGCAGGCCCAAGGAAGGGCCCAGCCCCACCAGGGCTGGGACAAGAATTCCCCCAGCTCTGCATCCGCTCTCGGGTGCCCCATGCAGCCCTCCCCGGCTGGCCGCGGGTGCTGGAGGACGCCTTACACGCACCACAGCAGCAGAGCCATGAACACGGCCCGAGGGGCGAGCAACAGGGGCTGCCTGGGGCTGGGAGGGACCAAGCCGACCGAGGCCTGTCCCGCTGCCCCAGCAGCAGCCACGGACCCTGAGCCAGGTGTTCTCACCAGGGGCTGGGGCTGGGAGCAAGGGAGCACCCAGGTGTGCGCTCACTGCTTGCCCAGGCTGCACAGGGACAGCGGGACCTGCTGGAGCCCTGTGGAGCAGCGCCCATCACGACATGTCCCCAGGGTGGCACAGGGGCCAGGGCACATCACAGGCTGCTGTGTGAGAGGACCTTGACTCCAAAGAGCCATTTCCCAGGGGTGATGGGCAGGTGGGGGTGGTTGTTTCCCAGTGGTCAATTCCCAGTGACAGCAGGTCAGTGTGCCCAGCATGTCCATGTGCCAGGTGCCAAAATCCCAGTGACAACAAAGCAAAGTCCCCTAAGTGCTCAGCATGTCCAGGTGTGAGGTGCCAAACTCCCAGTGACAACAGAGCAAAGTCCCTTGAGAGCCCAGCAGGTTCAGGTGTGCAGTGCCAAGGCCCTGGGCAAGGGCTGGGATGAGTGGAATTATCATTGATTCCCTGGAGAACACTCAGAGTCTCCTGTGTGGACACATGGACACACACCTGAGGTGCCTCTCGCTTGGTCCTGCCCAGCCAGAGCTCCCACAGCCCCTCTGGAATACCTGGCAGGGCCTGGGAACACAGAGGGAAGAAGAGAGAAAATCATCTCTGCAGCCATCATGGTGTCCAGCAGTTGCTGTGCCACAGGGCCACTGAGAAGGGGCCACTGGGGCTCCTGTCAGAGGCTGCTGGGCAGGGATTTCCCTGTCCCTCCCGAGTTCCACACACCCCCTGGTTTGGCCCGTGGTATGAGGTCAGGTGGATGCTATCAACTCCCAGCAGATCCAGCTGCTCCAGGGTAGATCCTCAGATCCCAAACCTTCAGCACCACCTGCACAGCCAGACTTTCAGTTGTTGAGTTCCCCGTCCCCTTCCCAAACCCTGCCCCTTTGTCTGGGAGGTCACAGAACAGGACATGTTCCTTTCAGCACCTGTCCCTTTGGATGGCTCAGAGGTGCCCTAGCACCAGCAGCCCCCATGTCACACAACGGGAGTGGACAATGACCTCTGGGGCTCAGCAAGCCTCACATCCTCCCAGTGCCATCCCACATGTGAACTCCTGCTGGGCACCAGGTTCTCTGGAGAAATCACCTGGATGGCAACCAGGAGCTTTTAGGAGAGAATCCCCAAGTGCTGATCCCTGAGGGGCATTTTTGGGGCCCTGGTTCTGGCAGGGGGAGGTGCCTCAGCTTTGCCTTTTGCCTTTGCTGCTGCTCTTCTCAGAGGTGCTGTAGTACAGCAAGGCTGTTAAAGGAGATGATGTTTAACTGGAGATTCCTTCCCATTCCTTGATCACCTGAAATGGTTTCATCTTCTCCAGCTTCTCCATAAAGGAGTCTTTATTCATGGACATTGACTCTGATTTGTTTGAAAATGCTGCAAAAATTGCAATTATGAACTGAACTCCAGCTTCATGCCTGACATATCCTGACTGGTTTAAGCAGTTTATCATGGCAGCACTGAAACTGCTTTCCCAAGAAATGCCAATACTTTGTAGTACCCTTGATATATCACATCTTTCTCTGATCCTATCACTGAGACCAGCACAAGCAAATCCATGTCCTCAAAGTTTTTTCAGTTTAATCCCAGTCTTGTCCCTCTCATTTCTTCCCTTCTGCCGTCTGAACTGACACTTGATTTTCCTCCTTATAGGGGACAATAATCTTAAAATACTGGCAAGGTTAATTTCTCCAAGAGGGAGTGAACGCTGTGATCACTCTCCACGTGAATAGGACAGGAGTTAATTGATTTTAGAAATCCCTCTGAAATGGATATAAGAAATAATAAATATTCCAACCAGAATGTCGTAGATCTTCAGGATTAAAGTATGGGTCATGCACTTTCAAATAGATTTAATTTTGGCAGGTCTGCGTTGACAGGTCCTAAGCTGGAGCATGTTCCTGGTAATTGGAGATTTCTCTCACCATAAGAAGCAATCCCCATTTTCAGTATTTTTCAGGCTTTTAGGTTCTCTCCAGTTCAAAGTGAGAGAAGACACTAAAATTGGCACCAGCACAGTGGGAGCTCACACAATGTGGTAGGAAACAGCATCCCCTCTCCCTCAGATTCCAGGGCTTTGGTCACTGGGTTCTTCACGCATCTTCCTGGATCCGTCTGTTCACAGCCTTTTCAGGCTTCTGCTTGTGCTCAAAAAGGCTCCCTTAGAAATGGTAAGAAAAAATGCTGTATCCTGGGGTCTGTGATAATGCTGTATCCTGACATCCTGATAATGAACTACCTTGTGGGGTGATTGCCATTTCTGACCGTTCAATTCAGGAAACCAGTTGTCTCTCCCCAGAGCAAGGCTTGGTTTCAGCCCAAGGTTGCCAGACCCATCCTGAGCGAGGCTGGAGAAGCCCACAGGTGTTCCAGACACCTCCCACGTGCAGGAGGCTCCAAGCTGGTCCCATCCCTCCTGCACCAGGGAGTCCCTGCTGCACAGACGGTGGCAGGAACATGGTGCCAGCCCAGGGGGCTCTGGGTGATAATTCAGATTTAGAAATGAGGCTCCGTCCCCTCGTACAGGGGGGGAGAAGATGAAAAAAATCTCTTCTTAATGAGACCCGGGGTGCTTGGAGAATTCATCACCCGTGGACTGTCTGATAACTTCATGGCAAGGGCTTGTGGAGGCCTCAGGGCTTTGCCAGGAACCTGAGGAAGCCTTTCTGTACCAAAAGGGTGGTCAGACACCGGGACAGGCTGATCACCTCATCTTCTCAGAGACATGGTCAATGCCTCAGGCCAGTCAGTGTTTAGGAAGAGGTTGGAAATTGCCCTTGAAAACCTGCTTTAACTTTTGGGCAGCCCTGAAGTGGTCAGAGCTCAACTGATCATAAATCATTGCAGGTGATTTCAGCTGAAATAAATGGAACTGTTCTGTTCTGTTCTGTTCTGTTCTGTTCTGTTCTGTTCTGTTCCATCCCAAGCTGGAGAAGTGCTTGGGGAAACTGAGTGCAGTGAAGATGAGCAGCAGGAGCTGGAATGTGGCAAACAGGGAACTGTGTCCTCCCCACGAGCAACCTGAGGCTGATGAATTCCTTGTTCATTCTCTATCTGAAACCACCTCTCTGGAAGTTCAGTTTCAACAATCTGCTGGTGCAGGCCGGGAAGCTCCACAGCTCCATGTGTGGGACATGCCAGGCCAGGGATGAGCTCCCCAAAGGCCAGTGGGAAGGATGCTCTTGCTATTCCATTCACATTTCTCACTGAACATGCAGATGAGTTTAGTTTCTATTTAATCAGCCTCTGCAAACAGCAATCACTTGAGAGTTTTCCTGCCTCACATGCAGTGATTACCCTTCTTCCACCAGCACTGCTCGTACCAGGCTGGGGGCTCTCAGCCCCTCCAGGTGACATCTTTCACTTCAAGGAGGTTCTGGTGCTTTGCTGTGAAGCACTTTGTGAGCTGGAACTTGTTGGATCTGGAGGTGGCTCGGTGGCATCGTGTGCTCCTTGGGGCTGAGGTGCCTCTGGGATCTCTGCTCTGCCCCTGGAGCAGTGCCAGGAGTGGAGACAGCGGTGAAGCCTTGTCCAGATCACCCCTCACTAGAGGGGGTGACCCCAGCTGCAGAGAGAGCCCAGTGCTGGGCCTTTGCAGCACCCCAGTGCTGGTATTCGCAGTGTTTGTGCTCTTGCCCTTCAATCTGTGTGTGTGAAATTCAGCACTGCAGAGACCAGGGACAGCTGCTGTTGTCCCAGCTGTCATGGCAGGACACAGGGAATGGCTCCCACTGCCAGAGGGCAGGGATGGATGGGATATTGGGCAGGAATTGTTCCCTGGCAGGGTGGGCAGGCCCTGGCACAGGGTGCCAGAGCAGCTGTGGCTGCCCCTGGATCCCTGGCAGTGCCCAAGGCCAGGCTGGACAGGGCTTGGAGCAGCCTGGGACAGTGGGAGGTGTCCCTGCCATGGCAGGGGTGGCACTGGATGGGCTTTAAGGTTCTCTCCAATGCAGACCACTCTGGGATTCTACAATCTTTGATGTCTCAAACCCAACCATGTGGGGCCCATTCCTGCACCTGCTGGGGATGTGCCCAAAGTCTCCAGTGCAGAGAGACCTCCCTGGCAGGTCCAGCTCCATGACTTCAGCACGACAGAGGCTGAGAACTGATGGGCTGGAGGCACAGACCTGCATTTTTTGTGAAACTCATGATATAGAGAAAGAAGAGCTGGAGCTTTTGCACAACTTTAGCTCCCAGAAAGCTCCCAGAGTTTTGTCCCTTTGTGTTCATAATTTTAGCTCAGACCTAGAGGCATTTTGCCTCCAACAAAGGGATTAAATTTTTCTTGCCCTATGGGTGGGGGACATTGCTCCTTCAATTAAAAACTGCTCCTTCTGTGGCCCTGAGCAGTCTGAGGATGCTGAAAATTGGCTTTCCTAGACCACCAGCATCCTGCTACAGGTTGTGGGCAATGTGCTGACACTTGCATTTCATTCCTGTCTGCAGTGACACCCCTGTGATCATCTCAGCTGTCTGTCATTGCGTGGGCAGTTATTTCTGACAGCTTATTCCAAAGCAGGTCATTATGGGCAAGGGGAAATTTAGGCAGTAATTAGGGTTAAAAGAGATTTATTGCAATGTGTCAGGCGTGACACTTGGCATCCTTAGCCTGATACTGCCACTTCCAGTGGATTTATCATCTTCCCTTTTGGGGAGGTGATGGTGGAGCAGGGCCTTTCTGCCCAGGAATGGTATTAGAGTAAAATAAAACATCTGTCAGCCTTCCCTTACTGTTCTGTGCCCAAATCCCTGTGTCCCTGGTAGTTCCTTAATTCTAGCTCCTCTTTTCTTCCCCCCCTTCCCTCCAAATTTCCCCGAGCCTTAGCAGCTGGCTGAAAGTTGGAATGAAATCATCCCAGCTCCTACACAGACAGAGTCGTTTCTGAGGGAGGACCAAGGATGGAAATTTCTGCTTCACAAAGCTGCAAAAAAGGAGAAGTCAGGGGACTGATGTGCAGCATTCAGCAAGCCTGGTGCTACAGCAGAGATCAACATCTGCTGTAATTACTTTCTTTAGAACTTCACAATTGTCCTGATAATTTTGGTAGGAAGAAGAACAAATGGGAAAAGATCCGGAAGATACTGGTGGTGAATTTTTTAATTAAAATGTTTTTGATTTTTTGAGGAACACTGAAAGAAGCAATTAAAACAAGATGATATTGGTCTATACTTACAAGGGAGAGCCTTGCCAGGATTAACTGGCTCGGCCCAAATAAATTACTGCCTCTGGATTTGCATTAGCAAATACTTCCTAGAGATGTTAATGAGGGAAGAGCAAGACTGGAGTGGGTGAGATCATAGCAACAAAGGCAGCCCGCAGGGCCAGAGAGTCCCAGAAGGGTTTGGGGTGGAAGGGACGTTAAAGCTCATCCCATCCCACCCCTGCCATGGCAGGGACACCTCCCACTGTGCCAGGCTGCTCCAAGCCCTGTCCAGCCTGGCCTTGGGCACTGCCAGGGATCCAGGGGCAGCCACAGCTGCTCTGGGCACCCTGTGCCAGGGCCTGCCCACCCTGCCAGGGAACAATTCCTTCCCAATATCCAACCTAAACCCATTCTGTCAGTTTGATCCCATTCCCTGTGTCCTGTCCCTCCATCCCCTGTCCAAAGTCTCTCTCCATCTTTCCTGTAGCTCCTTCAAGTCCTGTGAGGCCACAGTTAGGTGACCCCAAAGCTTCTCCTGTCCAGGTGAACATTCCCAGCTCTCCCAGCCTTTCCTCCCAGCAGAGCTGCTCCATCCCTCTGCTCATCCTGGAGCCTCCTCTGGGCTCCTCCAGCAGCTCCAGCTCCTGCTTGTGCTGGCTCCAGGGCAGCTCTGCAGGTGGGGTCTCACCTGAGCACAGGGGCAAAATCCCAAGCCCTACCCTGCTGCCCAGCTGGGATCAGCCCAGGGCTGGGGGAGGGTCTCTGGGTCAGCTTCGACCTTCCTGGGGAAAGTGTGGGGTCAAACCAAGACCCTGCTGCAGGTTTGAGCATGGGGAGACCAGATATGGCCAGAGGGGCCGTGCCTGAATTTCACTCAGGGTAAGGAAAGGTTTATTTATTTTCTTCAGAACTCGTATTTCAGTAATGAAATTCCAGGCCTTGGCCAGGCTCCATTTAAACAAAGCAAGGATCCAGGGTGTGAAGTGCTGTGCTGTGTGATGACCTAATCCAATTCCCACAAAGTCTGGGAATGCTTCCACTGCCTCCCTGGGAGCTGGATTAGACCTGCACCATTGCTCCTGCCCAGTGCCAGTGCTGCTTCCACAGCAGCAGCAGTCCCCAAAAACCCCAATAGGGCATGGCTGAAGGATGGGGCTTTTGGGTGGTGTTTTAACCTGCTTTTCTCCATTAAGGGAGAGAATTAAATTAACCATTCAAGTCTCCATTAATGGAGAGTATTAAAATGACAAAGGAGATGAATAGGCTTTGGTGGAGCTGGGACAATGGTTGTGCTTGTGGGATGGCTCTGGAGAGATAAAGCCGTTTGCTCCCAGGCCAATTATGGGGTGTTTTTTCTTTTTTAAAGCTGCTTTTCTCCTGCAGTCAGGGGTGATTTCCTGGTGGTGTCACACTGAGCTGTGCTCACCTCTCCAAGGGCTGGTGGGCAAAGGATCTTGAGGAGCAGCAAATTTCAGTTTCTGGGCAGCTCTGGTGGCTGAAACTCAAGGCACAAGCCTGGCTTTTACTGAGGGCACTGAACACACTGACCTGCAGGAGAACAGCTCACAGTGTGGGGTGCAGGTTTCTCCTTCCAGCTGGGAATTCCTTCAATTGCTCATTCTTCCTCTGGTAAATGTACAGGAATTCCTGGAGTACGTTTGATTCATTTCTGTAATAAATCCAGGCTCATTCCTGGGCCATTCATTGGAACACTGACATGAGAGATCAATGAGAGTGTGCAGTGCCTTTTTTTATACTTTAAATTTGGTAAACTTGGATTTCCTGCACAGCTTGCTGTCCAGTGGCAATCCCTGCCTGGATTGCAGGGCTTGCATGGAATTGCTCAGGCCCATCCTGTCACAGGATCCCAGAATGGTTTGGGCTGGACAGGACCTTAAAGCCCATCTCATTCCATGGGCAGGGACACCTTCCCCTATCCCAGCCTTGTCCTGCCACTGTGGCTTGGCCCCAGCTGGGGGAAGCTGATTTGCCAACATCAACCATTCCCTTTTCAACCTGAATTCAGGCACCAGTGCCAGGAATTGTGGTGTCAGTCATTAACCTCACTGTCACCTCCTCCAGCAGGACAGGCTGGGCTGGCTCCTGTGGAGGAAGGGCTCCAGGGAAATGAAGAGCTCTGGATTTTTTAAGGGACAAAGGGCTCTCCAGGACACCTGAGCACAGTTAATCCTCACAGAGCAGCTCTCAGGCCTTGGCAGTACCAGAGACAGGATTAAAGCTGTGCTCAACATCCTCCTCCCAGCAGTAACAGTGCCCCAAGCCCACCCGAGCTCAGGGATCAGCCTCTGGCTCTCTGGGAGGGATAAAAATGGGCTTTTTAAGCAAGTGCCGACCTTTCTCTCTGAGATCTGACCAGCTGTGGCTTTGCCTTCCAGAAGAGAAGTTCAGTCCCTCCCTTTGGCTTCCCGTGCATCTGGAATTGCTGATCCCATTTCTCCAGACAGGAGCTCCTTCTGTAGTAGCAGGCTTTTAAATATGTAAATCTATTTTCAAAGCAAAATAACCCCCCCAAATGTTCATGTATCTCTCAGAAGGAATAAAGGGTCTCTGTCCTAATATTTTATGCAAATCTTGCTTTTGCTCTTGTACTTGGGCATGAATAAATATCAGTGCTTCAAAAGAAGAAAAAAAAAACTTCATCAAAAGAAAAAAAACTTTATTTCTATTGCATAAATAATGGTAAAATTAAAATATTTTTATACAGATTATATATTTACAGTAGAGTTTGGTTAGAGGGAACAGCTGATACATATGGCATTCAATTTTCCTTTATACACTCCTTTATACACTCAGATAACTTGTAATAACATAGGATTTATTTCAGTTGCATGCCCAGTTAATTTATATTAATATTTACAGTATTTTGTACAAAGGTTTTTTGTTAGGTTTTTTTTTTTTTACTATTATGCTGCTGACTTTGTGAAGTTTTTTCTTTAATTAAAAAGCCATGTCTTTCATTAACGAGCCAAAAAAAACCTGGTGAGTTTACAAATGAATAGTAAATGGCTGGAAAACATGAGCTGATGACAAAAGGGAGACACAGGGATTAGTGGAGACCTTCCTAGAGATGAATCAGGAGGCATTGATTCCTTAGATCCTGCTATGGAATAAATAGCAACAGCCTGGGTCCTGGGCTTATTCCAATTAACTCTAATGAGTCATTTCTGACTGACCCTGGGCCCACGAGTAACCTGCTCTCCCTTCCTCACCCAGCCCAGATAAATCTGAGGGAACAACAGTTGGAAGAGCTTTGGCTGCTCTGGAAGGGATGCTCAGGAACGTGGGCCCACCCTCGGGCTGCTGCCCTGGGAATAGAGGCAGGAGTTTGGGGATTGATGTCAACAACATCACCTGCACCCTTTGGAATGGCCCCCAGGAGGGACAGAAGGTGCCCAAGTGCTGGTGGCACCAGAGCCACCTCAGAGCTTCCCAAGGTCTCCTGGCTGGCTGATGGAGACACAGGACCAGCTGGGAAAGGAAAGCTGGAACATGGATCTCACCTAAAGAGGGGCAAATCCAGCTGCTGGTTTGGGATGTTGGCAAAGACAGGCCAGGAACTGCTGGGGAAATAATTGGGTGGGAAATGGCAATTTCGTTTAGCAATGGTTTTCAAGGCTACAAAGTATTTTGGTCTGTCTTGACAGAAAATTAAAAAAAACCCTGTGGTACCTTCATCATCAAATTGTCAAGTTCTGAGCTCTAGATCCAGAGGATTTCCTTTTTCTCCTTTCTCCCGCTTCTGGGGCTGCAATTATTTCATAGATAATTGCCAAGATTCCCAGCAGTTTCCCAGGCTTTTGCCACTGGAAAGGTGCAAGTGGAGCATACTTCCAATTAAAATGGTCTTAGATTTTCTGCCCACCTTGCTCTTGGTGAAGCTTCGTCACTTCCTAGAGCAGCCTAAAATGTCCTTCTTGAACTGGAGAAATACAGACCCCATCCTGGTAACAGGCAACAACATAAAGAGATGGAAATGGGGTGAAACTTTTCTTTTTCTGCATTAAATTCCTGGGAAAGGAACAGGTCTTAAGTGATGCCAGGGAAATGTAATTGCACTGTCAGAGCACAGGAGGGTAAAATAATAGATTGAAACACAGCAAGTTCTGTACATCTTCATCAGTGGAATGGAAGCGTGATTCAGAGCCAAGAAAAAAAGACACTTCATCAGATTCTCATTTTAGAAGAGTTGGTTTTTCTTCTTTCAAACGCTCATCCATAAAGCAGGAACTAAATCATGGATTACAGGGGTGGGTAAAATAAGGGACTTCATTCTTAGAGATCTTAATGTCATTCCTCCCACTGCTTCTCCCCTCGCTGATGCAGGGCTGACGGGGGCTGTGCTCCTGTCACCTCAGGGTGCTGACAGCCCTGGCAGCTCCCAGCACGTGCAGGGGCTGAGTTTTCCAAGGGAAAAGCTGAGAATTCCCCCTTGTCCCGGGGCCCTCGCTGAGAATGGAGCCCCTCCCAGTCACCTGGAGCCCCTCCCAGTACCAGGGGTGGCCCAGGAGATGTTTCACTCTTCTGCAACAGGCAGGAGGATGCAGAGTCAGTATCTGGGACAAAATATTCCTAAGAAAGCACCAGTGGGTACTCGGCTCATCCAAACAGATTTCAGCCATCCAGAGTGGCAGCCTTGGGAATGTTTTCTAGCTTGGCTTGCTTTGCTTGCTTTGCTTGCTTCCTACCCTAGTTCTGGATTTAAAACCCCTCTTTACTCGGCCCAGCTTATAAAGAAGGGTATCCAAGCTGCTGGAATTAAAGCAACCAACATCCAGCCCTTCCAGTGCACACGTCCAACAGGTGAAACCTCTGGATAACCGGGATGGAATCTCTCAAATGAACTGGATTACACCCAGAAATTCAGCTCTGGCTCACCGGGGAGCAGGGACGGGAGCTGGGGGCGCTCCTCCCTCCCACCGCCCTGCTCACCCTGGACCTGGGGTCTGTGATCCCTGTCCCAGGTGCTGACAGTGACTGGGGGATATGGGGGTGCCCATCAAGCAGGAAGGAGAATTATTTTGTGAACTCTCTTTAATTCCCTATCACCTCCCACAGCATGAGGAGTGCAGTGCTAACAAAGGCAAGACTTCCTAATTTAAATATTTTGATTATGTTGACATTGCTTCTGATCAGAAATTCCTCCTCAGTGGCACACTCGTGGAGGGGCCAGGCTCCCATGGGTGGCACCAGAGGTGACACCTCCCAGGTGTCACTGGCTGTGAGCAGGATCTGGCTCTCCAGGGCCACCAGCACCACTATCATGGAATATCCTGAGTTGGAAGGGACCCACAAGGACCTCGAGTCCAGCTCCTGGCCATGCTCAGGACAAAGCCACTGCGTCTGTCCTGCCCGGACACTCCCCAGCTGTGGTTTCCTCATGGCTGCCCTGAAGGAATGGCTTTGGCTCTGACAGGTGAGCAGTGTTCCTTCAGCAGCTTTTGCTGGAATTCGCTTCCCTCCAAATTATTTCAGCATTGGTGAGGCTGCTGTTCCTTCTGCTGGCTTCTCCAGGGCATGGAATCAGGATCACTGCTAAAGCCAGTGGTTGAAGCCAAGGTCACCAAGTGGTGATCAGGGGTGTAGCCTTGCAGGAGCAGGACCCCAAATCCTTCCCACATGGAGAACCTTCCAAAGAGTCCTCAGCAAGCCCAGGACAGGCAGTGCTCAGGCTGAGTGGATTTCACTCCCTCCTCAATTAAACCAAAGCCTCTCTCGGGCTGAAATCATCACATCCCTCTCAAAGCCTTCCCTGCACATCAATCCCCTTAATTGCACACAGTCCTCTGTGGCCAAGCCAACAGAGTTGCTCACGAATTCCTAATAATTCCCTAATCCATGAAAAGCCCCTGTCCCACTGCTGGGAGCTGTTTGCCCATCCCTGGAAGTCTGGGATCATGTGTGCTCTGCCACGGTGGCACCCATGTCACGAACAGCCAGGGTTGCCATGGCAATCTCCTGTTCCTCCAGAACTGCAGGGCTGAAAAGACACTTCAATCCTCCTGGAACTGGCAAGAGCAGAAGTTTAGAGCTTTTTCTGACAGCTCTGCTGCAGTCTGGGTATTTTTTTAAGTATGTTAATTAGCACTTAAATAGGTTTTTTTTTCCTTAAAGTATGGGATGTGGGGTTTTTATTTTTATGTCTTTGATTCTTCTGCTTTCTCCCCCCTCAGCTTTTGCCATCAGGTTCCAATCAGAATTTTACTGTTCTATTTTTACCTCCTGTCTGTAAAAGCAGCAAAAAGCCCTATTTTTCCCCTCTTGTGTAGAAGAAGAAAAAAAAAAAAAGAAAAAAAAAAAAAGAAAAAAAAAAAAAGAGATAAATGGATGTTACATAAATGGAGCCAGGGAGGGAGGTAGGAGACATTCAGTGCTGCTGGATGGGAAGGTTGTGGGGAAGGAAAGGATGGAGTAGCTTGGCCTGATCCATCCTGCATTGCCAGGAGCCACTGATTAAAGAAGGGATCTGTTCACAACACCTGGAGATGGAGGAAGGCTGCTCTAGGAAGGGAAAGGAGACCTCTGGCAAGACATGACCCTGATTCATAATGGAAAAGTGAAGTTCCCTACAGAAAAATCACACCGCAAAGCCCCAAAAATCCTGTACCCAGTAAAATCAGTGGGGAGTTGTGCAATGAACTCTACTGACACCAGGCTATGGCTTTTACCAATATTTTCATTATAGGTTTGGCTTTACCAATGGAGCTGCGAGGGGAAGGGTTGGGCTGGAGAATGGCTGTATTTACAAGGGTTTATGGGGCATGCAGGAGGCAATTCTGGAGCCCTCCAGAAAGCTTCAAGGAACACAGACAATCATTGTCCATGAGGTGCTGCTGGGCCTGGAGTCTGCTGGGGGCTTGTGGCACATGGGTGAGGAAATGTGGGGAAATGCCTGGATTGGGGTTGTGAGTTTGGGCTCAGTGGAGGCACTGCTCCACCCCATGCTCCCCCATCCCTCCCTCCACTTCCCTCTGCCCACGCTCACTCCTGCACTATCCTAGGGACAAAATGAGTATTCCTCAGTGGCAAGGAACATTTAGACTTTTTTTCCCACAGCTGCCACCTTTCCACAGACCCCTGAGACCTAAAAGTGGGGATCTCCAAACTCGTTATCTGCAATGCTCTGCACAGAAAATGTGTCTGGACTCCCCAGTACTGAGAATCCCACACCAGAATACCCCACAGATATTCTGCTGCTGCCCTGTAGCAAATGGAAATCTCTCCATCTTCTGGGAGACAGAATCATTTTTTTAAATGGGATATTCTGCAGTTCACCTCTATTGGTCACAGCAGAACAGAAATGCAGGAATTTGGGAAAGGCAGAAAAAACCAACTCAGCTGCTGTGGAAAAGGTGTTGTCTTTGGGATGGAGGGGACACCAGGAAAATGGCAGGAAAAGGTGGAGGTGGGACACTGAGACACTTAAAAGTGACTTGAGTTTAAAGGGGTGGTGGGAGACAGGACAACGAGCAGCAGATTTTTAGATTAGGCTGCTAAAAATACAGGTAAATGTTGTAGGTCAGACTAGTAGAAAAGAAAGAGCTGGGATGAGCGTTGGGGATGGATCCAGTGTAAGTCAATGTCTGCAGGGTGGGATGAGGGAGGCTGGGGCTGTGCAACCCCTAGGGAGCCATCCTGGCCCTCCTGTGGCACAGGGAACAGTCACCTCCACTTCCAGGAGCAACATTTCAGAGTCCCTGGGTGTGCCTGGAGCTCTCCCAGCACAGCCTCCATGGAACTCCCTTGGAGCACTCCATGATCCCCAGCTGGGAAACCCCTCCCAGGAGGGCAGGAGATCACCTCTGTCCTGGTGTGGCACCCAGGGGCACAGTTCATCCAAAGGGAAATGCACGGATTTGTGTCAAGTTTCAAAGGAAAAACACCTTCCCAAGTAATCCTGGCTCCTTGCACTTCCCATGCCGTGTCCCTGCTCTGCATCATTCCATCTTCTCCTTGCTGTTCCCTAAAATGTATTCCAGGAAAACCACCCAATGCTCCCCAGATCTGGAAGTCTGACACACTTCAAACACACGGGGGTGGGCTCAGGTTTGGTTCCTTCTCCTCCTGCTGAGCTTGGCTTTTCCAATGGCCCCCTTTGGAGCCTGCCATGGGATGGGGGTGGTGGGATGGATCCTGGGAGGGAATGGAGAAGTTGGCTGGTCAAATCAACACTTTACCATGTGGGCTAAAATAAAACCTCCCCCACAGGATGATGTCTGCCACGGAGGTTTCACTGCAGATCATAACCAGGCCACATGAAATGGAATAAATTAAAATTGTGCAGGAAAGGAGAGGGGAGGAAAGCTCAGGAAGAGCTTCCCTCAGGATTTTCACCTGGGAAAAAAATTCTTGAAGATCAATAAAGAAGAAAGATAAAACTGCTGGAGAGGAAGTGTTGAATATGCAGAAAGGCTCGAGGAGAGGGAGGTTTAGCTGGCGCTGGTGGTGGCAGAGTCCCTTGGAAGACTTTGCACAAGTTCAGCAATGCCCACGTGGGAAAACAAGGGGTGCTCCTCAAGCCCTGATTCACAGTCAGAAAAAAATGGCCAACTGACTCCTGCTACCCCACAGTCTCGTGTCAAAGGTGGAGTTGATGAAGCAAAAAATAGACATTTTGTATGGTGCTGGCAAATTCTCCCTTTTTTCCTCAGAAAATACTGTACAAGGATGCTCTAGCTCCCCTCTAATGCCGTAAACTCCATGGCATGGTCATAAGGGAAAAGGAAAGTGAAGCTGGAACATGTGGAACGAAAGGAACAGGACTTGCTTGTGGCAATGCTACCATCAACTTCCTGGGGTTGTGGGCCCGGCGGGAGCTCCGTGGGATCGTCAGTGGGCCCTGGGGTAAGGACAAGTCACGAGGCTGGGCCTCCTCCAAACCGCAGAGTGCCGGATCCAAGTGTCCTCCGCGCTGCCATTGCTGTTTCGAAGCAATAATTCGGGACTCCTGGATGTGGGATTATTGCATTAGGAAACAAAACCTTTAAAGCATTAGAACAGCCCTTTGATGTCCCTGCCAAAAGGATGTGGTTGGTTCACAGGACACGCTGCTGGCTCCGGCTCCTGCTGCAGGCGCCGGCTGTGCCCGCGTGTCGGTGCCGTGGGATCGGGGCGGGAGCTCTCCCGGGGTGCGCATGCATGGCCGCCATCCCGTGCCAGGACCACTCGAGCCGTGCCAGCACTACTCCATGCCACTGCGCAGGATCTGGTTGGCCGCGATCAGCATCACGCTGATGATGAAGGCCATGGCGAAGGCGCAGATGAGGCTCTTGCGCACGCACGTCTGGCGATTCTGCTTCTGGGCGTGCACTGTGGGGACAAGAGGGGCGTCACACAGGGCAGGGGTTCTGTTCCCTCCTGGAGCAGCTCAGGAACCCTTCTGTTCTCACTGTCACCTCTCCCTGCTGGCACATTCCCAAACAACCCACCCAACCCTCCAGGACTTCCAAACCAGCCCATCCCAGTCCTTCCCAACCCTTCAGGAACTCCTCTCCCTCATCATTGCTTTTAATCCCTTTAAATGCTCACAGGGATGTTTGGGGTTAGCTGTGTATTTCTTTTAAGCTCTTTGTGAAGTTGGAATCATAGAATGGGTTGGGCTGGAAGTGACCTAAAGCTCATCTTTGTCCCGTGGCAGGGACACCTTCCACTGTCCAAGGCTGCTCCAAGCCCATCCAGCCTGGCCTTGGGCACTGCCAGGGATCCAGGGGCAGCCACAGCTGCTCTGGGCACCCTGTGCCAGGGCCTGCCCACCCTCCTTGCCACTCGCTGACCTAAACTTCCTCTCTTTCAGTCTGAACTAAGTTGTTTCTAAAGTTCGTTAATAGCAATTATCAACCTTGTGTGAATCCCTCCAACTCATCCAGGTCCACTGGGAATGAGTGGAAAATCAAGAAGTGCTCTCTGATGACACTCAGGCCCCCACTGTGACAGTTCCCAGGAGTATCCATGGCACATGAGTCACTTTTCCAAACTTCTTCACCTTTCTTTGGCTTAAGCCAAATCAGATTTATTAAGAACCTTTCCAAGTGAATGCTTGCAGAATAATTGTCAAAAGAGATGAGAGCAGCAATTAAAAAGCAGACAGAGTTGGCATTTTTAGCACTTGTTTTATTTAATTGTACTTTTTGCTAAGCTCGTCAGTGAGAATTCGTGCTGTGACTTAATAAAGCCAGTTCATGACTCTGTCTTGGCCTCCCCACACCTGAATGTCAGAGCCACGGGTGGTGTTGGGGCACTGTGGAGATTTGTTTGCAAAGGTCTTGAAGGCTCCCCCAGGCAATCCGAGGTGCTGATGGCTGGAACAGCCCAATGATCATCCAGCACCACCACCATGGTCACCACTGAACCATGTCCTAAGTGCCACATCCACACTTCTTGGGCACTCCCAGCGATGGGGATTCCACCACTGCTGGACAACCCTTTCAGTGAAGAAATTTCTCCTATTTTCTAATCCAAACCTCCCCTGGCCCAGCCTGAGGCCGTTCCCTCTCCTCCTTTCCCTGTTCCCTGGCAGCAGAGCCCGACCCCCCCCTGGCTGTCCCCTCCTGTCAGGAGCTGTGCAGAGCCACAAGGTCCCCCCTGAGCCTCCTTTTCTCCAGGCCGAGCCCCTTCCCAGCTGCCTCAGCTGCTCCTGGGGCTCCAGACCCTTCCCAGCTCCTTTCCCTGCCCTGGACACGCTCCAGCCCCGCAGGGGCTGCATTGTCCTCAGGGGCCCAGGGCTGCCCCCAGGGTTTGAGGTGTGACCTCAGCAGTGCCAGCAGAGGGGACAAATCCTGCCCTGGTCCCAGTGCAGCCCAGGTGCCATTGGCCTTTTTGGCCACCACGGGCACACCTGGGCTGATGTGCAGCCACTGGCACCAGCACCCCCAGGCCCTTTGCCAGCTGTCCTCCACCTTCTCTCCCAGCCTGGAATGTTCCATGGGACATTCTGCTCCTGTTGTGCCCCATGGAACAAGTGCAGGACCTGGCACTTGGCCTTCTTGACCCTCATCCAATTGGCCTGCCCAGGTCAGTCAGGGACAGCCAGGAAATCATCCCACACAGGATGGACAGCTCTGCCTGCCTGCTCTGGGCCCTGCTTTGCTCTTTGGGCTTCCTTTGCCCTGGGAAGGGATGTCCCTGTCACCTTCTCCTCATGGATGGCCTTGTGATGACAGGAAGCCTTCAGATGGTTGACAACAACCCCAAAACAAACCTAAAATGCAGCCAAGGACAGGCTCCAGGTGCCCACATTTGGAAAGCTGGAAAGGAGAATATTTTTAGAATTCGTGGAAAATCCCCTTGTTCTGATTCAGCCTTGAACCTTACTGCACAGAGAGCCCTGGATGCTGGGTTTTGAATCCCAGTTTTCTCCCCCATCACCTCCTCTGGCTGGTGTTCAGCAGTGCCTGTGCCCCAATCCCAGCTCCCAGTGGCTCCAGCTCAGTGCCAGGGGCACAGAGCCCTCCTTAGGGAGGGTTGGAGCCATCCTGCCCCGGGAAGAGAATGTGAGTGGGGCCTCACTGTGTTCTGGGCAGGGAATGAAATCCCCCCTGCCAGCAGCTCTCCCAAATTCCTCACTCTCTGCTTGCACTGCCCTGCTCCTGGATTCCTTCTCTGGCATTTATAAACCACACAGGATCAGTGCTGTGGCTCCCTGGCTTTGTGCACAGTGCCCTGGTGCTTTGAAAAGCTCATTCCTGCCCAGCTACAGTTATTTTTTAATGTATTTTTCTCTTATTTCTGTACTTTGAAAGCACTCCCAGGCAGCAGAGAAATCACAGACACCACCAGCATTGCTGTCAGGGTGGGGCTGGTGATGGGAACAGCAGCCCGAGGCTGGCCAAGGGTTTATTGGGATAACAAACTCACCTCTTCAGAGGAAGAGAATAAAACATGCTCGGTGTTTCTGCAGAAATGTTCCTGAACTGACCAACCTCTTGAGGGTTCTGTTATATGACAGAGCCTGAAGGCAGCAGGATGCAGGGAAGTCTCATTTACTGCTCTTTACCCACTAAGGGGACACCAAACATCCAAATTACCTACAAATAACCCCGGGGGAAAGGGGAATGTCTGTGGAGGGGCTGAAGGCCCAGCCAGACCCTCTTGCTGTTGGTTGGGAATGACTCCAGGAAGGAGATGGGTATCAGCATTGCCCTGCTCCCTTGAAACCCACAGAGGAACTGGAGACAGAGGAGCTGGAACTCCTGATGTCCTGATTCCTGGAATTCTTCCCTACGTGCTGCCCTCTTGAAGTTCCGTTTAACCAGCCCTGCTTACTGGGGAGGGTACACCTCAGTTCTCTCCTTTCTCTAAATCCATAATCTCTGAGCACAGAATCTGCTTTTCCTGCTGGTTCCCATGGCTGGCATTGTCCCAGGGCTGGATGCCAACATTTGGGTGCACTGGGAGCTTTTGCCACCCACGGGACACACCAGGGGGTGGATGTTGGCCGGTTCATTGGACATGGGCAGAGCCTGAGGCTCCTCTGGAGAAATCCTCAACCCTTCTTAGGGGGGAGAGCAACCCAGAAGCTTCCAACATCCATCAGACCTCACAAGGCAAAGGCAAATCAAGGCTGGGTCGTTCTTCATCTTCTCAACAGTCCCAGGACAGGCTGGTGAGGAGAACTCCCCCCTGGCACAGACCACGGCCCCCAGAACTCCTCCAGCAGGAACTGGGCTAATGGGGCCGGGCTGTTTCCAGGTCACGATGCCCACAGTGGGTTTGGGATGTGCTCCAGCACTGGGAGCCTTCTCTCCTGCAGGAGAACAGCTCCTCACAAGGACAGCAGTGTATTTATAGTGCCCTGTCCCAGCCCTGCCACAGGTGAGTGATGGTGGCTTGCTCTGGCTGCCTGGAGTTATTTTTGCTTTAACAGGTCAGTTTGTCATCCCCAAACTGAGCTGAGCAGGACAAAGGGGGCAGGGAGGAGCTGCTGCTGCATGCCATGGATCTGAGGGCCATGGCTGAGGGTGGGACCCCCCTGGCAGTCCTGTAACCACTGACACTGCTATGCCACCAGCTCTGTGTCCTGAGTGCTGGATCAAGGGAACTGCCAGGAGAAGGCTGCTGGGCTGTAAATCTTTGGGAGTACAGCATTGCTGCAAAATTGTCCTTTCCCTGTGTCCCAGGAAATCACACAGCCTTCACTGTCCTGCCCTGAGTGCTGATAAAAACAGATAAAGCTGAGGACAGAACTGTGCCTCTGCCCTAGGTGTGTCCTTCCCCTGGATGTGACATCCTGCAAATGACTTCAGTGTTCAGAGGGAGCTGAGGAAATCCTGGACTTGGCCCTGACTATAATACAAATATTGCATTTGGGGTAAACGGTGTGGTGAGAGGTGCAAGGTCTGTCATCCACATTGATACTGAAGAAGATTTCATGGTCATAAAGACCTTATTCTCACATAATGGCATAATTGTATGACAGAAATGTCATGGCTTTGTACTGACGGTCATTTTACCTGTACAACAGTCTTCAGCACCTGAGCAGCTCACCCAGGCGTGGAGAAGGGGCATGTCCAAGTATGGAAAACAGGGGTGTCCAGGTGTGGAAAATGGGCATGTCCAGGTGTGGAAAATGGGCATGTCCAAGTGTGGAGAAGGGGAATGTCCAGGTGTGGAGAAGGGGAATGTCTCTGCCTACGGGAGGAGAAGGGTTTGGGGCTGGTCTGGGATGCAAGAACACACCCAGAGGTGACACTGAGTGGAGATCTCCCTTTCACTAAGCTGCTCCTGGAAGTCTCTGCTGTGTCTGCTCCCTTAGGAGATCCCCAAATCTCAGTGAAAGCCACTGGGGCTCATCTTGGCTTCATTCCTCCCCAGAATTAAAGGCTTTTCAGTGGGGTGGATGATACATTAAATATAGATGGGAGTTGAAAGAAATATTTGAATTGCTATTTGAGGAGTTGAACTAAGAAAGGGAGTTGTTTTAGGGTGCAATTCATCTCATCCCAAGGTGGCACCTAAATTAAACTCAAGGAGTTCTACCCAAAAAGCATCTCCTTCAGTGCACTAATTAGAAGTGAGTGACCCCAGGGACACACCCCAGGACAGCTGACAGCTGTCCCTTAGTGCCACAATCCATGACATGCTCTGGAATCCTGTAGGGATCCTGGTGTTTGAGAACTGGGAACTCTGAGGGCACTGGTGGGTCAGTCCTGGCCAGCCTGGAGAGCTGCATGGACACAGCCTGTCCTTTTCTGGCAGAAATGCTCTTGTCAGAGCTGTCAGACCAAACCTGTCCCCTTCCACTGGGACCTGGAGCAAAACTTTGCCCCGCTGTTGATAGTTCAGCTCATCTTTATTCCCTGCTGGATTTGTGTGTGTTCCCAACATCTAAAAAAGGGTCTGTTTTGCTTCTAGGTTCTGCCTGGCACCAGCAATGCCAAAACATCCCACGAGAAAAGCTGTTCCTGCTGCACTTTTGGAAACTGGAGCTTCCAAAATGAGATGCTGAGCATTAGGGATGCAGTTTTTTTCTGGGATGGTTCAGCCAAGCTCCCAAAACTCTCAGCAGTGACAGCTGGCTCCTGTCCCCAGGGATCAGCAGGTCAGTGGGCACCAACAGCTCCAGGCAAGGAAGAAACATCTCTTCCTCTCACTGTTCTCCAGGAGGAACACAAAAATTGTTGCTTGGCCTGATTCGGAGAGTGCTGCTGCTGCCTCCCTGCTGCAGGTGTTTTAAAATTCAGCTGTGCTGCCCTAGCTTCTCTGCTCTGTTTGACAGAGGTCAGGGTGGGAATGGAACTGCTGCATCCCATTCATTAGCCAGGCCAAGGCTGGGCTATATTTTCATCCTCTGCCTTTTGTCTCTGCCTGGTGCCCTTTCAGAGCTGTTTGACCCCACAGAATGTCACAATTCCCCCCAAATGGTCTAAAGTGGGATTGCTGGGTGGGAAATGCAGTGGCTCCACCAGGGCACAAACTCTGAGCTTCTCTGTTCCATTTCCCTGGGCTCTTCTGCACTTGAGATAATTTCATGGAATCATAGAACAGTTTGGGTTGGAAGGGAACCTAAAAACCATTTCATTCCATGAGCAGGGACACCTCCCGCTGTCCCAGGCTGCTCCAAGCCCCAGAGTCCAGCCTGGCCTTGGGCACTGCCAGGGATCCAGGGGCAGCCACAGTCTGAACAACCAGGACCTCTCTGGTTGCTCTAAGCAGCAACCCTTCAGAGCAGTGTGAGTTCCTCTGGCCAAGGAACTGAAAATGCTTCTTCTGAGGTGGCTTAAAATGGGGAATGTCTTTGCCAGTGTCAGCCCTGTCCAAGTGCAAAATTTACTGTAGGTCCCAGTTCTGATCCCAATTCCTGATCCCCTGTGGCTCTGCTGAAGGAAGGAAATGTTTCCCCTTCTCTGGGTGCCTCCAAGCACTGCTCAGCCTTGGCTTTGCAGAGCTCCTCATGTGTTGAGAGGAGTTGTCCTGGCTGAGGCAGGGCCTGGCAGCTCAGAGCAAAAGGTCCCCAGAGCAGCAGGGCATGCACGCAGCCCCTCTGCTCACTGCTGGTGTTACAGTGGAGCAGAGGACTCGCCCCAGATCCTCCCTGGAGCCTTCTTGGGAGCTCAGCAGAAAACTGGGGAAGCCCAGCACAGCTTGTTAGGGCCTGCCAGTGCCAAGAAAGTCTTTCCATGGCGGGATGAGGGAAATCAAGGTGTTTCTGTAGGGAAATACAGCCTGGCCTAGACACTGACCTCAGCACATCCCACCAGAGAGAGGGGAAACCCCCAGTGCTTCATCCTTGTGCCTGCAAAAGGATCAGCTTTGCTGAGGGACAGAAGTCTGAGGGCAGCTGTTGAGCTCTCTGTGTGTCCTTGCTCCTCACTCCAAAATAACCCCCTGCCAACCCCAGGCACCAGGATCAGAGCGAGTTCTACAGACACAGGAGAATTGAACAGGAGCCCAGGGGCTTCCTCTCTCACCTTCAAACTCCGTTTGGCAGTTGCCAGAGTTCTCGTTCAAGCTCTCCTCCTCGTTGATGATGATGTTCTCGATGTCCTTCATGGTGAGGTGGTCGCGGAAGGCGTGGTACAGGATGTGCTTCAGCTCCTCCAGCGTTATCCTCTGCATGTCAAACTGTGGGAGACAGCCCAGTTACACCCAGGGATGGGGCTCTGTGAGGCCAAGGCCACAGTCCCCAGCTCGTGTTTTACCAGCCTCATTTCAACAGCTCAGTGTGGGTTTGTGCTCTTTGGGGTTGGTTTCACTCTAACAGTCGATGCTCTAAATGGGTGTTGCCCCTGCCAGCTCCCTTGGCACTGGTGGAGCAGCAGAGAAACCCAGCCCTGTGCCAGGGATGGCCTTCCAGGCTGGAGAGGCAGCAATCCAGTCCATCCCAACAAAGAGAAAACCCTCAGGGATTCCCCTGCTAGCTCTCACACCTCCCATGAGCCACAACCCTGTTTCTGCCCCCTTTTTTACATTCCTAAACCCCCAGTTGTGTCTGGGTGGGAGGAACAAGCAGAGGACACTTCCCTCGGAGCAGACTTCTGTCGTGGATCCAGTAGGAAGTGCTGTTCTTACACCAACCAAGTGTTAAACCCACAAGTCCTGCTGAATGTGAACATTTTGCCCCAGCAGGACGGGTGACGCCTGCAGTTTGTGGTGTTAATTAGTCCCTGCTAACGGTGCAGCAGAGAGGAGACACACCACGGCTGCTGTGCAGTGCCAGGGGAGCAGAGGAGTGTCTCTGAGTTTTGGAAAGAAGGATGGAAATGTTCCAAGCCATGATGAGTTTTTCTGAGTGCTGCAGAAGCTCCTCCTCTGTCGAGCTCCTCGAAGTGAGGCCTTGCAGCCCCAGCAGGGTTCGCGCACAGCAAGCAGGGCCCTCCAGGGCTCCTCCACCCACCTGAGCCACCCTCAGGACACCCAGAATGGCCAAACCCCTCTGGCTCAATGCCCCAGTGGAGGGAGGGCAATGCCAACTCACAGCTACTTCTGCTGGGAGAGTGGAGATGCAGCAGGAAATTCTCATTCCTTCCCCAGCCGGGGGAGAAAAGGACAAACCAGGCAGGACAGGACACAGGGAATGGCTCCCACGGCCAGAGGGCAGGGATGGATGGGATATTGGGCAGGAATTGTTCCCTGGCAGGGTGGGCAGGCCCTGGCACAGGGTGCCCAGAGCAGCTGTGGCTGCCCCTGGATCCCTGGCAGTGCCCAAGGCCAGGCTGGACAGGGCTTGGAGCATCCTGGGACAGTGGGAGGTGTCCCTGCCCTGTCCCTGTCCTTGCCATGGCAGGAGTGGCACTAGAGAGGCACTAGAGGGGTCCCTGCCACCCCAAGCCTTTCTGTGATTCTGATTCCCTGAGGGCAGAAAAACCAAACCCACAAAGTACAGCAAATGCCAGATTTGCATTGGCCTCCAGAATTGTCCCTGAGGCAGGAACTGGAAGAGAATTCCAGCAGAGGTTGAGCATCAGCCCCGACGAGGTGGAATGGGGTCAGCACATGCTGAGGGGCTGCTCCTGCAGGCAGGAAGTGACAATGGGGATGGAATTGTGGGGCTCAGTTTCAGGTTGGAGTTTCCCAGGATGAAGACTCCAAAAGAATGCAGGATGGGGTGTTGGCTGAGAAATCCTTGGATTTACCCCCATGCAATCAGCAGTGCAGGAAGCCAACCAGGAGGGCTGGCAACCCTGGGCAGCTTCACTGCCCCCTGCAAACCTCCAGCAACACCCCCAGCACTGCTGCAAGGCAACCAGAGGAATTATCCCAAATTTCCACACCTTCAGTTGCCAGGAGAAACGCTTTTTGTCATGGAACAGGATGTGAAGAGCACAGCTGCTCCCTTTTCAACATTAAAGACAGCAGAGCAGGGCTGGTGAGATTTGTTCATGCACAACAAAGCAGGATGGAAATTGGTGATTAAATCCCAGGGGGATTTGCAGCCCAGCTTTGAACTGGGCACTGAGGAGCCACTGGTGACAATGGGGCGCTCACTATTTTTAGCTGAATCCCTGAGGAACAAGGACAGCAGAAAAACCAAACCCATCAGCCCTGCTGTTCACAGAAATGCTTTTCATATGGACAGAGCCAGAACTTTGTCTCTGTCCCTGCTGTCCACTTCCCTGCACATTTCCTGCAGCAGGCTGGGATGGTGCAGGAAATGAGTGAAGGGAATTGGGGAAATGGGTGTTTCTGTGGGTGCTGGATAAAACCAGAGGGATGTGTGCAAATCTGCCAGCACACACAGGGATAGATGGGCATATTGCAGGGCCCAGCTTAAGCAAAGTGCACTCATTTTCCTTCATTAACCCCTTGGAGGACGAATGATTTTGCACCTGTGCAATAAACAGGGGTCAGGGAAGAAAACCTCAGGCTGAGCAGCTCAGGAGCGATGAGAATTCCAGGATGGGTGGGGTTGGAAGGACCTTAAAGCCCATCCAGTGCCACCCCTGCCATGGCAGGGACACCTCCCACTGTCCCAGGATGCTCCAAGCCCTGTCCAGCCTGGCCTTGGGCACTGCCAGGGATCCAGGGGCAGCCACAGCTGCTCTGGGCACCCTGTGCCAGGGCCTGCCCACCCTGCCAGGGAACAATTCCTGTCCCATATCCCATCAAACCCTGCACAGTGGCAGTGGGAAGCCATTCCCTGTGTCCTGTCCCTCCAGTTCCTGGTGCAGGGTCCCTCTCTGCCTTCCCTGTGTCCCCTCCAGACCCTGGGAAGTGCTGGGAGGTCTCCAACAACCTCCTGCTCCCCAGGCTGCACAGCCCCAGCTCCCTCAGCCTCTCAGTCTCTGCTGCTCTCCCTCTCCCAGCATTGCCACTAAAAAGCCTCTGCAGAGTCTGCTGTCCTCCTGCCTCTGCTCCAGGCTGGAGCAGAAACACACCTGTGGGGATCAGCTCATCCTCTAATTGTGGCAGCAGTAATGACTTGAGGGGTTTGGGGTCTTCCTGTTCCAGTTCAAATCTGTCTGGAGGGAAGGAATTGTTCTCTTAACAAATGCTCAGCTGCTGCTGCATCTCAAATGTTATGCTAATAGAGAGAGAAATTATCTTTTTAACTTGTTTTGTTGTCATTTGTATCCTTTAGGAAGTGGAACAACCTCAGATGGGATTCAAAGTCACCCTCGTTGTCTGATTGAGTTGGACTCAATCTTTGGGGGTCCCTTCCAGCTCAGAACACTGTCAATCTGTGAATTTATGCAGTGATTTTTGGTCTCTGCTTTGACATTTGCAGGACAGCCACCCTCCCTGAGCTCTGTGTCACCCTGGCAGAGTGTCCAGGGTGGCTCCAGCTCGGGGCAGGCAGGGACAAGCTCTGCTTGAGCTCCCAAGCAATTCCAATTATCCCTGCTCTCCAACCCAGCAATTTCCCTGATTCACTTTTCAATTACTCTGGGTTTTATTGTGGCAATGACAGGAACCAGGGAGCAACTCCTAACTTTTATTGACTCCGTGGGGAGGCACATGGGGACGGTGGCAAGCTGGAAACTTTCTATAGGATTTATAATTAGGACAAATCAATGGAGCTGCTTGTGAGCCTCGGAATAATTCGCTGTGAGCAGTGAAACACAAACGGTGCTGAGGCCCAAACTCCAGGTGCTGCTGTGAGTGGGAGCTGTGGAGAGCACCAGGAACTGGGCACTGCAGCTCCTGAGGGACCCCTGAGGCTGGAGGATGTTGTCCCACGAGGTATCTGGAAGGGAAAGTGGACCTGGTCCAATCTAGCATGTAGCTTCCTTCCTGACTTAAAATTCCTGCAGGAAATGAATCCCTACCTCAGTTCCTTGAGTCTCCCCAGTCGAAATTTCCCAAATTTGTGTCTGCCTTGCCTGCAGAGCCCCATTCCCAGGGAGTTCTGTGTCCTGCCTGGCCAAGGCTCCTCTGCTCTGTGCAGGAATGGCCCAATGGGAAGAGCTTGTTCCTTGAAGGGGTTAAATGCTGGAATAGCACTTATGATCATTTCATATCAGCTCAGCTTTAAAACAAAATAGTGGGAGGATTCTCTCTGGAATCCCAGGGTGGCCTTGCTGCCCTGCAGGTGGGTGAGGTCAGGGGGACCCTGCAGTGACAGGAGCAGGGCCACTCTGGGGACCTGCAGGGTCTTTTAAAGCTCCTGTGCTCAACAAGAGGTGGGACTGGCTGCTCTGGCAGGGAGGGTTTAGCTGGGAGAGCACTTAGACACAGGTTTATTTTAGGTTTATTTTCCTACATAAACCACTTGAAAGGGTCAGCTGGGGCTGTTGAGGGCTCCAGGTGGAGCAGGATTTTGCCTCCTGCTCTGATCATTAATTCTGCAATCCCAAAAGCTTCAAAGAATCAGAGAATCATTAGAGAATCATGAGTCCAGCCATGGGCCTGGCCCCAATTCCAGCACTAAACCAGGCACAAAGCACCATATCTGCAGTGACCCCTAGGCACGGCCCAAAGCCCGTGTCCGTGTTCCACTGGTCTCTTCTTCAGGGCAGCCCTGGACAATCTCTGAGTAACAAACAAGGCCCTTGTTCTGCCCTCAGACCTCCTGCATGGCTTGAATGATCCCAGGGCAGATGCAGAGGGGCTCTGCCCACACTGCCACAGTGGGGATGGGATCCCAAAAACACCTGGAGTCTGCTGAGCAGCTTTGGGCTTTCTGCACAGGTATAGGTATATTTGTATGGAGAAATGTATTGTCTTATTATATATTATTGTTGTTATTGTTATTAATACTACTGTAATGGTTACTGTTGTTGTTATTACACAACATTAATAATAATAATGATGATGATGATGATGATGTTAGAGGAATGAAGCACCTCTCCTGTGAGGAAAGGCTGGGAGAGTGGGGGTTATTCAGCCTGGAGAAGAGAAGGTTTGGGGCCTTCCAAGACCTGAAGAAGCCAACAAGGAAGATGGAGAAAGACTTTGGACAAGGCATGGAGGGACAGGACACAGGGAATGGATCCCACTGCTGGAGGGCAGGGATGGATGGGATATTGGGATGGAATTGGGGTGGCCCTGGCACAGGGTGCCCAGAGCAGCTGTGGCTGCCCCTGGATCAGTGCCCCAGGCCAGGCTGGATGGGGCTTGGAGCACTCTGGGATAGTGGAAGATGTCCCTGCTCATGCCAAGTGTTTAAAACTTTATGGTCTTAAGGTTTCTTCTAACCCAAATCACTCTGGGATATGATGATAATAAATTTTAAAGTATAAAATGTGTATACACACACAACACAAATACATATATATATATATATATATATATATATATATATATATATATAAATGGGAACATATGAAATATTTTCCAGGTGTCCAGTCCTCTCCAAGCCCCTCCCAGCTGGCAAGAGGGAGCAGCGCTCCACCCGAGATGGATTATCCCCTCCTTGATGTGGGAGGGAGATGTGGGCAGGACACGGTCCCATCCTGCCCGGGGCTGGACCCCAGCACTGAGAGCCCTGCCCTCCCTGCATGGTGTTATCCCATCCCCATCCCATTATCCCATCCCCATCATCCCATCCCATTATCCCAGCACTGAGAGCCCTGCCCTCCCTGCATAGTGTTATCCCATCCCCATCCCATTATCCCATCCCCATCATCCCATCCCATTATCCCAGCACTGAGAGCCCTGCCCTCCCTGCATGGTGTTATCCCATCCCCATCCCATTATCCCATCCCCATCCCATCCCATCCCCATCATCCCATCCCATTATCCCATCCCCATCCCATTATCCCATCCCATTATCCCATCCCATCCTCATCCCATCCCCATCATCCCATCCCATTATCCCAGCACTGAGAGCCCTGCCCTCCCTGCGTAGTGTTATCCAATCCCCATCCCATTATCCTATCCCATCCCCATTCCATTCCATTCCATTCCATTCCATTCCGTTATCCCATCCCATTATCCCATCCCATTATCCCATCCCTCCCACAGAGCACGAGGCTCTGCGTGGTCCCACAGGGACACGCTCACTCCCAGTGCCTGGGGCACCGGGAGCCCTGCAGGAGCCATGCCCTGGAAATAACCTGGAACGCTCACCCTGCGGTGGGCAGGGCTGGTGACAGCGCCGCGAGCAGCGGGACATGCCCAGGGCAGCCAGGGGGCTGTGCCAGCTTCCCCTGGGCTGGCAGAGCTTCCATCCCAGCAGGAACATCCCACATTCCCGACGCTGCCAGGAGCAGGAAGGGCACGGGCACATTTCCATAGTGATATTCCCTCGTCCCCTCTCGCGACAGCTCCGGCGGCAGGACTCGGACACACGGCGACAAATGCCCAGCGGGTTTCAGGGCACGCCCTGGGACACTCCAGTCGGGTTTGAGTGCACGTTCACAGCGCCCTAACCCCAAACGCCCACAAAAAGAGTTCTCACTGTGAGATGAGGAGGAATTCCAACCTCACCTGGCCCTGGGTACCTCCTGTGCGTCCCTGCACACCCCCCACAGCCCACATGGGATCTTCAGGGAACATCCCTGGGATTCCCGAGACATCTCTGGTGTCTGTGGGTCACAACCTGCTCTGGGCTGGGCTCCAACACCCCCCTTTGCTCCCAGGGATGGGCGATTTTGTGGCTGTCCTGTGCAGGTCCAGGAGCTGAACTCGATGGTCCTTGGGGATCCCTTCCCTTGGGATATTCCCCAATGCTCAATGTAGGTTTGGAGCATCCTTAAAGCTGCTGGCTCTGTGACTCCTGGGACAGGGGCTGGTGTGGCCCCCACATGTCTGCCAGGAGCCCACAGGGACACATTTGGCTCTGGAGATGGGAAATGCTGCTGGAATTGCTTTTCCATTCAAGAACAAACCTGGAGCTGTAATTCCCCCCTGGAGATGTAATTCCCTCTGCTGGTCTCACCCCCTGGTGAGGCTGGTCCCTGCCTTTCCTAAATCCAGATTCATTTTGGGGCAATGATTTAAGCAGAGAACGGGTCTTTGGCTGCGCCTCCACTTCCCAGCTGGGATCTAATGCTTCTTAAACTGGGCTGAGAGGAATAGGCCCCCTGAGAGGCACCACCTCCCAGCAAACACAGCAGGAATATTAATGCTGGCCCCATTCAATTACCTTGAAATCGTTTAGTAAACCACAGAGAAGCGGTGGTCTGGTGGTTTTTAAATTAGAGAATGCTCTGAGGCTGCAGCACAAATTAACAGGCCCCAACAATTTCTGTGGTGTGGGTTTAGGGCTGCCAGGCCTCACCCCCAGGCTGATCCTAATCAAAGGGAATCCCTAACGAGGGCTGCACCTTCCTGACCTCCCTGACAGGCCTGGGGGAGCCTCTGGGGCAGCAAACTCCTCTCAGCTAATGAGAGCTAAAGCTGGGAATTCCCATTTGGCACCGACCATCTTCTGTCTCCCCCCCAGATCTGGAGTTCTCATGGATTCCTGTCCTGGGGTAAATCCAGCAGTGGGCTGAGGTAAAACTGTTCTGATGGTGCTGTCTGTCCTGACATGGAAATGGCAGGTGGCAGCCTCAAAATGAGCAAAATCATTCACACAGCAGAAAAAAAAAAAAAAAAAAAAAAAAAAAAAAAAAAATAGTGGCTAAATATTTATGCAAAAATATCCAGAGATATCCCATAGTATGAAATCCCGTGTCCCTCTGCAGGAATAGGATTGCACCCTGAGCTGTTCCCCCTTGGCTCAGTCAGTGAGAGTACAGCAAGGGGGTTTGGGGCAGATCACTCTGAGGGCTGTGCCAAAACTCCAAATATTCCAAGGAGGAAAAAATCCTTCTGTCTTTGCCCCACAAAACTCTCCTCCATCAGGGGAGAGCAGGGGGCCTGCAGCCCATGGGGACCCTCAGGCTGCTGTGTCTGGGAATGCTGGAATTCCTGATGCAGGCAGCAGCACACCTCTGCTGTGTGCCGGGGGAGGCTGGTGCCACGCCAGGTGCCCGGGCACGGCTGCACAGACACTGCCTGTGGCAGCAATGACAAACCCGACAGCACAGGGGGCTGTGGAGCGAGGGGAAGCCGAGGCCCCGCAAAAACAACCTCCCCTGGCAGTTCCACCAAGCAGACTGAGTCTGGCCCTCGGGCCTTTTCCCCATTTCTCACAGGCTGCTGCGGATCCCTGCCTGCAGAAAGGATCTTTAATCTGCTCCTGGGTGGGGTGAGGCAGCAGAAACCCGAGCGAGGGAACGAATGGGCCCTGCTGCTGCTGTCTCCTGGAAGCCCTCAGCCAAAGGAAACCAATTTTTTACTTAACAGCTACAAATGTTCTGAGAATGCCGGGAGAAGTGGATTAGAAGGCGAGACCTGTTCCTGGACTGCACAAAGGACACAATCATTAATAAAGGCTTTACCAGACAGTTCTGGCAGACCCAGAACTGCTAGGGGGGACTTGAGGCATCCTTGGCACTGCTGATGGTGGTTAATGAAAAATAATAACAATGAGGCAGCAAAGGGAGCCTCTAATCCTGCTGTGCAGCACCTGCTAGAGCCAAGACAGAATCCAGAATGGGTTGGGCTGAGAGAGACCTCCAAGTTCATCCCTGCCATGGGACACTTCCCACTGTCCCAGGCTGCTCCAAGCCCCAATGTCCAGCCTGGCCTTGGGCACTGCCAGGGATCCAGGGGCAGCCACAGCTGCTCTGGGCGCCCTGTGCCAGGGCCTGCCCACCCTCTAAAGCAAAAGGGAAAAGAGAAAAAATCCCGAAGTTTTTATTCTTTACTTCCATCAGCAGGTGATGTTCAGCCACTTCCCGGGAAGGACTCCAGCCCCTGGAGTTTCCCCAGAGGCAAACATGGTAAATAACAAATTCCCCCCTTCCTCCTACTTTTCTTAGCTTTTATATCTGAACTGACATGGTCTGGAATATCCCAGGACCTCAGGACTGGCACCTTCTCATTTGCAAGACATGAAATATTGAAAAGACTTTTTTTTTTCCACAGTGAGAAATTCACCTAAAACAGGAGAAATTCATCTGTGCAAGGAAAAGTCATGATTTGTCAAACTGGCACTTTGTAAGGAGAAGGAAGAAATAACAAATTCGAAATGCCAGCCATTCCTGACGTTGCTGATGGGGCCCAGGAGCTGACAGGGAGGAGATGGAAGTGCCACCAGCAGTGTGTCCCAGTGGGGCCTGCCCAGTGCCCCTGCAGCTGCTCAGCCAAGGCACACAAACACTACTTTTGGGGATATTTTCCAAGTCCCCCCAAGCTGTAGGAAGCAGGGTCTCTCCAAAGCCCATCCCATCAGCCCCCAAAGCCCCTGGCTCCCATGATGGCACATCTGCTGAGAGGTGGCAGTGCAGCTCCCTGGTGCCTGCCATGGATCTCTCCTGACAAGTCGAGAGCCCTGAGGGAAGTCAGTGAATCTCAAATTCATCTGGAGACAGAAGTACAGTGCAAAACCTCTCCCCTGCTGCAGCTCAGTTCAGCAATTCCAGAGCACAGGATGGGAAACATTGGTGCTGATGCACCAAGCCAAGGCTCAAAGGATGGGAAGGAAGGACAGAAATTATTTGAATATTTTGAATTTGTTTCTCTCTGTCACCCTGCACTGGGATGTGGATTTGTCTTTCCTTATATTTGCATGTTGTAATTATTTTTATGCCACCTTTTGCTCTCCACATAGCAACCATTGTTTGGAACCAAGATTAATTCAGCTGAAAATCACGACAACAAAACCAAAGCCTGGAGTGTCTGCTCAGTTGCTCCAGTGCAGGGAGTCCATGATTGTTTTCTTTGCCATGCTACAAACAGGGTGATCACTTCTGAAGTCCCCTCCAGCAATTCACTTGGCATTTGTGAGCTCCCAGCAGCTACCAATAACAGAGAGAGAGCAGAAAATGCAGATCAGCTGTCAGTGCTGAAAAATAAACTTCAGCAAAGTGATTTTAATGCCTGACTCAGTCTGCACCAAGGAGGGAGCACTGGCACCTCCACACTGGGATAAATGAGCAGCTTTTCCTGCAGGAAAGCTCAGCAGGCCGAGGGAAAGCAGAAGCAGAGCTGGGCCCCCAGCACAGGTGATCCCACAGCAGAGAGCAGGAGAAATGTGGGGAGCTCCTCCTGGGCACAGCAGGGACAGTGAAGATTTGGAACACATTTAGGAGCTCCACGTGCTTGTTTGGAGCCCATTGGGAATGCAGTGGGAGCCTCCCAGCAGCAGCTCTCCATCCCATCATCTGCACCAGGAACATGGGACAGGTGGACTCAAGGGGTTCCTCAGAGCAGGGGACACAGCAGATGGAACAGGTCCAGTGAATTTTCCTTCCCTGCCTTGTCAGGACTGCCCAATCATCAGATTTCGCTGTGCTATATCACAATAAACAAACCTTTGGATTATCTTTTATCTTGGGCTATCCTTTATGGCAGATCTGACCATGAGTCTCTGGGGAGCTGAATGTAGAATCACAGAATATCCTGACTGGAAGGGGCCCCCAGGGATCACCCAGTCCAGCTCCTGACACCCCAACAATCCCAGCCTGGGCATCCCTGGAGCTCTGGCAGCCTTGGGGCCGTGCCCATTCCCTGGGAAGCCTGGGCAGTGCCCAGCACCCTCTGGGTTCCCCCAGAACCTTTCCCTGAGCTCCAGCCTGAGCCTGCCCTGCCAGCTGGGGACTGTCCCCAAGGCAGGAGAGCCCTGCCCCAGCCCTGAGCCCCCACCTTGGAGCAGCCACACCACAGGAGAGAGCTCTGACCCAGGCCTGTGACATCAGGCTGCTAATTGCACTTCAGTTCTGCATGAATGAGAGAAATATTTAGCTCAGTGACACTTAAGGGCTCTTGTCCCACTAAAATAAACTGAATAAATTGTCACATGGCAGCTCAGCTCCCCCACCCTGAGCCTTGCTGAAGCAGGGCTTGGAGAGCCCAGTGACGGCAGCTGGGGCCAAATCAAAGCTGGGCTTCCAGAGAGAGACCAGCACGCTGGGGACGGAGCAGCTCTGCTGGGGAGAGGCTGGCAGACATGGGATCGTTCACCTGGAGAGGGAAAGGCTCCAGGGTGACCTCACTGTGGCCTTGCAGGGCTGAAGGTGCTGACAGGAGAGACAGGGAGGGACTGGGGACAAGGGGTGGAGGGACAGGACCCAGGGAATGGCTCCCACTGCCAGAGGGCAGGGATGGATGGGATATTGGGATGGAATTGTTCCCTGGCAGGGTGGGCAGGCCCTGGCACAGGGTGCCCAGAGCAGCTGTGGCTGCCCCTGCATCCCTGGCAGTGCCCAAGGCCAGGCTGGACAGGGCTTGGAGCAGCCTGGGACAGTGGGAGGTGTCCCTGCCATGGCAGGGGTGGCACTGGGTGGGCTTTGAGGTCCCTTCCAACCCAAACCATGCTGGCACTCTGTGATGCTGGATATGGGAAACGAGCTTTATGCCACACTGAAATCTCCCTCCCTCACTGACTCCTCCTGACACCAGACCATTCCCCTGGCAATAATCCCCTATTTCTCGTTATCCCACTGGGTCCAAGACCTCACCTGCAGCCTTTTTGATGCCTCCTCTACTCTGCAGGTACCAATCTATTTTTCTCACCAAATTTTGAAATGTGTTAATAAAATCCTGCTCATTTCAACTCTGGAGTCCTCAGCTTCTGCCCCAGCTCTGGAGAAGGACATGAACCTTCCACAGTGTGAGCAGGGATATTTTTTTAATAGGAAATGTCACTGATCCATGAAAGCTCTGAGCCCTGAGTTCATTAAAACCTCATTAATTGGAGGCCTAACAGCGAGAGGGAAGGACCTGGCAGCCTGACCTGAGCTGACTGCAGACACTCACCCTGGCAGGGACCAGGGGAAATGGCATTTAGTGATGTGACCAATTCCATCCCTGGAAGAAGAACCTGTTGTGAGGGAGCAGCACCAGCTTTGGGGTGGCCTTTTGCCTGGAAAGGATCTCAATTTCATCAGTCCTTGAGTCCAGTTTTTGTTTCATCAGTCCCTGGGTGCAGTTCCTTTGCAAATGTTACTTAATGTTTGTTATTTGCCCAAAAGCCTTGGCTCAATGGCAGCATTTTCATCCCATTCCATCTACTGGAGAAATTCCTTCTTTTGCAAAATAAAAATTGACTGATTTTGCAGGAGAAAAAGCTGAGGACAGAGGCTGGAATCAATCCTGTGACAGTCAGTGGAAGAAGGACCAGGCTGCAGAGCCAGGCTGTCCTTTGCCTTCCCTTCAGCCCTGACCCAGGAACATCTCCAGAGCTCCATTTGCAGAGGACAAAGTATCTGCTCAAGTCAGATGGGATTGTGATCCCTGGGTATTTGGGATCTTAACACATCCATCCTGATGAGTGAGGGGAGGGGTTGAGCTTGCCAAGGATTTATCTTGAATTTTGCTTGTTTGAACAAATGCAAATCCTGCTGCACACAGTGACCCTGTGGTTTGGGGTCAGGCCTTGTGGGTCCCTCCAGCTCTCAGGGGTGGCACATCCTCAGTGCCTGCCTGCAGAAGAGCCCTTTGGAAAGGTCCTGCTCCTTTCCTTGCCTGGGGTTAAACTCCACCACCAGCTCCACAAAGTCCTTTTCCCTTTTCCTTGGTGACACATGTCAAGTTTTCTGTTTTCCCTGCTCACAACAAGCTGCCTTTCCCTGCAGGAAATCTGTGCTCCCTGGCCAGCTGTTCCAGCTCATCACTCCTGTCATCTCCGGCACTTTTCCTGGCATGCTTCATCCTGGTTTGAAATCCCTCAGGAGAGAGAAATCCACATCTGCTGAGGGTTTGAGTGGCTCCTTTTCTGCCCCACTTGACACAGCCACACTGAGGGGAACTTGTGCTTTGCTGCCCTCGGAGTGTCCCCCCCACCTGCTTTGTCATTCCTTGGGCTCCCCAGTCTTTGCTGCCCTAAGAATCATTTCACAACAGCTGATTTCACCAAGGAACGGGTGAAGGAAAGAAAAAAGAACAATCTAAAATGCACCAAGAGCTGCTGCTCTTTGGTAACTCAGAACTGCTGAATCCCAGAATGGTTTTGGTTGGAAGGGGCTTTAAAATCATCTCCTGCCCTGGGCAGGGACACCTCCAATAGACCAGGCTGCTCCCAGTCTGCTGTTCCATCATCTCTGTGGTCCCTCTGTGACCTGCCCGTGTTCTGTGGATTAATTTTGCTGTCAGTGCTAGAGCCAGGCTGAAATATCTGCTCTCTACCTGAGTGTGTCAAATGCACCTGGATTTTATCAGAGAGATAAGGTGAGCAGACTCTGTTATATCTGCCTGGGGCTTAGGCATCAAAACAGGTCCATTTTTCACTGATTTTGTTTTTTTCCCAGTAAAGGCAAATGTGGGTTCTTCAGGATTTTGTTTTGGTTTTGGTATTTTTTAATTCCATTTGTGTTTTTTTCTTTTTTGGCAATATGGTCAATTGAATAAAATTGACATTTAGGCAACAAAAGTTCACAACAGACTGTGCCACCTTCTGTATTAAAGCCTTTCTTTCCCTCTGCACACTCTGGTTGGAGAAGCTGGATGTTGTTGTTGATTCTCCAAGGGAAAAGCTGGGAAGAGCTGCAGGGAAAGGAGTCCCTGAGCCCCCAGAACTGCTCTGGTGTGTGTCTGCACATCCATATCCATCAGAGCTGATGTAATCAAAAGGAAGGCACTGCAAAATATAATTTGGAGCAGTTTGCAGCATTCATGCATAATTTTCAAATTATTTGGGAAGAGAAAAGTTATGAGAGTTGACAAGGCAATGTTAAATGCAGTGAGAAGGAATGAAACTTAGTCTTCAATTTATATATTCTGTCAATTAATAAAGGAATGGATATAAATGAAAGGATCTGGGAGAACAAAGGGGAATCTGCTTCTCTCAGAGCTTAAAGAGCCAAAGCAACACATGCTGGAGAAGATGGGAAAAGACACCCTGGGAACAGGTGTGAGTGTTAACTGCTCTTTAGAGGTGCTAATGAAAACTCCTCAAAATGAACGGGATCACAGGGAATCCTGAGGATTTGATAAATTTCCGGGATTTGGCTGTGTAAACCTGACATGCCTCCATCAAGGAAATGTTATCACTCCTCGACTCAGCCCTGCAAACAGCTCCACTAAATTTCCCTGAGCTAATTGCTCTTTAATAGTTTGTTGTGTGAGCACTCGCTAATTACAAGTCAGGCAGCTTTGTGAAAACACATCTGAAATATTCCTACAGGTGAGTAATGGGTTTGGGGAAGAAAGGGATTTTTGACAGAGTGTGGTTTGTGAGTCTTGGGTGATCAGAAGTCCTGCTTCAAACACCAGCACCAGGCAGAGCGCTGTTGTCATTAGACATAAATAATTCATCAGCTGAGGAGATCCAGATAGCTCTGGCCTCTGGGGGCAGCATTTTAAATTAAAAATAACCCAACTCTTTATGCTGTTGTTTGTTTCTTAATTCTTGCAGGTTTCCCTCAGACTCTGCCATTTGGGCCCAGTACAGGACAGAGAGGTTGTGATCCCAGACTGGAGCATTCCCACAGCGATGGGGAACAAGAGGAGCGACAGAATGGGACTGGGAGGGTGACCCAGGGATGTGTGACACTGCTGAGAGCCCTCAAACCCTGGGGGCAGCCCTGGGCCCCTGAGGACAATGCAGCCCCTGGGGGACTGAAGCATGTCCAGGGCAGGGAAGGGAGCTGGGAAGGGGCTGGAGCCCCAGGAGCAGCTGAGGCAGCTGGAAAAGGGCTCAGCCTGGAGAAAAGGAGGCTCAGGGGCGACCTTGTGGCTCTGCACAGCTCCTGACAGGAGGGGACAGCCAGGGGGGGGTCGGGCTCTGCTGCCAGGGAACAGGGACAGGAGGAGAGGGAACGGCCTCAGGCTGGGCCAGGGGAGGTTTGGATTAGAAAATAGGAGAAATTTCTTCACTGAAAGGGTTGTCCAGCAGTGGTGGAATCCCCATCGCTGGGAGTGCCCAAGAAGTGTGGATGTGGCACTTAGGACATGGTTCAGTGGTGACCATGGTGGTGGTGCTGGATGATCATTGGGCTGTTCCAGCCATCAGCACCTCGGATTGCCTGGGGGAGCCTTCAAGGCCTTTGCAAACAAATCTCCACAGTGCCCCAACACCACCCGTGGCTCTGACATTCAGGTGTGGGGAGGCCAAGACAGAGTCATGAACTGGCTTTATTAAGTCACAGCACGAATTCTCACTGACGAGCTTAGCAAAAAGTACAATTAAATAAAACAAGTGCTAAAAATGCCAACTCTTGTCTGCTTTTTTTCTGGAATCACCCCAGGCTGGGCCAGGAGAGGCTCCGGGTGGACATCAGCAGGAATTTCCTCATGGGAAGCATTGTCAAGGATTGGCAGGGGCTGCCCAGGGAGGTTTGGAGTTCCCAGCCCTGGAGGTGTCCCCTGGAGGTGGCACTCAGTGCTCTGGGCTGGGAACAAGGTGGGGATGGGGCCCAGGGTGGTTCAGTGATCTTGGAGGGATTTTCCAGCCCCAGTGATCCTGGGGTTCTGTGTGGTCCGTGTGCAGCAGCGCCAGGGCTGGTGCTGAGGTTCCTTAGGACGCACAACAGCAATCCCAGCAAACCCAAAGGGCAGGAAGTCCCTCCCACCCTTATATTGCATTTCTTCTTCTAAATTCAGCCTTGATTGAGACATCCAGATTGGTGGAATGGGATAAATTCCTGGGAAGATGCAGACTTTGCTAACTACAGAACAAAAAGAAAGGCAGAAGGAATCCCCATACATCATTAGTCCTGATTGTAATTTATACAATAAAAATAAAAAGTGATGGCTTAAATTGGAATTTTCTGTTGCCTCTGAGAGGATCAATTGAAGTTTTTATCCCACATTTAGATGTTAATGGTGCAATCCATCACTCCAGGGCCATTCTGGGGCAATGGTGGTGTTTAGAGGTCGATGAGAAGCACTGGAAGAGGAAATGCTGAATATTGGAAGAGGAAATGTTGAATGCTGGAAGATGAAGGAGATACAGTGTTGGCTTTCAGAGAACATCAGAGCTCATTTTCTCCACTGGTGGTGGTGCAGCTGTGGGGTCTGGACTGCTGAGGTTCAAGATCAGGGTCTATCACAGCTGCTATTTGCTTATCTCATGGGAAGGAAAAAAAGCATAATGTTCACTTTTAGTATTCCCTAAACTCCATCTCTTTCTTTGGGAAGAAGTTTTCCTCCTGGTGGATGTAATAACCCATGGATGGACATTGCATGGGCAGATTCAGAGCAGATGTCAGGGGGAGAATCCCACCTTCACTGCAGAAGGGAGGAAGAGAGACCTTGAGTGAATAATTTGCCAAGTTATTTTGGGAAGTTCTGTGAACTTCCAGCACATCCAACTTGTGCTGTCAGGAAATTTCACACCTTGCAGGAGAAATGCTCTCCTTGGGCTTGCTCTGAAACTGTCTCCTGTTTCACTTGTACCCTCCCCAGCTCCCGTCATCACCTTCCCAAATTCTGACATAAAAAAGGTAACCCAGTTATCTCTTTCTCCACCTAAGTTTCTTCTTTTTATCCACTTAAGTTTCTTCTTTTTAGCCACCAGAGTTTCCTCTTGAGGAAGGACCTTCTGGAACTGATGATGGTTTCCTGCTCATTAACTTCTTCCATCCCACCATCTCTCTTCCATGACACGGTGGAGCAGATCCCAATGACATCCAAGAACTGAACACACACACCACAAGCTGATTTTCCCCTATTCCTTTCTCAACCTTCCCCAGTTTTCCACTTGCTGAGGGCTGAGCCAACATTCCCATGGATCTACTAAAAAGAACTTCAGGGTCCCATTCCCGAGTGGTGCCAGCCCTCTCTGAGCTCAGGGGTGCACATATGGAAAAGGTTTGGTGTCACTCTGTTTATTTTGCCACGGAAGGAGGGCACCAGGCATAAGCATCAAGAACAGCATCTTTCTTCTACAGCCCGTGGAGCATCCCAGGTGTTTTCCACATCCTTCTGCCTCTGCCTGTCTCCCAAAAGTGAGGGGAACACAGACCTGGAACCAGCCTGGCCGCCATCCCAATGGAGAAATCAGCCACCTTCACCCTGGAGACAGCTGTGCACTGGCTCACAGCTCCCACAGGAGAGCAAACCTGCAGGAGAAGCCCCTGGGATGGCAGGAAAAGGAGCACAATCCCCATTCTGGTGCAGCTGCCCAGCAACTGGGTGAAAGTGGAACCCCACTGGAAATGGCCCTGCTGGTGTCTTGCTCCCTTTCTCCATGCAGTGGTTCCCTTCCCTCAGTGCTCACTCCTACAGCTGAAATTTTCATTCTCATGGAGTTTTAAGCTGGAAAAGCACCAGTGTTCTCCATCCTCTCCTGTCTAACCCAGGTAGGTGTTCGTTAATAATCAACACAGTGAATTGTGGTGAAAAATTAAAACTTTGCAATTTTGATAGATTTGTAAGGTACGGTATGTATTTTTATTACAGTGCTGGGTGCACGCTAGGATTTCTTTTTAAAGGGTATGCGTGCCTCTGAAAACTCTTGATTTTTTTTATTATTTTAGCTAATTTACATATTTCTAGAATTTTACAATAGGTTTATGTATATTTATTTTTTTATTTTGCGTTACACTTATAGTTAGTTACACTTGTACTCAGTTTTTGTTAGAAAGTATAGAGAGAACTCTTGGGTTTGCTCTGCACTGTTTGTTTTAAGGTTTGAGGAGTCTTTTTTATCTTTTATTTTTTTAGCTTGGAAATTTGTATTCTTTTTCTTTAGCTGGGGTAATTTTGCTAGTGCTGTAGTTATTAGACAAAACAGCATATTTTACTTATGTTAGTAAGCTCAAAGTGGTACATTTCACTTAAATTTAAATGGATTTCTACTTTGTTAAATTTTTACTTTGTTTCAACAGGGATTCAGCTCTTCAGGAAAAGCTGCTGTACCAGTGTACCCAAGGAATCTGTCCAGCACCAGCTGGGAACAGCTACAGCCCAAGGAAGCAATGTTAACTGTGACCCAGGAGTCAGGATTCCCACTTTCTCTGTGCACCAGTGCCTAGGGATGTGTCCATAAAATCCCAGTGTGAAGAGAAAGCTCTGCCCCAGGATTGCCTCTGGCTTTGGGAGGATCTGGGATGGCTCCAGCCTCGGTTCCTTACCAGACTGATCCCCCAGCCTGCCTCGGCTGATCCCTGCTGCTCCTCCTGGGGTACCAAATCTGCTTTTGGATCTCAACCTGCCCACTGGGATATTGAGGAGAAACTCCAGAAACTCCATGCTGGCCCTGGAGAAGGAAAGGCTGCTTCTCAAGGAGCTCTTCTCAGTTGGAAGTTGTTTCACATTGTGGGGCATGGGCTGGAACAAGGAGAGTTTTAATGTCCCTTCCTGCCCAAACCATTCAAAGATTCCATGATTTCATGGTTCTGAGATTCCATGATACCCTGATTCTATGATTTCTTGATTCCATAATTCTATCACTCCATTATTCCATGACTCTGTGATTCCATGGTTCCGTGATTCCATGATTTCATGATTCCATGAGTCTGTGATTCCAGTGTTCTATGATTCCATGATTTCATGACTCTGTGATCTCATGATCCCATGAATTCATGATTCCATGATTTAATGAGCTACATTTTACATTTTGCTTGAATCCAGGGACTGTTGGGCCCGGTGGGTTTTTACATTTTGGAGAATTGTGCCATTTTCCTGCATCTTAAGGGCTGGTGGGAATTACACTGGCAACAACCAGGAAAACCTGACACCACCTGAGGGTTTTTTTTTTTTTTTTTTTTTTTTTGTCTCCATCTGATTTTTTTGTCTCCTTACCCATGGAAATTTGGCTCATTTTAATGGATAATACAGCTCATTGATGTGAACTCATCCCCTTGTCCCACTGTGTTATTTTATACCAACTCCTGAACCACCCCTTTGGGACCCTTTTGATCCCAGGACAATCACACTTTCCAAACGTGCAGTTTAATACTTTGCACTGCACATACAATTTCCCACTGGAAATACAAGGGAAAACCAACTTGTTTATCAAAGTTTCATTTTGGCAGAGCGTTATCTTCAACTGCTCCACACGAGCTCCAGTTGCTGCCTCAAATTCAGCGTGGGAGGGCTGAGACTCCCCGGCCCCCCACAGCAGGCAGGGAGCACAGCTGCAGCTGAGCTCCAGATGTGCTCCCGCTAAGCCAGCCTGGCTGCAGACAGAGGAGAACAAACAGGGCGGGATTGGGAAGGGATTTTTTCTGTTGGGTGTTATGAAAGTGGAAAATGGATATTATGGATATAAAAGGCAAACATAAAATCATGGAATCAGGAGTAAATGGTGAGTTAATACGTCGAGTTTGTATTTGCAGTGTGTGAGCAAGGAAATAATGGATTGGGTTCAGGAGGGGGGGTTGTTTTTATGCCTTTTATTACTGAGGCTGCTTCCCTGCCTGGCAATCCTTCTGAGAACTCCTGACTTCATCCCCAGCTCCACAGGCACAGGAAAACAAAGGAAAGATGGAGGAAATGTCAGCCAAGCAGTAGGAAAAAGAACCCAAACAGGAAAACAAAGCAGCTGAATGCTTCCCAGGGACAATGGAGCAGGTCTTCCCATGTGGGAGCCCATGGCCAAGGCTCAGGTAGGAATTAAACACAAATCCAGGTGTCTGCATTGTCTGGGTTATCTGCAGTTGTTGAACACACATCCCAGCAATGCACTGGACTCCAAGGCCTGGCTCTAAGCAGAATCCAAGGCACAATGGTCACCCCCAAGTGCAAAAGGAGAGGGGCACAAAATCAAATCTGAAAACACAAAATGTTTATTTTCCCCCAGCAACCAATGTTTCCTGGTAAAATGACAGACTGGAAAAGGGAATAAATGCTCCCTGTGTGCTCCACTGGGAGCAAGGCAAGGTGCCAAATCCATGTTCTGGCTTCTTAGGCTGGAGATCAGGGAAAGGCTCTTCCCCCAGAGGGTGCTGGGCACTGCCCAGGATCCCCAGGGAATGGGCACGGCCCCGAGGCTGCCAGAGCTCCAGGAGCTCCCAGGGATGCCCAGGCTGGGATTGTTGGGGTGTCTGTGCAGGGCCAGGGGCTGGGCTGGATGATCCCTGTGGATCCAGCCCAGGATATTCCATGACTCTCCTGGGAGAGTGCTGGCTTTGTGCCTCTGGTCAGGCAGAGCTTTGGCCCAGGAACCAGCAGAGCAGGGACACAGCAGAAGCTCCTGGGTTTGGAGTGTGCAAAGTCAGCATGGCCCAGCAGCTGCTGCTTTGTGTTATCCCTCCTGATGGCTTCCCAACCAGGGCTTTCAGCAGCCCCTGCTGCTCCCAGCCCTGCTGGAATGCACAGAAGGTTTTTAGACAAACTCACTTTTCAACAAGATCCAGCCTCTATTCCCAGTGTAAGGAAGCTCCAAAGCTCTGCTGGGTGAAGTTATTTATAAAATAAATGTAAACACGCACATTATTGACAATAATCTTCCATTACCCACTCCACAGGCAGCCTGGAACAATGCACGTGGAGCAGGTGCCCTGCTGCTCTCTGTTCCTATCAGGACTGATTTTATGAGGATGAGATTTTGCTCTGAAATGTTTCAGAAGCAACTGAGGGACAGATGGGGAAGGAAGCTGCACACCGGCAGCACTAAACCCACCCTATCTGTGCTAAAAGCTCTTGGTGCAAGGAAAAGTGATAAGCACGGGGACATTTTGGGGCAGCAGCAGCTCGAAGGAAGGAATGCAGCAGGTTGGCAAATCAGGCAGGGCTGAGGAGCTGGGAAAAAAACCCCACGTTTTCCTGGGATTGAGTAAACCTAGAGGTCCAGAACTTTGGGAATTGTGTTTCTCTGCAGGAAGTTTGCTTGTGATGCTGCCACATGGGGACAACGCGAGTTCTGGGCCAGAGAATTCCAGCTCCGTGGCTGGGATCTCTGGGATCAAACCTGCCTGGCCTTCCCACACTGGGGGTGAGGAATTGGGGTAAAAAAAGGGAATCTTCCCTCTGGCACATCCCACTGGCTCAGCTGTTCAGCTCCTGAGGGTGACAAACAGAGGCCTTTTGAGTCACTGGCAGGTGGCACTTCAGGCAGGCTGTGACAGGAGGTTCTGAGCCAGGATGGCCCTGTGGTTCTGATGGTTCTGAGCCAGGATGGCCCTGTGGTTCTGAGCCATCCCAGAGCAGGTGACCTCACTCCTGAGCCATCTCCACCCCAAAGCCATCCCTCCTGTTCCATGCCCTGCCATCCTTCCTGCCCCAGGGGGTGGCAGCAATAACCCCACATCCCTCAGCATCACAAAGCTCAGCTCCTGTGGGGTTTGTTTCCAAGGAACACTGAAAATTGGAGCATACATTAAACCTGGGAATCATTGTAATTTAATTAAAATTTTATCTTGTTGATCCGATCATATCCTAAAAGCAACCAGGAGCTCTGCCTGCATGATCACATCAGTTCCTGGGATTTCAGGAGTCCTGCTCCTCTGGCAGCTCATCGCACCCTGAGACTGAGGGGATGTGAAATTCCTGCTTCCTGCATAAAGATGGAATGTGCAGCACTTGGATTTATTCCCTATGGAGCCAGAGGAGAAAGGGAATGAGGGAAACAGAGAAACCAGAGCAGTGGCAGTGGATGTGCCCAGGTACAGGCTCTGCCACAGACAGGACAGACTGCTTCAAATGGAGCCCCAAGTCTGTTCTGCTTGGGAAAAAGGGGGATTTCTATTCATTGTGTGCCACATCCAAAGGAGAGTTTGAATCACGGGGGCTGCAAACCCCAGCGTGGGCAAACCTGTGCCTGTGCTGAGGGGAAGACATGAAAAGATTGCTAATTAAAGCCATTAACTGATTGACTTCTCCCCTGAGCTGAGTGGAAATAACTTCCCAAAGCCCAGGCTCCTGCTCCCTCATGCTGAGGCTCAGCAGTTCCAGCAGGGAAGGAAGTGATCAGCAGATCCCTCTCCTCTGACAGCTGAGTTCATTCCTCAGGCACAGCTGCCCCTGGGATTCTGCTCTGTGCTGGGGGTCTGGCAGGGAATGCACGTGGAGGGATTCACTCCCTGATCCAGCCTTTTGTCACCTTCCAGGCACCCCAGGGGTGCTCTGCCTGCACAACAGTGGCCCTGTCACCTCTTCAGGTGGGGTCTACCCTCAAGCAGGGGTTGGTCTTCATCCCCACAGTCTTAAAATCTGATTTTCTGGGAAATATTTCCATCTTAGGTACCTTCCCCTGCTCTAAAGAGAACAGAGACTTATGAATCACTGGGTTCATCATGTTGAAAGAATGTGACTTTTTATTGTCAGTGATATTTGAAGTATTTAAAGTTTGAACATGTCTTGTTCATGCTAAAAGGGAATGGGGCTTCATCATCCCCCACCCACGGTGACCTGCACACTGAGAGGGAATACTGCTGCCTCCTCAAAGTCACTGCAATTGTCATTGCCCAAAAGATTCTCCAGTTTGGCAGAACTGGCTAAAACCAATGGGCTGAAAGCACCCTGACACTGCCCCGCCTCGTACTGACTGGGGAGTGGTTCCAGTCAATGCTAAATCAAGGTGTCATTTATTACTATGATCCAGCAATTCAGCAGCTCCTAAAATCCCATTCCACATCTCCAGGATCTCCTCCTCACATTCCCATTTCATTGATAGGTTCAGATGGATGGATCGTTTGATGTTCTCCTCTATCTCCTTCCTGCCCTTTACTTTGGCTTTAGGTTGGACTTGATGATCTCAAAGGTCTTTTCCAACCTTAATGATTCTCTAATTATGAACAAGAAATGTTTCCATCCCTGCAGTGAGCTGAGGCTTTGACCTCTGCAGCTTTTCAGATGCAACACCAGTGATCCAAGCCCTTATAATCAGGGATCTTATTTATTCCTAGCCACAGAAAAGCCTTCTCAATAGAATTCCAGATCTCATTTTCTGTGCAATTTATTAGTTGGGATGTGGTGGCTGCACCTGTTTGGGGTTTGTGCTTAAAGAGGGGCAGGTTGTTCAAAACGAGCTCTCTGCACATCCAGTGTGAGCACAGCAGGAGCTGCTGATTCCCAGAGCTGTGTCCTGCTTCCCAGAGTCAGGGAATCATGGAATCACAGACTCATGGAATAACAGAGTCACGGAATCATGGAATTTGTACATCTCAGTGAAGCTGGGGCTGCCCCTGGATCCCTGGAAGTGTCCGAGGCCAGACTGGATGGGGCTGGGAGCAGCCTGGGATAGAGGAAGAGGCTGGAATAAGGTGGGCTTGAAGATCCCTTCCATCCCAAACCATTCTATGATTCCTGGGATCTCCTCCTTCCCCCCTTTTTAGTGAAGGAATTAAGTTAAGGAAGATTCCAAGACCTGACCTGATGAAGCTGCAGCAGAGTCTGGTCCAGAGCCATCACAGCAGCACACTGTGTCACCAGCAGCGACAGCCACCAAGGGCTCCTGGGGTGAAGAGCCATGATGGGGACAGGTGACAGCCAGGACAGGAGTGTCCCCACCCCCTGTGTGACCAGAGGAGCCCTGGCCATGGCAGAGAGGGCACAGAGGGTGAGGGGACACCGCAGCCCCCCAAAGCACTGCCACCCCACAAACAATGGCCCGGGAGTGACAAAAGGCCACCTGAAGGCTTAACCGGGACTTGCCTCGGGGGCTCTGCCAGCAGCTGCGGGCTGGGGGAGCAGTGCTGCCTGCCGAGGCAGCTCCAGCTGCTCACACCAGCCGTGACCCAGCCAGGGACCGGCTCCAAGGCCGCATTTCATTGTGCAGGTGCTGAGCGAACCGACTGCAGCTTTAATTGCAGGAGCAATTAAAGTCTATCAAATGGCACGTGGAGGCTCTGAAAGCAGCCACAGGCAGGTGGGATAATGTAAATTATCCTGGGCAGGTTTAAGCTCTCTTAACGAGGTCTGTGATGACCTTGGTGAGTAAGGACTGGGCTGTTTCTGGTGTTGTGGAAAAGATGCTTTCAGGGAAGGGAAGTTCAGAGCTTTTCCAGTTTCACATTCAGAAAACCAGAATAAATATGATAAAGTGATCATAATAAATGTAATAAAATTACCACATTACCCACAAATTTCTGAGATGCAACAAACTCCCCACCACAGAAGTTGTCAACTCTTGTTGCAATTCAATTTCTAATATCATCCATATGTCTCCTGTGCCCCTGGAGGAGGACAGAACACTTCCAGGGTGTTTCCTCCTGCAGATTCCAGGCCTTGTTTTCTATAAATCCGATTATTCTTGCCTTGTTTCCCTCTGCTGTGAGATGGGGCAGCAGCTGAATGCCCGAGTAGGGGCACTGTGTCAGGGCTGATAGCTAAAGTCAGCACTGATTATCCAACACCTGGAAAAGAGCTGGGCTGGAAGTGGAGAGAGGATTAGAATCATTCCTGGTGCATTTTAATGGCCTTTAATCAGCCACTCCATGGTGATTACCAAATGTTTCCTCGGAGGGTGCATGGCTGGGGTGGATTGGGGTTTAGCTGCCCTAATTGAATTCCTGTTCAGCAATCAGTGCTCGACTGGCTCCAGAGCCACGCAGGTGGGGAAAGGAGAGGATTCCTCAGGGCTGGGGGCTCTCCTCTGTCTGCTCCTTCTCCCATTGCTCCTTCCCTGCCCCTGTCCTGGCAGAGCCCTGCTGGCCCCTGACTGTAGGAAAGGAACAAAATTCTTCCCTGTGAGGGTGGGCAGGCCCTGGCACAGGGTGCCCAGAGCAGCTGTGGCTGCCCCTGGATCCCTGGCAGTGCCCAAGGCCAGGCTGGACAGGGCTTGGAGCAGCCTGGCACAGTGGGAGGTGTCCCTGCCATGGCAGGGGTGGCACTGGGTGGGCTGCAAGGTGCCTCAAACCCAACCCATTCTGGGGTTCTGTGAATAATGAACACTCTCGGAGAGGGAGGAGTGGCTGGCAAAGCAGACCCAGCTGCCAGAGGAGTGATCATCCTTCAGGACATGGATCTTGATCATCCTTAAGCCAGGGAGATGGGAGGAAGTTTGGAGAGAGAGAAAGTCACCACTGCCAGAGAAGAAAGCCTGGCCTGGAGCACTGCCAGGGATCCAGGGGCAGCCACAGCTGCTCTGGGCACCCTGTGCCAGGGCCTGCCCACCCTGCCAGGGAACAATTCCTGCCCAATATCCCACCCATCCCTGCCCGCTGGCAGTGGGGAGCCACAGTAGTGGGGTACTACTATGGAAGTGCCTTTACTAGCCAGGTTTGCAGGTCCCTGTCACCAGCCTTGGGGACACCTGCCCCAGTTCAGTGCATTTCCATGTCAGCCTGGCCACGTGTGACAACCCCACGGTCACACAGGACAAACTGCTCTGAGCTACAGAAATGCAAAATCCCACATCAAACATCTCAAAGTCATTTTCCTTTGGCCCAGTCCTCCATTTTCTGTTCCAAATGATACAAGAGAAACCCCGTTGGATTTGTTTGCTGAGAAACAGGCCCCAGATAAATGAGGGTGTTGTGCCACTGCTGAGTAAAACACATTTTAAACCCACTGATGAAAACCAGGCACATATTCAGGAAAAACAGGGCAGGAATTCTGGGTCTAACAGCAATTTCAAAGCCTTTGATCGAAGTCCCACTTGAGTAAAAACAGAGGGCAATTTGAAGGGAATTGGATTCACAAAAATGTGTTGGTTATTCCCTATCATCAGTGTAAATATTCTCTGAGGTATCACACACCTACCCAAAATGAAAAGCCTGATTCAGTGCAGGAGGAAGGAGCACAGCTCACACAGAGCGGGCTCAGCTTTTCCCTTCATTCCTGAGATCCCCATCTTGGGAGATTTATGCCAGCATTGCCCTGCCTATGCCATGCCCAGCATGAATCAAGATGTGAACCAAAACACAAACCTAAAATCTAAATCGAAATCTTCCCAACAAGCTGAGATCACACCTAAAGGTTTGGCTCAGGGTACCAGGACACGTCCCCTGCCAGCCCCAAAGTGGGTTGGGAGCAGTTTTGGCACAGTTTAGGAGCAGTTTAGGAACTGCTCTGGGCCAGTTCAGCCCTGTCCCACACCAGTTTGCCTGTTCCCTACCCTGCTCTGCTCTGAGCCACATCTAGCACTGATCTGCTGGGGTTTTTCCCCAGAGCAAGTTTAAACTCAGATCAAAATTAAACTGAGCCCCCGTGTTCCACAGGAAGTTGAGGCAAGCTCAGAAGGGGCTGAAGGTGACAAAGGCTCAGCTGGCTCAGGGACAGCAGGGCAGAGGGGAGGCTTCTCTCCACCCCCTCCTGGCAGGGTTTTGTTCTCTTTCTCTGTAAGTTCACAAAACAATCCTGGGCAAGAGGGTTTATTTTCCACGCCTATCATGAGCTGAACCAGCAGTTCCTGGGAGGTTTCATCTTAATTTGATTCTGTGATTAAAATAAATTCCACTTCTGCCCTGAAAATGCCCTTGAAATGGAGAACTTTCGAATGACAGTAGGAAAAAGAGGTGCAGTCAGCTGGAATATCCACAAAGGGGGTTTTGAGCATGAGTTCAGCAGAGCTTTCCTGTCTGCGTTCAAAATGTGGCATTGGAAAATGCCGGGATGGGGCTGACATAGCAAAAGGAAGCCAACATTGGGGAATAGATACATTTAACCTAAATCTGGAATCCCAGCATGGTTTGGGTGGGAGGGGCCTAAAATTCCAGTGCTAGCCCTGCCATGGCAGGGACACCTCCCACTGTCCCAGGCTGCTCCAAGCCCTGTCCAGCCTGGCCTTGGGCACTGCCAGGGATCCAGGGGCAGCCACAGCTGCTCTGGGCACCCTGTGCCAGGGCCTGCCCACCCTCCCAGGGAACAATATCCCACCTAACCCTGCCCTCTGGCACTTTAATCCTGGATAATGTTGTGGAAGCATGCACCCAACACACCAGCTGGCCATAAAATAAATATTTATATTGCCTCCATTGTCTGTGTACAAAGGACACCAGTGCTGGAAGCTGAGGTTCACAGATTTATCCTCACAGGGATCAGAGTCCCTGTGAAACAGAGATTTTGGGAGTTAAGTTAACAAAATGAATTAAGCATTTATAATTTAGCTTGTAGAGGTATGTATTGAATTTTAACCTTTTACTTAAGAAACCTCTGCCTGGTACAAAGGGCATAGGAAAATGCAAATTTCTGAAGCTTCTTGCATACAGAACAATACCAGAAGAGGCAAAGAACCCAGATAAAGAAGCTCCTCTGTCTCCAAGCCTATCAAGACTGACAGACGTACTCAGATAAGCACCAAAGGACCGAAAGCGCACGCGCAGAGAGGAAAAGTTCAAAAGTTCAATCATGAGGAAGACCACAATCTTCAGCCTCAGGACCACCCAGAGACCCCCGTACGACCACCACAGCAAACCACGCGTGCCCAGAAGGGCGTGGACTCATTTAGCATGAGACGCGAGGACAGGCGGGGCCAGGGGTTGAATATGCATGAAAAAGTCGTGCAGTGTATTGCATATGGAACGTCTTTGGGAATAAAGGTGTGGGTCAGACTGAGGCTCAGGGCACAGGTTTTGGAGAGCGATCTCACTTGTGCTGGGTGCTGACATACATACCCACTTCATAACTACCCCAGGGTGTGGAGTCCATCTATTTATTCTGCGTATCGCTTCACCTGAAATCCCTGGAATGTGGCACTTGCACCCAGCCTGGCTGCCTCCCTGACAGCTCTGCTTGGGCTCTGCTCCTTTCAGATGCCTCCGTTTGTTTTGTGACAGATGAGTAACGCGATGCTTGACCCTCACAATTAAAAGGTAAATATCCTGTATGTATGTTAGGAGAAGTTTTATAGATTTATAGTTCTGTTTTACCCCCCTTGTGCTGTTATCAGGGGTGCCCTGGGTTTGGGACAGCTGAGCTCCAGTTAGGATGTCAGGAAGTGATCTCCAGCACTGGGCAGAGAAGGAGGAGTTGATGGACAGAACTTTGGGAGAGGCCAAAGGGTTAAAAGGAGAAACCTCCATTGTGTGAGCACATGGTGATAGAATCCTTTGCATCCAGCTAATATTTTCTCTATTCAGTCTTCTGTTGTATTTTTGATAAGGTTTAATAAACCTTTTACATTTTTAGAAGTGAGTATCATTTCTCTCAGTTTCCTTTGTCTCTCTATTGCTCTGTCACTCCCCGAGTTTGAGGGCACTGGAGCTGCACGGGCACAGGGGGAGCAGCTGGAGTGACAGGGACATGTTTGATAATGCTCCCCTGGGCAGGGCACCCCCGGGGGAACATCGAACCAACCCCCAGCAGGGGCAGGAGCAGATGAAAAACATGCAGATCACTGTCAGGGGATGATTCCCACATCCCTTCCCCAGGGAAGGCAGCAGCTCCCACTCCCTGCTCAAACCCTTCCCTAAGCTCCACCTTGCTGTGTGATCCCGAGGGCTGGCTCTGCTCAGAGTAGGAAATTTGGACACTAAAATCTGTCTCTGGAGGGAACTGCAGCCTTATCGTGGCTCATTGTGAGCAGAGATCTTCCCCTTGGGTGCCAGATCTGCTTATTCACACTCCAAAATGATAAAAATCAGTTCTGAACACTTCCCACCGAGCTCACACAAATATTGGATCCTTGCACAGTTCCCTCAGGTTGCTCTGGGCTTCTGCTGTGGCTACATTCTTTTAACTGAGTAAATGTATTGGATCACAGAATCATTTATTCTAATGACCCCTTGATAGAGTTGTGTACTCGACAGCAAAAATAACAAAACAAATATCTGTACACCGTATCAGCACTGCCAGCTCTGGAGGCTGCAGCCACCTCAGAGCACAGACTTCTGTCTTTGTCAGCACAAAAATAACCCCAAACCTCCTCAGACAGAGAAATGATGGTACAGAAAACACCCAAAGAAACGGGTTCTGAGTGAAGTGGTAAATTCATTCAAAGAAAAATCCTCAAGGAATTTCTCTTGAAGATCCGCATTGTTCCATTCACTTGGTAAAACTGCATTAGGGATCTGCTGGGAATTTTGCTGATAAATTCAGAGCCTGGGAAGGATCTGCCTGGCACTGGTGCAGTGATGTGAGATGGTCACAGCACCACGAACACCCTCAGTCCCTGCACGTCACCCAAGAGCCCAGAAATTACTGACAAAAAAAACCCAAACTGAAGTTAAAAAAAAAATAACCCCAAACTGAAGTTAAAAAAACTTCATTTCAAACTGAAATAAAAACCTCCAAACTGAAGCACAACCCCACTGGCAGCACTGGTGGCACAAGTGCCCGGAGAAATCAGGGCAAGATCCCAAAGGAAGGGGAGGGAGGGGGCCCAGCCCCTGTCCCACCTCCTGCCAGCAGCAGAGGGGGACAGGGCAGCATGAGCTGAGCCTGCAGGAC